>NC_080546.1:62986408-63342658 GCF_028640845.1 Ahaetulla prasina
TTTCATTCAGTTATCTCTACTATTAGTATCCTACCCTCCTCATCCTTATAAATTTTTTAGCCGGAATTCCCGCTTTAATATATACCACAATTCCCCCTTTTTTATGTTGGGATATAGATATAAACATATTCCCCAACTTGGAGCATTTTAATAAATATTGATGTTGCCTCTTTATATGTGTTTCTTGTAGTACAATTATGTCCAAATTCATCTTATTCAATTTATTGAAAAAAAATTCCTCTTTGCTGGGGCATTTAAACAATTGACATTCAAAGATAAAAGCACTGTTTTTTCCTGTAAGTCTCTACTTGTATCTAGGTCTTGTTGCCCTTGTCAGTCTAACTTCTTTATACTCTTTGTGTCTACCTTCATCATCTTTTCCATTGTCCACTTTTTTCCTCCCCCATTTCCTTTCTCTTTAATTTGGGGTTCCATCACTTCTGATGTCTGTTCTCCTAGTTCACCTACTTCTCTTGTTTCTCTTTCTTCTGCCTCATTGTCACTACCAAGATTCTACCTATAGAACTCTTCTGCTTTATTTATCATATCCAATCTGAATCTTTTGTTTTGCCATGACATCATAATTCCTTCTGGTTTCAACCACTGAAAATTAATGTTTTGTCTTGTCAGCTTGGAGATTAAAGTTTGGTAAGGTCGTCTTAGTTCTCTTACCCTTCTAGGCACTTGTTTAAGTACCACCAGTTGTCTTCCTCTATATTCAATGGGTCATCTTTCATTCTGTGTAATATCTCATCTCGAATCGATTTCTTGTCAAATCTAATATGAACTTCTTTGGGTAAATTATGCTTCTCGTGTAGTTAGTGTGGATCCTGTAAATCTCATCCATTTTGTTAGTCATCTCCTCCTTTCCAATTCCTAGAGCTCCTGCCAATAAAGCCACTATCATCTCTGGTAGGTCCTCACCTTTATCTTCTCTCACATTTTGGAATCATAAGTAGTGGGCTGCCTTTTCTGTTTCTAACTGGATAACCATCATTTCAAGTCCTTTGTTGGCTTGTATTAGTCTTTCATTCATTTCATCCACTCTTTTTTCCTCCCTTCCCATGCTCTCCTCCATCTCTTGTAGTTTCTGCTCATTCTTCATAATTTTCTGTTGGAAATATTCAAATTTATTGTCCATCAATTTCATCTTTTCTTTAAGTTCTCCAGTGTCACTCCTCACTTCTCCTATCTCTCTTTTCAGATTTTCATGATTTTTTGAGCATTATGTCTTGCATTGATTGTAACATTAGTTGTAAGTACTTAAATGAATTAGATCTTTCCCTTTGCATCATTTCTACTATGGACCTTTGTCCTGCTGGACTCAGTTCAAATGTCATGGTTTGGGCTGCCTGCCTCCTTCCTGTACCAATTCTCATTAAATTAGGAATATTCGTCATCTTTGCCACCAATTTAAACCAGCCTCCCCACTTGTTTTCAGTCATCGCATTTCCTTCCAGCACACCCAAACTATCACTTCGTCTGTTCTGTTCCTGCTTATCACAAGATTTATATTATTCTTGTATCTATTAATGACTTATGTATCAATTATATTAAATCTTATTCTATCAAATTATTTAGTATTTAGTTTTTAATACTTACGTCAAACTATAATTCAAAATTATCAATCCAAAACATCAATCAATATTTAAAATTAATTAGTAGCAGAATATATAGTTAAATCACTTATAAGATAAATAATATCAATAATTACTGAAAGTGATGATAGAGATAGTTTCTTCTTAATATGGTGTTCCACATCTACATTATAGTCAATTTCCTCTATGTATATATAAATGCTGTTTTGCAAGTATTGCCACATCCACAATTTTATAGTCTCTCACCTTCACTATACCAGTGATTTATGAATTAGTTAGTAGTAGATTGTCACCCACAGTCTTTCCTTCCTTCTTGAGTATCGTTCTTTTAATCCTTTTTAAATTGCCCTTTCCATCTATAAATTATGCCCGGTCTCTTCTTGGCCAGTAGGTGTCTCCTTTGCCTTCCTTTGTAATTACTCAGCAATCAATCCCTCTTCAAGATGTCTGTACCCTCTGATATGTCAGCACTTTTACTCCTCAACTTTGAATTATTTGCTTTCTTGATATCCATTCATACAGAGTAAGAAAAATCCCCCTTGGTCTTTTCCCTTTACACAGCCAGTATTATCTAGCACATTGCAGTAATCTCTTTTAAGCCCAAACTTTCCGTTTGCCGCTGTAATTTGGAGGGAGCTCCAACTATCTTCCTCCTTCCTGGAGCCTCTTTCTTCCTCTTCCCTCTTTAGAAATCCTCCGGGAAGATCTCTCACCTCAGATCACTCACAAGAGGTTGCCAAGATCACTTTACACCAGATCGATCTCGCCGTTGTCCCACTGTTCCACCGCTATCGTTGTCCAGCTGTCTGTTGAAATTTTTGACCAAAATTGGGACCAAAATTTCCATTGCTAAATGAGCAAACAAGTTTTTAGTGAGCCACACACAATTTTACAACACTTTTTCCCATCGTTGCTAAGCAATCCCTGCAGTTAAGTGAATCACGCAGTTGTTAAGCGAATCTGGCTTCCCCTGTTGACCTTGCTTGTCAGAAGTCAGCTGGGAAGGTTGCAAATAGCAATCACGTGACCCCAGGATGCTGCAACCATTGTAAATACATTGTTCTGTTTCCCTTCCCCCAATACTCCCAGCAAAGAGTCCGTCAGAGGCCTTCCTTTTTTTTCCCTTTTATTTACATAGATACATGTCCTGGCCACGTCTACCCACGGGCCTGCCAAGTTTCTGGAGATAACGAGGAAATTATAGATAAGGCCAGAATTACTCACGAATATATTCTTCCCTCCATGAATTAGCTCGCGCCAAATTCATTGCTTTGTCCAAGACAAAAAACCAGGAAGTCCCGCCTCCTATTTATAGTCTCTGCAGATGTCACTGCATGACAATTATGACTTGGCTTTGTCCCAACTCTTCCGCTGCTGCGCACGCCGATCAAGCCTTCGTAATCTTGCGTCCCTCCAAAACTGTTCTTGGGGCGTTGCCAAATCAGAAGAAGGCCCGGGAGAATCAGGCCTTGCCGGCCCCTCCCTTTGAGTGGGTGCCAGGGAGGGAGAGGGCTCAAGAGAAGCAGGGCTTGCCAGGTCTTCTCCCTCATTTTCTGAATCATCCGAGTCCAGGAGTCTGGGTCCAGGAACCTGGGTCACAACATACATGCTGGTTGCCAAGAGCCAGAATTTTGATCACATGACCATGGAGATGCTGCAACAGTCATAAGTGAGAGAATCATTCATAACTCACTTTTTTCAGTGCTGTTGTCACTTTGAATGGAGGCTAAATAAATGGTTGTAAGTCAAGGACTATCTGTGGCTTTAACCTTCCAATTAACATCTAATTAGATTTCAGCTGCCTCTCTGTACCAGGCACAATAGGATAATTTCCTTATTCCCAAAATGCAGGAGAATAACCCAGGCTCACAAGAAGTTGTTGTACTTCTGAGTGTTTTTCAAGCTTAGCAACATTAAGACATGTGGACTTCAATTCCCAGAATTCCCCAGACAGCATGAGATCTGATCATTTGATTACTCCCAAGTCAGTAACATGAAAGAACTTTAACTTTAAAGATACTGAGCATTGTATCTCTGTATGAATTGATTTAATAAGATTCCATACTTACCACGCTCGTGTCTCTGCTTGGACAGAACCATCAAGGCACTTCTACTGGATTGCCCCTGGTACCATTTTGGGCGGCTCTGATTTAATAGTTCCTCCTCCTCCTCACTAAATGCATGGATTGACCTCAAATGGATGTTACCTATTTTCTGTTGGTGGATGATTCGGAAACAGATCCAAAGGGTATGGAGGCCAAGAAAGAATGACACCACAGAAGATGGAGATCCACTGGATCCTTTTCACCAGAAGATTCCACCCCTAAGCACCGCCTTTCAGAACCAAAGGAAAGAGCGCCATCAGCCACGGGGTTTGTGATGTCTCCTCCTCATCGATCCGGTCAGGAAATGCGGGATTCTGGGAAATCCTGGACAAGGGTCCAAAGCCCCCCAGCCAGGCCTCCTTTTCCAAGCCCCCTGAGAACTCTCGGCCTCCCCATCATCTCCCGGATGGTTCTTGAGCCAGACCAGTGAATGCAGCCAAGGACCAAAAGCCTCCAGGGGAGAGGATGCGAGAGAGAGGGGGGCCACAAGGGTCTTTCTGGGGCCCTCAAGAGGAAAAAAGACGGAGAAGAGGATGGAAACAGGAGCTCCTCTTCCTTCCCTCCTCCCTACTTAGACAAAAGTCGCTTCAGTCAAAGCAAAGTGTAGCATAAGACAAACTTCCCAAACTTTGCTCAGTTCAAAGCAAAGTCATTGACCGTCAAGACTTGGCGATGAAGATGAGGGGTGAGAAGATTGGAGTGTTCAAAAAGCTTCTACACACAGTGAAAATAAAACTCAGTGTAACACAAGAGAAGTTTCCAAACCGGGCGGTGACTTCCAAATACGTTCACATCGGATCAAGTTGAGAAGATGAAGTAGAACTACTCTATCAACGATCAGGTGGCTCGCAGGTTTCAGTCAAAGCAAAGTGTAGCATAAGACAAACTTCCCAAACTTTGCTCAGTTCAAAGCAAAGTGTAGCATAAGACAAACTTCCCAAACTTTGCTCAGTTCAAAGCAAAGTGTAGCATAAGACAAACTTCCCAAACTTTGCTCAGTTCAAAGCAAAGTGTAGCATAAGACAAACTTCCCAAACTTTGCTCAGTTCAAAGCAAAGTGTAGCATAAGACAAACTTCCCAAACTTTGCTCAGTTCAAAGCAAAGTGTAGCATAAGACAAACTTCCCAAACTTTGCTCAGTTCAAAGCAAAGTGTAGCATAAGACAAACTTCCCAAACTTTGCTCAGTTCAAAGCAAAGTGTAGCATAAGACAAACTTCCCAAACTTTGCTCAGTTCAAAGCAAAGTGTAGCATAAGAGAAACTTCCCAAACTTTGCTCAGTTCAAAGCAAAGTCATTGACCGTCAAGACTTGACGATGAAGACGAGGTGTGAGAAGATTGCAGTGTTGAAAAAGCTTCTACACACAGTGAAAATAAAACTCAGTGTAACACAAGAGAAGTTTCCAAACCGGGCGGTGACTTCCAAATACGTTCACATCGGATCAAGTTGAGAAGATGAAGTAGAACTACTCTATCAACAATCAGGTGGCTCGCAGGTTTCAGTCAAAGCAAAGTCATTGACTGTCAAGACTTGACGATGAAGACGAGGTGTGAGAAGATTGCAGTGTTGAAAAAGCTTCTACACACAGTGAAAATAAAACTCAGTGTAACACAAGAGAAGTTTCCAAACCGGGCGGTGACTTCCAAATACGTTCACATCGGATCAAGTTGAGAAGATGAAGTAGAACTACTCTATCAGCGATCAGGTGACTCGCAGGTTTCAGTCAAAGCAAAAATAGAAGTTGGGCAGGATAAAATGTGGGAAGGAAATTGCCACTCAGAGCCCAAATTTAAAAGCAAGTCTAGCTGGTGACAAATTGGAGAGCAAAAAGATGGGCCAGTCTCTCCTAAACAGCTAAGTCAAACTTCTGCTGGGAGTATTTTTGGTTGCCAAAGTTAAAAAAATATTGGCAATCAGGAGCCGACTTTGGAAATTCAAAATCCGAAGCAGAATAGCAACAGCCAGAAAGCTCTTATAAAAGGCATTAGTACTTCTGCAAAACGAGAACAGGGAACAAAAGACAAATGCATTTCCTCCACTTCATCTAAAGCACAAAGTGACGCCACAGAGAAGTTTGTGACTTTCCAGACAACGATTCCTGTTGAATCCTCCCAAGAATCCATGTTGGTGGATGATTCGGAAACAGATCCAAAGGGTATGGAGGCCAAGAAAGAATGAAGCCACTGGGCCAAAGCCGAAAGGACGCTCAGCTGTGGATGTGAAAGGAAAATCCGATGCTGTAAAGATTTTTTCTCCATAGGAACTTGGAATGTAAGATCCATGAATCAAAGTAAGCTGGACGTGGTCAAACAAGAGATGACAAGATTGAACATCGACATCTTAGGAATCAGTGAACTAAAATGGACAGGAATGGGTGAATTTAATTCAGCTGACCATCAGGTATACTACTGCGGGCAAGAATCTCTCAGAAGAAATGGAGTAGCCTTCATAGTCAATAAGAGAGTAGGAAAAGCAATACTGGGATACAATCCCCAAAATGACAGAAAGATCTCAGTTCGAATCCAAGGCAAACCATTCTATATCACAGTAGTCCAAGTCTATGCCCCAACTACTGGTGCTGAAGAGGATGAAATTGACCGGTTCTATGAAGCCCTACAGAACCTTATAGAATTAACACCAAAAAATGATGTCCTTATCATCATGGGGGATTGGAATGCTAAAGTAGGAAGCCAAAAGATAACTGGAGTAACAGGGAAGTTTGGCCTTGGAGTACAAAATGAAGCAGGGCACAGGCTGATAGAATTCTGTCAAGATAATACGATGGTCATAGCAAACACTCTTTTCCAACAACCCAAGAGACGACTCTACACATGGACATCACCAGACGGTCAACACAGAAATCAGATTGACTAGGTGCTCTGCAGCCAAAGATGGAGAAGCTCTATACAGTCAGTAAAAACAAGACCAGGAGCCGACTGTGGCTCAGATCATGAGCTTCTCCTTGCAAAATTTAGGTTTAAATTGAAGAAAGTAGGGAAAAGCAATACTGGGATACAATCCCCAAAATGACAGAAAGATCTCAGTTCGAATCCAAGGCAAACCACTCTATATCACAGTAGTCCAAGTCTATGCCCCAACTACTGGTGCTGAAGAGGATGAAATTGACCGGTTCTATGAAGCCCTACAGAACCTTATAGAATTAACACCAAAAAATGATGTCCTTATCATCATGGGGGATTGGAATGCTAAAGTAGGAAGCCAAAAGATAACTGGAGTAACAGGGAAGTTTGGCCTTGGAGTACAAAATGAAGCAGGGCACAGGCTGATAGAATTCTGTCAAGATAATACGATGGTCATAGCAAACACTCTTTTCCAACAACCCAAGAGACGACTCTACACATGGACATCACCAGACGGTCAACACAGAAATCAGATTGACTAGGTGCTCTGCAGCCAGAGAAGCAGTGCTGTATTTAAAAAGGCAAGCAGCTCAGTGATACAAGAACTGCTAGCATGGCTGGGAGGGGCAAGAGGTGTGTAGCATTATCGGTTCACGTGAACAAGACAGGACCAGCTGAATCCCACCACTGGGACTGCCCCTATTGCCACATCACTTGCATCTGCTTGTATTACAAACAGTTTCTCTGAGTCTGGGTGTTTTAAAACTGGTTCAGAAAAAAAAAAGCCACTTGAGTATCTCAAATGCCACTTGGCATTCCATTGTCCAGTTCAACAACTGTTTAGGCTTTGATTTCCCCCTCCCCTTTCGTTTTTAGGAAATCAGTTATCACAAAGGTGGGGATAAATTGTGGTTAAAAGTTAGCAAATCCCAAGAAGCTTTGTAGTTGCTTGCATGTGCAGAGTGTTTCCCAGTCAATTACTGCTTGGAGTTTTTTGGGATCCATTTCTATCCCTTGGTATGAAATGCGATATCCCAGGTAGTCAATCTTTTCCTGGTGGAATTCGCATTTAGGGAGCTTGGTATAGAACTTTGCTGCATGGAGTTTATTTAGGACCGCCCTGAGTAATTTTACATGTTCTTCTTTTGTCTCTGTATAGATTAAAATGTCATCAGGTAAACCAGGACCCCTTTATATAAATGTTCATGGGGCATTTCATTTATAAATTGCATGAATAGGGCTGGGGCTCCTTGTAATCAAAAAGGAAGTACCTTAAATTGGTAGCAGCCCAGTTGTGTGTTAAATGCCATTTTCCACTCGTCTCCCTCCCTTATTCTTATTCAATAGTATGCGTCTCTCAGGTTTAGCTTTGAAAAGATTTTTTCTCCATAGGAACTTGGAATGTAAGATCCATGAATCAAAGTAAGCTGGACGTGGTCAAACAAGAGATGACAAGATTGAACATCGACATCTTAGGAATCAGTGAACTAAAATGGACAGGAGTGGGTGAATTTAATTCAGCTGACCATCAGGTATACTACTGCGGGCAAGAATCTCTCAGAAGAAATGGAGTAGCCTTCATAGTCAATAAGAGAGTAGGAAAAGCAATACTGGGATACAATCCCCAAAATGACAGAAAGATCTCAGTTCGAATCCAAGGCAAACCATTCTATATCACAGTAGTCCAAGTCTATGCCCCAACTACTGGTGCTGAAGAGGATGAAATTGACCGGTTCTATGAAGCCCTACAGAACCTTATAGAATTAACACCAAAAAATGATGTCCTTATCATCATGGGGGATTGGAATGCTAAAGTAGGAAGCCAAAAGATAACTGGAGTAACAGGGAAGTTTGGCCTTGGAGTACAAAATGAAGCAGGGCACAGGCTGATAGAATTCTGTCAAGATAATACGATGGTCATAGCAAACACTCTTTTCCAACAACCCAAGAGACGACTCTACACATGGACATCACCAGACGGTCAACACAGAAATCAGATTGACTAGGTGCTCTGCAGCCAAAGATGGAGAAGCTCTATACAGTCAGTAAAAACAAGACCAGGAGCCGACTGTGGCTCAGATCATGAGCTTCTCCTTGCAAAATTTAGGTTTAAATTGAAGAAAGTAGGGAAAAGCCCCAGGCCACTCAGGTATGAACTAAATCATATCCCTGATGAATATACAGTAGAGGTGACAAATAGATTTAAGGAATTAGATCTGATAGACAGAGTGCCTGAAGAACTATGGACAGAGGTTTGCAACATTGTTCAAGAGGTAACAACTAAAACCATCCCAATGAAAAAGAAAGGCAATGACAAAGGACGTTCAAACTATCACACCATTGCACTCATTTCACATGCTAGTAAGGTTATGCTTAAAATCCTACAAGCTAGGCTCCAGCAGTATGTGGATCGAGAACTACCAGAAGTACAGGCAGGATTTCAAGAGGCAGAGGAACTAAGAAGCCTCTTGATGCTGGTGAAGGAGGAGAGTGCAAAGTTGGCTTGAACTCAACATTAAAAACTAAGATCATGGCATCCGGCCCTCTCACTTCCTGGCAGATAGATGAGGAAGAAATGGAGTAGCCTTCATAGTCAATAAGAGAGTAGGAAAAGCCCCAGGCCACTCAGGTATGAACTAAATCATATCCCTGATGAATATACAGTAGAGGTGACAAATAGATTTAAGGAATTAGATCTGATAGACAGAGTGCCTGAAGAACTATGGACAGAGGTTTGCAACATTGTTCAAGAGGTAACAACTAAAACCATCCCAATAAAAAGAAAGGCAATGCCAAAGAACGTTCAAACTATCACACCATTGCACTCATTTCACATGCTAGTAAGGTTATGCTTAAAATCCTACAAGCTAGGCTCCAGCAGTATGTGGATCGAGAACTACCAGAAGTACAGGCAGGATTTCGAAGAGGCAGAGGAACTAGAGATCAAATTGCCAACATACGCTGGATCATGGAGAAAGCTAGGGAGTTCCAGAAAAACATCTACTTCTGCTTCATTGACTATGCTAAAGCCTTTGATTGTGTGGATCGCAACAAATTGTGGCAAGTTCTTAAAGAGATGGGTGTACCAGACCATCTTATTTATCTCTTGAGAAACCTGTACGCGGGTCAAGAAGCAACAGTGAAAACTGGACACGGAACTACAGATTGGTTCAAAATTGGGAAAGGAGTCCGCAAGGCTGTATACTATCGCCCTGCCTATTTAACTTATATGCAGAGCACATCATGAGAAAGGCGGGGCTGGATGAATCAAAAGTTGGGATTAAGATTGCTGGCAGAAATACCAACAACCTCAGATATGCAGATGATACCACTCTAATGGCAGAAAGCAAAGAGGAACTAAGAAGCCTCTTGATGCTGGTGAAGGAGGAGAGTGCAAAGTTGGCTTGAACTCAACATTAAAAACTAAGATCATGGCATCCGGCCCTCTCACTTCCTGGCAGATAGATGAGGAAGAAATGGAGTAGCCTTCATAGTCAATAAGAGAGTAGGAAAAGCCCCAGGCCACTCAGGTATGAACTAAATCATATCCCTGATGAATATACAGTAGAGGTGACAAATAGATTTAAGGAATTAGATCTGATAGACAGAGTGCCTGAAGAACTATGGACAGAGGTTTGCAACATTGTTCAAGAGGTAACAACTAAAACCATCCCAATGAAAAGAAAGGCAATGCCAAAGAACGTTCAAACTATCATACCATTGCACTCATTTCACATGCTAGTAAGGTTATGCTTAAAATCCTACAAGCTAGGCTCCAGCAGTATGTGGATCGAGAACTACCAGAAGTACAGGCAGGATTTCGAAGAGGCAGAGGAACTAGAGATCAAATTGCCAACATACGCTGGATCATGGAGAAAGCTAGGGAGTTCCAGAAAAACATCTACTTCTGCTTCATTGACTATGCTAAAGCCTTTGATTGTGTGGATCGCAACAAATTGTGGCAAGTTCTTAAAGAGATGGGTGTACCAGACCATCTTATTTATCTCTTGAGAAACCTGTACGAAGCAACAGTGAAAACTGGACACGGAACTACAGATTGGTTCAAAATTGGGAAAGGAGTCCGGCAAGGCTGTATACTATCGCCCTGCCTATTTAACTTATATGCAGAGCACATCATGAGAAAGGCGGGGCTGGATGAATCAAAAGTTGGGATTAAGATTGCTGGCAGAAATACCAACAACCTCAGATATGCAGATGATACCACTCTAATGGCAGAAAGCAAAGAGGAACTAAGAAGCCTCTTGATGCTGGTGAAGGAGGAGAGTGCAAAAGTTGGCTTGAACTCAACATTAAAAAAACTAAGATCATGGCATCCGGCCCTCTCACTTCCTGGCAGATAGATGAGGAAGAAATGGAAGTAGTGACAGATTTTATTTTCCTGGGTTCCAAGATCACCACAGATGGGGACTGCAGCCAAGAAATTAAAAGACGCTTGCTCCTGGGGAGGAAAGCTATGGCAAATCTAGACAGTGTACTAAAAAGCAGAGACATCACCCTGCCAACAAAAGTGCATATGGTTTTCCCAGTTGCAATGTCTGGCTGTGAAGGTTGGACCATAAGAAAGGCTGAGCGCCAAAGAATTGAGGCCTTTGAACTCTGGTGCTGGAGAAGAGCCGAATGCTGGGAAAGATTGAGGGCAAAAGAAGAAGGGGACGACAGAGAACGAGGTGCCTGGATGGAGTCACTGAAGCAGTAGGCATGAGTTTAAATAGATTCCAGAGGATGGTAGGGGACAGGAAGGCCTGGAGGAACGTCGTTGATGGGGTCACGATGGGTCAGACACGACTTCGCAGCTAACATCAACAACAACTTCTGCAAAACGAGAACAGGGAACAAAAGACAAATGCATTTCTTCCACTTCATCTAAAGCACAAGTGACGCCACAGAGAAGTTTGTGACTTTCCAGACAACGGTTCCTGTTGAATCCTCTCAAGAATCCATGTTGGTGGATGATTCGGAAACAGATCCAAAGGATATGGAGGCCAAGAAAGAATGACACCACAGAAGATGGAGATCCACTGGATCCTTTTCACCAGAAGATTCCACCCCTAAGCACCGCCTTTCAGAACCAAAGGAAACGGCGCCATCAGCTACGGGGTTTGTGATGTCTCCTCCTCATTGATCCGGTCAGGAAATGAGGGATTCTGGGAAATCCTGGACAAGGGTCCAAAGCCCCCACTTCTGCTCTGCCCCCAAATGGGGCTCCTCCTCCTTATTACATTCCAATTCCAAAGAAAGGCAATGCCAAAGAACGTTCAAACTATCACACCATTGCACTCATTTCACATGCTAGTAAGGTTATGCTTAAAATCCTACAAGCTAGGCTCCAGCAGTATGTGGATCGAGAACTACCAGAAGTACAGGCAGGATTTCGAAGAGGCAGAGGAACTAGAGATCAAATTGCCAACATACGCTGGATCATGGAGAAAGCTAGGGAGTTCCAGAAAAACATCTACTTCTGCTTCATTGACTATGCTAAAGCCTTTGATTGTGTGGATCGCAACAAATTGTGGCAAGTTCTTAAAGAGATGGGTGTACCAGACCATCTTATTTATCTCTTGAGAAACCTGTACGCGGGTCAAGAAGCAACAGTGAAAACTGGACACGGAACTACAGATTGGTTCAAAATTGGGAAAGGAGTCCGCAAGGCTGTATACTATCACCCTGCCAACAAAAGTGCATATGGTTTTCCCAGTTGCAATGTCTGGCTGTGAAGGTTGGACCATAAGAAAGGCTGAGCGCCAAAGAATTGAGGCCTCTGAACTCTGGTGCTGGAGAAGAGCCTAATGCCTGGAGAAGAGCCTAATACCTGGAGAAGAGCCTAATACTTGGAGAAGAGCCTAATGCCTGGAGAAGAGCCTAATACCTGGAGAAGAGCCTAATGCCTGGAGAAGAGCCTAATACCTAGAGAAGAGCCTAATGCCTGGAGAAGAGCCTAATGCCTGGAGAAGAGCCTAATACCTAGAGAAGAGCCTAATACCTGGAGAAGAGCCTAATACCTGGAGAAGAGCCTAATACCTGGAGAAGAGCCGAATGCCTGGAGAAGAGCCTAATGCCTGGAGAAGAGCCTAATGCCTGGAGAAGAGCCTAATGCCTGGAGAAGAGCCTAATGCCTGGAGAAGAGCCTAATGCCTGGAGAAGAGCCTAATGCCTGGAGAAGAGCCTAATACCTGGAGAAGAGCCTAATACCTGGAGAAGAGCCTAATGCCTGGAGAAGAGCCTAATGCCTGGAGAAGAGCCTAATGCCTGGAGAAGAGCCTAATACCTGGAGAAGAGCCTAATGCCTGGAGAAGAGCCTAATACCTGGAGAAGAGCCTAATACCTGGAGAAGAGCCTAATGCCTGGAGAAGAGCCTAATGCCTGGAGAAGAGCCTAATACCTGGAGAAGAGCCTAATACTTGGAGAAGAGCCTAATACCTGGAGAAGAGCCTAATACCTGGAGAAGAGCCTAATACTTGGAGAAGAGCCTAATACCTGGAGAAGATCCTAATACCTGGAGAAGAGCCTAATACTTGGAGAAGAGCCTAATACTTGGAGAAGAGCCTAATACCTGGAGAAGAGCCTAATACCTGGGGAAGAGCCTAATACCTGGGGAAGAGCCTAATACCTGGAGAAGAGCCTAATACCTGGAGAAGAGCCCTTGCAGGAGTTCCACTGACCTCATTCCCTACGGAGGAGACTTCCATTGTGGGATTGGAAGGAGGCGGGGCAGCAGCGGTGGGGAGACCATCCTGGCCCCAGCATTAACTTTCTGCCAAAGCCCCCACTTCTGCTCTGCCCCCAAATGGGGCTCCTCCCTCCCTTCCTCCTCCTCCTCCTCCTCCTCCTCCTCCTCCCTCCCTTCCTCCTCCTCCTCCTCCTCCTCCTCCTCCTCCTCCTCCTCCTCCTCCTCCTCCTCCTCCTCCTCCCCTTTCCCTCCCTCCTCCCCTTTCCCTCCCTCCTCCCCTTTCCCTCCCTCCCTCCTCCCCTTTCCCTCCCTCCTCCCCTTTCCCTCCCTCCTCCCCTTTCCCTCCCTCCTCCCCTTTCCCTCCCTCCTCCCCTTTCCCTCCCTCCTCCCCTTTCCCTCCCTCCTCCCCTTTCCCTCCCTCCTCCCCTTTCCCTCCCTCCTCCCCTTTCCCTCCCTCCTCCCCTTTCCCTCCCTCCTCCCCTTTCCCTCCCTCCTCCCCTTTCCCTCCCTCCTCCCCTTTCCCTCCCTCCTCCCCTTTCCCTCCCTCCTCCCCTTTCCCTCCCTCCTCCCCTTTCCCTCCCTCCTCCCCTTTCCCTCCCCTCCCTCCTCCCCTTTCCCTCCCTCCTCCCCTTTCCCTCCCTCCTCCCCTTTCCCTCCCTCCTCCCCTTTCCCTCCCTCCTCCCCTTTCCCTCCCTCCTCCCCTTTCCCTCCCTCCTCCCCTTTCCCTCCCTCCTCCCCTTTCCCTCCCTCCTCCCCTTTCCCTCCCTCCTCCCCTTTCCCTCCCTCCTCCCCTTTCCCTCCCCTCCCTCCTCCCCTTTCCCTCCCTCCTCCCCTTTCCCTCCCTCCTCCCCTTTCCCTCCCCTCCCTCCCTCCTCCCCTTTCCCTCCCCTCCCCTCCCTCCCTCCTCCCCTTTCCCTCCCTCCTCCCCTTTCCCTCCCTCCTCCCCTTTCCCTCCCTCCTCCCCTTTCCCTCCCTCCTCCCCTTTCCCTCCCCTCCCTCCCTCCTCCCCTTTCCCTCCCTCCTCCCCTTTCCCTCCCTCCTCCCCTTTCCCTCCCTCCTCCCCTTTCCCTCCCTCCTCCCCTTTCCCTCCCTCCCTCCTCCCCTTTCCCTCCCTCCTCCCCTTTCCCTCCCTCCTCCCCTTTCCCTCCCTCCTCCCCTTTCCCTCCCTCCCTCCTCCCACTTTCCCTCCCTCCTCCCCTTTCCCTCCCTCCTCCCCTTTCCCTCCCTCCCTCCTCCCCTTTCCCTCCCCTCCCTTCCTCCTCCTCCTCCTCCTCCTCCTCCTCCTCCTCCCCTTTCCCTCCCTCCTCCCCTTTCCCTCCCTCCTCCCCTTTCCCTCCCTCCTCCCCTTTCCCTCCCTCCTCCCCTTTCCCTCCCTCCTCCCCTTTCCCTCCCTCCTCCCCTTTCCCTCCCTCCTCCCCTTTCCCTCCCTCCTCCCCTTTCCCTCCCTCCCTCCTCCCACCCCTCCTCCCCTTTCCCTCCCTCCTCCCCTTTCCCTCCCTCCTCCCCTTTCCCTCCCCTCCCTCCCTCCTCCCCTTTCCCTCCCCTCCCTCCTCCCCTTTCCCTCCCTCCCTCCTCCCCTTTCCCTCCCTCCCTCCTCCCTCCCTTCCTCCTAAGCCCATTTCCAACATTTAGCTGATTTATCCTTAAACATTTTTGCTAATAGATGGTGACATATACCATCTATAAAACATTTTATATAAATTTTCTTTCTATGCAGTTGCCATTGTTAATTTATAATTCCCTTCCTATAGTTGTTGCCATCTCTCTAATTCTATCATATAACCAAAGTTTTTTGCCCATGTTATCATTGTCTCTTTTATTTCTTCTTCTTCTAATCTAATTTGCAATAAGTAATTATACAATTTCTTTATCATTTTTTCACCTGTCCCAGTCAATATCTCATCCAATTCTGCTTTTTCCAAATTAAAACCATACTGTTCCAAATCTTTATCATATCTTGATTGTATTTGCAGTTGTGTATACCAATCCGTCTCAATCCCTTGTTTTCTAGTTCTTGTTTCTGTTTTAGTTCTCCCTTCTCTGTTAAAATATCCTTATATCTTGCAATATTTTTCATGTTAATCATATTTGGATGTGTCAAAGCTTCTATTGTTGAAAGCCACATTGATATCTTTGTATAATGTCTTTCTTTCACTCTTTCCCATGTTGTTAATAAACTATTCTTTATGTAATGTCTCTGAAAATATCCATGTATCCTATTTTTTCCATACCAAAGAAAAGCGTGCCACCCTAGTTGCATGTCTTTCCAGAGTCAATATTCTCGTATTTCTCAATAAAATCCATTCTTTAACCCAGGTTAATGTTGCCGCTTGATAGTATAGTTCCCAGTTTGGTAGTCCAAACCCACCTCTAATTCTAGAACTTTGAAGCAGTTTAAGTTTAATTCTTGCTTTTTTCCCTTGCCATACATATTTCCACATCATTTTGTTCAAATTCTCAAAATATTTTTTCTCCAATTTTATCGGTATTGTTTGGAACAAAAACAAGATTCTTGGTAGTATATTCATTTTAAATAATGCTATTCTTCCCATTAGTGATAATTGCAGATTTTTTCATTTCTCTATTTGAATTTGATTTCTCAGTTTGTAATAATTGTCTTCCTTCACTGTTATACACCTTCAACTTAATTGAATACTGAAATATTTCATTTTCTTCACTATTTGAATGCCTAACTTCTCCATTAGTTGCTTTTTTTGTTTTTCTCTCATATTTTTAACTATAATTTTTGTCTTGTCTTTATTAATTTTCAGTCCCACTACTTCTCCATATTTCTTTATTTGCTCAGTTAACTTTGGACCTATTTCTGTTGGTTCATCCATGATAAACACTAAATCATCCACAAAGGTTTGTAGTTTGTATTCTTCTTTTTTGATTTTCATTCCATTTATTTCTTTATCTTGTCTTATTTTTCTATTTAAAATTTCTAATGTTAAAATGAATTGCAATGGAGATAATGGACATCCTTGTCTAGTTCCTTTTCTAATGTCCACTTTTTCTGTCTTTTCACCATTTACAATCACCTTTGCCGATTGGTCTTTATATATGTGTATCAAGTATTACAGATCGGTCACACAAGAAGAGCATGGTATCCAAAAAGAGAAGCCACCTTCTGATTGGTGATTCAATTGTAAGGGATGTAAATTTAGGAAAGGATATGGAGGTTTTGAAAGAGGTCAGGTGTCTACCTGGTGCTACTGTCAGCAGAGACAAGAGGCGTATTCTTAAGATAGTCAAGAATGCCAGTAAGGATTCTGATGTTGATGCTATTATACATCTTGGCACAAATGATCTGTCCCAAAAGGATGTGCTTTCTGTGCAGAATGATTTCCAGAGCTTAGGGTATGAACTTAACAGCATAGGTTGTAGGCTTAACTTTTCAGAGGTTTTACCAGTACATAAGGAACAAAAAGGCAAAGGCCAGCGTGTAGTGGAGTTTAATGTGTGGCTAAAGGAGTGGTGTAAAAGGGAAGGCTTTGGTTTTATTAGTCATGATGTCTGCAACTGGTCCAATGAAAAATTGTACAAAAGAGATGGATTGCATCCATCAAAGAAAGGGACTGAGTTACTCAGCAATACATTCACAGATTTTCTGGATAAACATTTAAACTGAACAGTGGGGACAGAGAATTAACTGATATAGAAAATTTCTGTCCCCAGCAATCGAAAACTAAAAGGGTTATCAGTGCATGTAACATAGATGTCTGTATGGGTAAGACTATCAACCATGCTATCAAGCAAAACCAAGCATTTAACAGTGAGTGCCGTACCATGTGCACTAAACCAACAGGTGGCAAGAAAGTAGGGGCAGTCAACACTGGCTATGTAGACAGTAAACACAAGATCAATCCAAATGGACTCAAATGTCTATACACCAATGCACAGAGTATGAGGAATAAACAGGGTGAATTAGAAATCCAAGTAAATGAGGGTAGATATGATATTGTTGCCATTACGGAAACTTGGTGGGATGAAACTGACAAATGGAACATACAGCTAGAGGGATATAAATTATTTAAAAGAAATAGACCAAATAAAAGAGGAGGTGGAGTTGCACTATATATAAGAAATAACTACATCTCTACAGAAATAGAGCACAACAATGATGAAAATCATCTTGAATGTATTTGGGTCAATATAAAAGGGGTGAAAAACGATATTGCCATAGGTCTATACTATAGGCCACCCAACCAAACAGAGGAAGTAGATGAACTTTTTGCTAGTCAGCTAACTAAGGTATGTAGGAAGCACATCACAGTAGTAATGGGGGATTTTAACTACCCTGACATCAACTGGGAAACAAACTCTGCACCAAGTGGAAGATCCAACAGGTTCCTAACAAACCTAGCAGACAACTTTGTTTCCCAAAAATAGAGAAGGCGACAAGGATCAGCCATATTGGACTTAATTCTCACTAACAGAGATGAAATGATAGAAGGTGTTGAAGCTACAGGAATCTTGGGGGCAAGTGACCACGCAATATTGGAATTCGACATTAAGCAAATACAAGTAGTAGAACAAAGTCAAACTAGAGTCTTGGACTTTAAGAGAGCTAATTTCAATAAACTTAGAGAGAGCTTGAGAAGGATTCAATGGATGAGAATCCTCAGGGGGAAAACAACTCAAGAAGCTTGGGAAATTTTGAAAAGTGAGATTATAAAAGCACAGTCTAACACAATACCAATGAAGAAGAAAAATAGTAGATCTCAAAAGAAACCAGCATGGATGCATAAAGAACTATCTGACAAATTGAAAGACAAAAAGGACAAATATAAAAAGTGGAAAGAGGGGCAAATAACTAAGGCAGAATATCAGCAAATAGCCCGATCCTGTAAAGATGAAGTGAGGAAAGCTAAGGCTCACAATGAACAAAGGCTAGCGACAAAAGTAAAAAATAACAAAAAAAGCTTCTTCCAACATGTTACAAACAAGAAAAAAGTCAAGGAAACAATTGGCCCATTGCTGGGAGAAAGTGGCAAGAAGATGACAAGCAACAGGGAGAAAGCAGATCTACTTAACTCATATTTTGCATCTGTCTTTACACAAAAGGAAAAAACAATCCAACCTATCAAAAACAGCACTACAAAAAACAGATTAGAAACACAAGTTAAAATAGGGAAGAAAATGGTAAGTGAACACCTGTCTACCCTAGACGAGTTCAAATCACCAGGACCAGATGGATTACACCCCAAGGTTCTGAAGGAACTGGCAGACGTGATCTCAGAACCACTGAACTATATCTTTCAAAGATCCTGGAGCACAGGGGAGCTGCCAGAGGACTGGAAAAGAGCTGATGTAGTTCCCATCTTCAAAAAAGGAAAAAAAACAGATCCAGGAAACCTATCAGCCTGACCTCAATACCGGGGAAGATTCTGGAAAAGATAATCAAGCATCGAATCACCGAACACCTAGAAGCAAACAAAGTAATAACCAAAAGCCAACATGGGTTTGTCAAAAACAGATCATGCCAGACTAATCTTATCGCATTCTTTGACAAAATGACAAAATTAGTAGACCAGAGGAATGCTGTCGATATAATTTACTTGGACTTCAGTAAAGCATTTGATAAAGTAGACCATAACCTACTACTAGATAAAGTAGAAAAATGTGGGTTAGACAGCACCACCACCAGATGGATTCGTAACTGGCTGACCAACCGCACTCAACGTGTAGTCTTCAACGGAACTACATCCACATGGAGGGAAGTATGCAGTGGAGTACCCCAAGGCCCAGTACTCTTCAACATCTTCATCAATGACTTGGACGAGGGAATAGATGGGGAACTCATCAAATTTGCAGATGACACCAAGCTGGCAGGAATAGCCAACACTCCAGAAGATAGGCTCAAGTTACAGAAAGATCTTGACAGACTTGAACATTGGGCGCTATCTAACAAAATGAAATTCAACAGTGAAAAAAGTACGGTTCTACATTTAGGCCAAAAAACCAAAATGCACCAGTACCGTATATGTGGTACCTTGCTCAATAGTAGTACCTGTGAGAGGGATCTTGGAGTCCTAGTGAATAACCATTTAGATATGAGCCAGCAGTGTGCAGCAGCTGTTAAAAAAGCCAACACAGTTCTGGGCTGCATAAACAGAGGGATAGAATCAAGATCACGTGAAGTGTTAGTACCACTTTATAATGCCTTGGTAAGGCCACACTTGGAATATTGCATCCAGTTTTGGTCGCCACGATGTAAAAAAGATGTTGAGACTCTAGAAAGAGTGCAGAGAAGAGCAACAAAGATGATTAGGGGACTGGAGGATAAAACATATGAAGAACGGTTGCAGGAACTGGGTATGTCTAGTTTAACAAAAAGAAGGACTAGGGAGACATGATAGCTGTGTTCCAATATCTCAGGGGCTGCCACAAAGAAGAGGGAGTCGGGCTGTTCTCCAAAGCACCTGAGGGTAGAACAAGAAGCAATGGGTGGAAACTGATCAAAGAAGAAGAAGAAGAAGAAGAAGAAGAAGAAGAAGAAGAAGAAGAAGAAGAAGAAGAAGAAGAAGAAGAAGAAGAAGAAAGAAGCAACTTAGAACTAAGGAGAAATTTCCTGACAGTTAGAACAATTAATAAGTGGAACGACTTGCCTTCAGAAGTTGTGAATGCTCCAACACTGGAAATTTTAAGAAAATGTTGGATAACCATTTAGATATGAGCCAGCAGTGTGCAGCAGCTGTTAAAAAGCCAACACAGTTCTGGGCTGCATAAACAGAGGATAGAATCAAGATCACGTGAAGTGTTAGTACCACTTTATAATGCCTTGGTAAGGCCACACTTGGAATATTGCATCCAGTTTTGGTCGCCACGATGTAAAAAGATGTTGAGACTCTAGAAAGAGTGCAGAGAAGAGCAACAAAGATGATTAGGGACTGGAGGATAAAACATATGAAGAACGGTTGCAGGAACTGGGTATGTCTAGTTTAACAAAAAGAAGGACTAGGGAGACATGATAGCTGTGTTCCAATATCTCAGGGGCTGCCACAAAGAAGAGTCGGGCTGTTCTCCAAAGCACCTGAGGGTAGAACAAGAAGCAAAGCAGGAGGAGACCAGGAGGATGTAGGAGAGGTCCCGGTTGTTGGCTTTGACAAGGGAGTTTCTCGGTATTTAATGAAGATGATTAGGGACTGGAGGATAAAACATATGAAGAACGGTTGCAGGAACTGGGTATGTCTAGTTTAACAAAAAGAAGGACTAGGGAGACATGATAGCTGTGTTCCAATATCTCAGGGGCTGCCACAAAGAAGAGGGAGTCGGGCTGTTCTCCAAAGCACCTGAGGGTAGAACAAGAAGCAATGGGTGGAAACTGATCAAAGAAAGAAGCAACTTAGAACTAAGGAGAAATTTCCTGACAGTTAGAACAATTAATAAGTGGAACGACTTGCCTTCAGAAGTTGTGAATGCTCCAACACTGGAAATTTTAAGAAAATGTTGGATAACCATTTAGATATGAGCCAGCAGTGTGCAGCAGCTGTTAAAAAGCCAACACAGTTCTGGGCTGCATAAACAGAGGATAGAATCAAGATCACGTGAAGTGTTAGTACCACTTTATAATGCCTTGGTAAGGCCACACTTGGAATATTGCATCCAGTTTTGGTCGCCACGATGTAAAAAGATGTTGAGACTCTAGAAAGAGTGCAGAGAAGAGCAACAAAGATGATTAGGGACTGGAGGATAAAACATATGAAGAACGGTTGCAGGAACTGGGTATGTCTAGTTTAACAAAAAGAAGGACTAGGGAGACATGATAGCTGTGTTCCAATATCTCAGGGGCTGCCACAAAGAAGAGAGTCGGGCTGTTCTCCAAAGCACCTGACGGTAGAACAAGAAGCAATGGGTGGAAACTGATCAAAGAAAGAAGCAACTTAGAACTAAGGAGAAATTTCCTGACAGTTAGAACAATTAATAAGTGGAACGACTTGCCTTCAGAAGTTGTGAATGCTCCAACACTGGAAATTTTAAGAAAATGTTGGATAACCATTTAGATATGAGCCAGCAGTGTGCAGCAGCTGTTAAAAAGCCAACACAGTTCTGGGCTGCATAAACAGAGGATAGAATCAAGATCACGTGAAGTGTTAGTACCACTTTATAATGCCTTGGTAAGGCCACACTTGGAATATTGCATCCAGTTTTGGTCGCCACGATGTAAAAAGATGTTGAGACTCTAGAAAGAGTGCAGAGAAGAGCAACAAAGATGATTAGGGACTGGAGGATAAAACATATGAAGAACGGTTGCAGGAACTGGGTATGTATAGTTTAACATAAAGAAGGACTAGGGGAGACATGATAGCTGTGTTCCAATATCTCAGGGGCTGCCACAAAGAAGAGGGAGTCGGGCTGTTCTCCAAAGCACCTGAGGGTAGAACAAGAAGCAATGGGTGGAAACTGATCAAAGAAAGAAGCAACTTAGAACTAAGGAGAAATTTCCTGACAGTTAGAACAATTAATAAGTGGAACGACTTGCCTTCAGAAGTTGTGAATGCTCCAACACTGGAAATTTTTAAGAAAATGTTGGATAACCATCTGACTGAGATGGTGTAGGGTTTTCTGCCTGGGCAGGGGGTTGGACTAGAAGGCCTCCAAGGTCCCTTCCAACTCTGATGTTATGTTATGTTATGTTATGTTATGTTATGTTATGTTATGTTATGTTATGTTATGTTATGTTATGTTATGTTATGTTATGTTATGTTATGTTATGTTATGTTATATAGTTTTGACCGTATTTACCCGTATATCATTGTTAATCCTCTAATATATGCCTCCCTAGTATCCCATACAGTTTGCAGTGATGTATCCTCTTTTCTATTTTCTTTAAAGAAGAAAGTCAATTCTTTTTCCATATATTGTAGAAAGTCTTTTTCATTTAATAATTTTGGTTTAATGTCCATCTCATTCTTTTTCTCTTCTCCTTCCATGTCATTGTTATTGGATTGTGGTCTGCCCATGTACTTGCTTCTATTTCAGTCTTATATATCTTGGAAATTAATTCTGTTGACACCACATCATATCTATTCTTGATCATGGCATGCATCTATTTGAGTAGAATGTATATTGCTTTTCTTTCAAGTTTCTTTTTCTCCATGCATCCATGCATCTTGCAAGTTTAACTCATCCGTCATTGTATAAAATGCTCTAGGTAAAGTCTTTCTTAATTTTTTATTCACTTTTGTAGATTTGCAGTCTAACTCATTATTATCAATCACATTGAGGTCTCCTATTATGCAATTATCTTCATCTTCATATTCTAATATTTTCCTGTGTAATTTCGCATAGAATTCTTCTTGATTTTTATTTGGAGCGTATATCCCCACTAACAATATTTTTTTATAGTTCATTACTATTTCTACTATTAATAATCTTCCTTCCTCATCCTCAAATGTTTGTTTAGATTGAATTGTCTTTTTAATATAAAATGCTACTCCTCTTTTACTTTGGCAAGCAAGTGTTGTATATAATTTTACTTTCTCAAAAAATTTTTTGTTGTTTTCTAATGTGGACTTTTTGCAAACATATAATCTCTAATTTTAGCTTCTCTAATTTATTAAATATTCTTCTTCTTTTTATCGCCAAATTTAACCCGTTTATATTCATTGATATACTTGTTATATAAGTTTTATTCAGTCCAATTTTTTAGTTTTTCAGATACAAATCTTGGGATTTCAAAGTTCAGTCATACATCAAACTTGGCACAAAAAAGCCACTCTGCCCAATCTGCTTTCTATTCATTAAAAATCAATTTTCAAACTTTGTCAATTATCTTCATTAATGGTTTCCACTTTTTCACTGCTATTGCCAGAGGAGGGGAGATAGCCTTGTATCTGCTCCCTCCTCTCTTCTCTTTTGCTGTTCTCTCTCAAGTAAAGTTTTTTAAAGTCTGGGAGTAAATTTTTTTACAAAAGGAATCTTATTTCTAAGACAGCAATTTGTTCTCACTCAGATGTTTCACATTGCTTTCTTCTTTTCCCATTCCATGTGGTCGCCCCAGCTTATGACAGCTCCCTGGCTGTCTTCCCAGCCGCTTCATAGGTGGCTTCATAACTGGTTTTAACACTAAGCTATGGAAAGGTGAATGGATGCGCCTTTTAGGCAGCTCTAATTCCACTGTTACCAGATTTAAAATCTGCACAATTTGGAAAGGTCCTATGTATTTGAGTCTCAGCTTTTTGCACAGTTGCCTCAAGTTCAAAAACTTCGTGGACAGGTATACTTTATCTCTGACTCTGAACTGGGGTGCATTTTTCCTGTCTGCTTGTCTCTCCTTTGCTTTCCTCACTTTTTCTAATGCACTTCATACTGTGACCCATAGGGTTTGCATAGGGTTTGGCCAATGAGGCTGACAAGGGTCTCTCCTGAGGGAGTTCTGGCATAGGCACGAACTCTAACCCAGTGATCACCCCAAAAAAGGTAAATCTGCTGCTACTATGCACTGAGTTATTATAGGCCACTTCTGTGAAAGGCACAAGCTCAGTCCAGTTGGTTTTTTGATAATTTACATAACATGACAGATATTGCTCCAGAACTGAATTTGTACATTTGCAAGCCTTGTTCATTTGAGGATGACTTCCTGGGAGGACCTTATCAAACTCAGGAATTCCTACCAAAACATTGACCTGAATTGCACTCTTCGGTCTGAGATGATAGCTTTGGGATCTCAAGCTGCCGATATACATGCTGCACAAATAGCTTAGCCAACGACCAGGCTGAAGGAATCCTGGGACATGCCACAAAATGAGCTTGTTTGGAAAACAAGTCAGTAATAGTCCAGGTCACGATGTTCCCAGGGCTTTCTGACAGCTCCACAATAAAGTCCATAGAGATTAGCTCCCAGGGGTTTGTATGGTTGGTCATTGACTGCAACAGTCCTTGAGGCTTGCTGGGCAATCATTTCATCGAAACACACAGAGGCAGCTGGCTAAGTCTACTGTATGTCCTTCTTCATCATCAGAGTCCCCCAAGTTTCTAGCCCAATGCTTCAACCACTAGACCAAACTGTCTCTACTTAGTGACTAGTACTGTGTCAATAGTAAAAGAATATTATAAGATAATCTAGTGTTACTTTTGCTTTATAAAAGCTTATCAACAACATGTCAACCTGTTCTACCTTGATCAGTGGCTAGAACTCCAGCAATGGGACTATGCAAAGAGAAAGAGACTTTGTTAACAGTTACAGAAGTCACAATGTCTTGGATTCAAGCTTGACCTCTATCCTGCTATCCATAACAATAATATTTTATTTGCTATGGGTGTTTTATGTGTTAATAAAGGATCATCATTCATTTTAATAGATATTGTAACATTCATTATTGTCAACCTTCAGTCTCAAAAGACTATAGTATCGTACTTTGGAGAGAGGTCCTAAAACAGCATTTGGTGTGACTAAAAAGACCAATTTGAGAGTGGCAATCTCTTCCATACTGAGGGCAGATACATTCTGTCCCCTGCCCAGCCCCCAGATTCCACTGGTTCCAGGACTGCCTCTTTTCCTCAGCCTGCTGAACAAATGTCTCTTCGAATGGGAGAAGGCCATGCTGCCTCTTTAGCCTCCAATCTGAATGCTCAGAGGTCAAAGTTTCCCAGTCATTAATGTCTATTCCCAAGACCTTTAGATCCCTCTTGCAAATATCCTTATATCACAGCTGTGGTCTCCTCTAAGGTGTTTTCCCTGCACTAATTCTCCATATAGGAGATATTTCAGGATCTGACCATCAGCTATTCTCACAACATGCCCAAGCCAGTGTAGACATCGTTGTTTCAATAGTGTATACATGCTAGAAATTCCAACACATTCCAAGACTGCACTGTTTGGAACTTTGTCATGCCATTTAATGCCAAGAATATTTTGGAGACAACACATATGAAAGGTGTTCAACTTTTTCTCCTACCATGCTTAAAGGGTCCATTATTCACTGCAGTTCAAGACCCATAGCAAATAAAATATTATCATCATTCATTTCAATAGATAACCTAGAGCACAGTATTGAAACGTGGGAGCTGAAAAAAATAGACCTGAGAGATGATTCCATGACCCACAAACTATGTAAGATCTGCACCAATATAATTTATTCAGTCCAGCTCCACTACAAATACTGCACTTGCTTTTTGTGGTATTGCTTATCACACTTAAAAGACTTCCTATGTGAAAATCATATACAGTAACAACAAACCTTGGTTTACATCTAAACTTAAGCAGCTACGACATTCCAAAGAGGAAGCCTACAGAAAAGGTGATAAAATGCTGTACAATCAGGCCAGAAATGCACTAACAAGGGAGATCAGAACAGCAAAAAGAAGCTACTCTGAAAAGCTAAAGAATCAGTTTTCAGCAAATGAACCAGCAAACATGTGGAAAACTCTTAAAAGTATCACTGGCTATGGCAAACCTCCTTCCCAGGCTGAAGGTAATCAACAACTGGCAGATGACCTGAATGAGTTTTACTGCAGGTTTGAAAGGAAACTACAGCCACCTATCTCCACAACCCCAATCTCAGACACACCAACAACAGCCAAGCCTCCTACAACTGACCCCATCCATTGGGTTCACAACCCCTAGTGATCACAGAAAAGGAAGTGCAGGACCTATTTCACAGACAAAAGCCAGGAAAAGCTCCAGGCCCAGACAAGATAACTCCTTCTTGCTTAAAAGTCTGTGCTGACCAATTGGCCCCCATCTTCATCCATATTTTCAATAAATCACTAGAGATGTGTTATGTTCCTTCTTGCTTCAAATGCTCTACCACCATCCCAGTGCCGAAGAAGCCCACCATCAAGGAACTGAATGACTACAGACCAGTTGCTTTAACATCAGTAGTCATGAAAACCTTTGAAAGGCTAGTGCTTTCCTACTTGAAAACCATCACGGATCCGCTGTTAGACCCCTTGCAATTTGCATACCGAGCAAATAGATCAACAGATGATGCTGTTAATATGACTCTGCACCACATCCTACAACATCTTGAGTCTCCAAAGACCTATGCAAGGGTCCTTTTTGTAGACTTTAGTTCAGCATTCAATACCATCATTCCAGACATTCTTCTAACTAAGCTAAACCAGCTACAGGTACCGGAACAGACTTGTAAGTGGATCACAAGCTTCCTAACAAACAGGAAGCAGCAGGTGAAGCTAAGCAAGATCACATCAAATACCTGTAAAATTAGCACAGCCCCCCCCCCAAGGCTGTGTGCTCTCCCCACTTCTCTTCTCTCTGTATACCAATGACTGCATCTCCAATGATCCATGTGTTAAGCTACTGAAGTTCGCAGATGACACAACAGTGATTGGTCTCATTCGAGACAATGACGAATCCGCATATAGACGAGAGGACGAACGACTAGCCTTGTGGTGCAACCAAAACAATCTGGAACTGTGTCAGCCTCCGCTTTAATTTAGTGTATTTCTCCTACTAGATTATCTGACTGTTTTATTACCTAGTTAAAAGTTTGCTCTACTGAATGTCTTACATGCTTTATGGAGGAGGCGGGAGGTTTTCACTGTCCCCAGCGTCGGCTGACAGTGCATGTGTGGGAGAGAGGAAAAGCCTTTTCTTTAGAATAGATGTTTGAATTATTTTGGCGCGTGAATGTAACGGCAGCTGCTGACTCCACATTCCATCCAGAGGATTGACAGAGGGAAAATATCGGAAGTGAAACTACACGTGGCTGAGGAGGACGAAGACATTGGACTATTACTGTATTACTCTATTATACTAGTATTATTATATTACTCTAAAGTATTATACTATTACTCTAGAGTATTATACTATTACTCTAGAGTATTATACTATTATTCTAGTAGGGGGAGGGTTATTATATTACTCTAGAGTATTATACTATTACTCTAGTAGGGGGAGGGTTCAGGAGAGAATATGATTCTGGGGTTTTGATTTACTTCCAGTTCCAGCTTTGCTTTTATTGCATCCAGACTTGTATGATATAAATTACCAATTTCTTCAACATGATGGAGTTGGGTTTTTATTTTCTCAAACACTGATCTGGGGCAGGCTGACATTAAGCTGGAACTCTACCAAAATCAATCATCCCGGATCACAGCCGAGGGGACTGAAATTTTTTTCCTCCCCTTAACGATGTCGGAACACGAATGTGAACCTGATGAGGAGCAGCTGGCAGACATCTTATCTCAGGATTATCACGGAGTTGATAAGGAATCTTTTCTGGGAAGAAAGCCAACCTCAGAAGATGAGCTGGAGGAAACAGGAGCAGCCTTGGCAGCCACATCGGGCCCTCCCAAATACTCAGAAATTTCTGCAGAGTGGCTGGAGAAACTGCAAATAGAGGAAAAACGGGAGAAGGCCAAACTGGATTTTAAAACCTTTCCAGACCCGGGGAACTACAATCCGGAGTTACTAGATGTAAGCAAAAAAAGAAACTCTCTGCTTGGCAACAGGAGCAGCAAATTAAGGATCAATTACAAATTGCAGAAGCCGTCAGACTGTATCGTGAGGCGAGAGAGCGACAGAGAGATCGTGAAAGGTATGAAGACCCCACCCAAAGGCCCTGGGGGGAGAGGGAAGATGTGGAAACAGAAATTTTGATGGCCACCGGGGGAGCAGCATACAGCAGAGAGATTCAGGAGGAACGAGAGCCTGAGCTGCATTCTCCAGGGGCTGTAGACCTGGGTAGGGGTCAGGGGATCCCCACTGCACAAACGTTACCTCGCAGAAAGGAAAAACCTAAAATTCCCCCAATTCCCATAAAGTTTGATGGAGACCCTAAGGAATTAGGCTTATTCCAGGCTATGGTGGACAGCCACATGCAAGAATGGGGCGAAGATTATTTGTCAGAAGCCTCTAGAGTGAGAAGCGTGACTCAAGCCTTGAGTGGTAGGGCGGCTTCCTGGTACGTGACCTTGTACCAAGAGGATTCCCCTCTCCTGAGGAACTACCACCATTTTATGGCAGCCCTGAGGATGAGATTTGAGGACCCCTTGGCAGAGCAAAAGGCCAAGATTCGCATGAGGTCCATCAGACAAGGGAGGAGACCAGTGACTGACTACAACCAAGAGTTCAGCGATCTGGTACCTCTCATGAGAGGGTGGTCGGAAGTGGCCCTTTTGGACTCATACAAAGACGGCCTAAACGGAGATCTATATAAATTGTGTAGAGCCCGAGCATCCCCGACTACCCTGCATGGCTGGTACACCCTGGCAGCAGAAATGGAGATAGACCTAGCCAAGGACCGCCTGCAAAGTGATCGTAGTTGGAGGCAAACCCCAACTCAGTTCCAGAGGGAACCGACCAAAGATTCTGTTCCAGTGGAGAGTGGTAAGAAGAAACCCACGGGCTGTTTCAGATGTGGAAAAGAAGGCCACTGAGCCGCTGATTGTTGTGCGAAGCTGCCACCAAAGGCGACCCCTAGTGGCAAAAAACCAACAGCGCAGGTGGAACCAAAATCGCGAGAGGTTGCAAAGAGGGGAGCGGAAGACGCCAAAAACACTCCTCCCATCGAGGAGGAATTTGGGACTCCTACCGAGTCAGATGACAGCGAGCCATCTTCGGAATCGGACGAGGATCTCCTGGTGAGTTGGAAAAGGGGGCCCCTTACCGTTCCAGTACAATTGCACGTCCCATCCTCAGGAATGCAAGGGGAAATGCTAGCCCTCTTAGACTCTGGTTGTACCTGATGCATCTTAAGCCCCGAGGTGGTGGAGAAAATGGAATTAAGACTAAAAACATTGAGCAGGCCCATAGCCTTCTGCCAGCTAGATGGATCGGTAGCGGGGGGAGGCCCAGCCCACTTTGTGACAGAACCCATAGAGATGACCATAGAAGACCATAAAGAAATCATAAATTTCATAGTGGCCCCAGGGATGGACCAGTCTCTTGTACTGGGTCTCTCGTGGCTCCGAAAATGGAACCCGAGAATAAACTGGAGAACAGGGGTATTGCGACTCCGCACAAAGGCACAAAAGAAGGAGAAGATAAATTTAAAAACCCCTGATCCAGATTGCCCTGAGAAACTGGGGGCGATGGTTGAACGGCTAGAGGGGGAGGAAAAAATTCCTAAAGAGTACTAGGACCTACGAGAGGTTTTTAGTGAAAAAGCATCTGACGTGCTGCCTCCCCATAGGCCCACAGACTGTGCAATAGACATTCTACCAGGAGTGAAACTCCCAAAACCAAAATCTTACCCCATGACCCAGAAAGAACTGGGAGGATTACGGAACTTTATAGATAAAAATTTAGAACGAGGATTCATTCAACCGGCTAGGCCTCGGGTTGCAGCCCCAGTCATGTTCCGAGAAAAGAAAGATGGCACCTTCCGCTTGATAGTTGACTATAGAAACCTGAACTGTGTGTGCGTGGAAAATGTATACCCCATGCCTCTTATGAAAGACATGCTCGCCCACTTGGCAAAAGGAAAGTTTTTTACTAAACTGGACTTACGAGAAGCCTATTACAGAGTACGCATAAAGGAAGGGGATGAATGGAAAACAGCGTTCAATTGTCCCCTCGGTTGCTTTCAATTCCGAGTCTTACCATTTGGGTTGCAAGGGGCCCCAACAGTTTTCATGCAGCTAATAAATGAAGTTCTCCAAGAACATTTGTTTAAAGGGGTTCTTGTTTATCTTGATGACATACTTATCTACACTGAAACCATGGAGGAGCATGTGAAGCTAGTAAGAGCAGTACTTAAAAAACTACTGGCTGCTGAACTTTATGCAAAATTGTCAAAATGTGAATTCCATCAATCAAAAATCGATTAAGTGGGATACTGTATTTCCTCTGATGGATTGGAGATGGACCCTGCCAAAGTCCAAGCAGTACTGGAGTGGGCACCTCCTCGCACCCGCAAACAGTTACAGAGCTTTCTGGGTTTTGCTAATTTTTATCGTCAATTCATTCCCTCTTTTGCTGACATTGCCCTGCCAATCACCAATCTCCTCAAAACAAGAGGAAATATTAAACCCAAACCATCCTTACCACTGGAGTGGTCAATGGAGTGTCAGGCCGCTTTTGAGAAGTTGAAGCGATTGTTTGCCGCCAAGCCAGTCCTCAAGCACCCTGACATGGAATCCCCATTCGTGGTTCAAGCAGATGCTAGCGACGTAGCAGTCGGAGCAGTTTTACTCCAAACCAATGCTAAAGATGAGCTACAACCATGTGCTTACACATCTCGTAAACTCACTGAAACAGAACAGAGATGGGCCATCTGGGAAAAGGAGGCTTTTGCAGTGCACTGGGCTCTCCAAACATGGAGACAATTCTTAGAGGGGGCCAAACACCCTTTTGAAGTATGGACTGATCATAAAAACTTAGAAGCCCTGAAAACTCCCAAAAAGCTATCACCAAAACAAGCTCGATGGACCCAATACTTTAACCGCTTTAATTTTGCCTTGCGCTACATTCCTGGGGGAAAGAACTTCCTCGCAGATGCCCTTTCCCGTTTACCTCAGTACAACAGTACTCGCAAGGAAGTAGCACGACCTATACTCCCAGTGCAACAGTTAGCAGCCCCGGCGATTACTCGTACCCAAGCTCATACCGATCCAACGTTATCAGACGATCTCACCAATTTGCTCAAGGAAGCCTTAAACAAGGATGACTGGTTCTTAGCCCATTCGCATGAGTGCACTCTTCATGATGGACTGGCTTGGGTAGGAGCAAAGTTGTACGTCCCTGCATCTTTGAGGGAGGTCATACTTCTACGTTGTCATGATGCTAAAATGGCTGGCCATTTTGGATTCGTCAAAACCTTACACCTCCTGAAAAGACAGTTTTGGTGGCCAGGTCTTAAGAAAGACATTGAATCCTATATAGCGAGCTGCCCTGTTTGTGCATCAGCTAAAAGACCACCAGGGAAGCCTCCTGGTTTGCTACAAACAGTAGCCCGGCCAGAAGCCCCATGGAAAGAAATATCCATGGATTTCATAGTGGAATTACCTGAAAGTGGAGGCAATACAGTAATCTGGGTGGTTACTGACCTGTTCTCCAAACAAGTGCACTTCATCCCATGTTCCAAAATTCCTTCTTCAAAAACTTTGGCAAAACTGTTTGTCCAACACATCTACAGACTCCATGGGGTTCCTAAACGAATAATCTCAGCTTGAGGGGTGCAATTCACTTCTAAGTTTTGGAAAGAATTTTTGCAGCTGATAGGCTCCACCCAAGGTTTAAGCTCCTCCCATCATCCTCAAACTAATGGCGGCTGTGAACGCTCGAACTCAGTACTAGAACAATACCTACGATGTTACATTAATTATCAACAAGATAATTGGGCAGACTTACTACCATTTGCGGAAGTAGCTTACAATAATTCTGTTCATAGCAGCACTGGATTCACCCCATTTAAAATTGCCTCAGGTCAAGAATTTGTCCCCATTCCCGAACTCCCTGAACAAAAAACATTGATTCCGTCATTGGCTGAATGGATAGAACAATTGCAAAGTACATGGAAAATTACACAAAAAGCGATTGACGATGCTCATCACACACAAAAAAAACAAGCAGATAAAAAGAGAGCTCCTGAGAAAAAATTCCAAGTAGGAGATAAAGTTTTCTTGTCTACTAAATATTTACAAACAACTCAGAAATCAAAAAAACTTGGACCCAAATATGTGGGCCCATTCCCCATCATAAAAATCATAAATCCAGTAACGGTCCAACTAGATCTACCTAAATCTCTCAGAAGAATTCACCCAGTTTTCCATGTTAGTTTGCTCAAACCTGAGCACACATCCCACCTTAGACCTAATCCTACTAAGGCCCCTGTACCTATCCTCATCAACGGGGAAGAACATTTTGAAATTAAGGAAATTCTAGACTCTAGAAAATATAGAAATAAAATCCAATATTTGGTAGCTTGGAAACACTTTCCTCTATCACAAGCTGAATGGGTTAACAAAGAAGATATTCGGGCCCCCAAAAAACTAGCACTATTTTATAACAAATATCCTGATAAACCCTAACTTTTCTTTTTCTTTTCCAGGACTAACGTCCTTTTTTCGAAGGAGGGCCGAATGTCAGCCTCCGCTTTAATTTAGTGTATTTCTCCTACTAGATTATCTGACTGTTTTATTACCGTATTAAAAGTTTGCTCTACTGAATGTCTTACATGCTTTATGGAGGAGGCGGGAGGTTTTCACTGTCCCCAGCGTCGGCTGACATTGCATGTGTGGGAGAGAGGAAAAGCCTTTTTTAAAAATAGATGTTTGAATTATTTTGGCGCGTGAATGTAACGGCAGCTGCTGACTCCACATTCCATCCAGAAGATTGACAGAGGGAGAATATCGGAAGTGAAACTACATATGGCTGAGGAGGAAGAAGACATTGGACTATTACTGTATTACTCTATTATACTAGTATTATTATATTACTCTAAAGTATTATACTATTACTCTAGTATTATACTATTACTCTAGAGTATTATACTATTATTCTAGTAGGGGAGGGTTATTATATTACTCTAGAGTATTATACTATTACTCTAGTAGGGGAGGTTCAGGAGAGAATATGACTCTGGGGTTTTGATTTACTTCCAGTTCCAGCTTTGCTTTTACTGCATCCAGACTTGTATGATATAAATTACCAATTTCTTCAACATGATGGAGTTGGGTTTTTATTTTCTCAAAGATCTGGGGCAGGCTGACATTAAGCTGGAACTCTACCAAAATCAATCATCCCGGATCACAGCCGAGGACTGAAATTTTTTCCCTTAACGATGTCGGAACACGAATGTGAACCTGATGAGGAGCAGCTGGCAGACATCTTATCTCAGGATTATCACGGAGTTGATAAGGAATCTTTTCTGGGAAAGCCAACCTCAGAAGATGAGCTGGAGGAAACAGGAGCAGCCTTGGCAGCCACATCGGGCCCTCCCAAATACTCAGAAATTTCTGCAGAGTGGCTGGAGAAACTGCAAATAGAGGAAAACGGAGAAGGCCAAACTGGATTTTAAAACCTTTCCAGACCCGGGGAACTACAATCCGGAGTTACTAGATGTAAGCAAAAAAAGAAACTCTCTGCTTGGCAACAGGAGCAGCAAATTAAGGATCAATTACAAATTGCAGAAGCCGTCAGACTGTATCGTGAGGCGGGAGAGCGACAGAGAAATCGGGAAAGGTATGAAGACCCCACCCAAAGGCCCTGGGGAGAGGAAGATGTGGAAACAGAAATTTTGATGGCCACCGGGGAGCAGCATACAGCAGAGAGATTCAGGAGGCAGAGCCTGAGCTGCATTCTCCAGGGGCTGCAGACCTGGGTAGGGGTCAGGGGATCCCCACTGCACAAACGTTACCTCGCAGAAAGGAAAAACCTAAAATTCCCCCAATTCCCATAAAGTTTGATGGAGACCCTAAGGAATTAGGCTTATTCCAGGCTATGGTGGACAGCCACATGCAAGAATGGGGCGAAGATTATTGTCAGAAGCCTCTAGAGTGAGAAGCGTGACTCAAGCCTTGAGTGGTAGGGCGGCTTCCTGGTACGTGACCTTGTACCAACAGGATCCCCCTCTCCTGAGGACCTACCACCTTTTTTTGCCAGCCCTGAGGATGAGATTTGAGGACCCCTTGGCAGAGCAAAAGGCCAAGATTCGCATGAGGTCCATCAGACAAGGGAGGAGACCAGTGACTGACTACAACCAAGAGTTCAGCGATCTGGTACCTCTCATGAGAGGGTGGTCGCGAGTGGCCCTTTGGACTCATACAAAAGGCGGAGATCTATATAAATTGTGTAGAGCCCGAGCATCCCCGACTACCCTCCATGGCTGGTACACCCTGGCAGCAGAAATGGAGATAGACCTAGCCAAGGACCGCCTGCAAAGTGATCGTAGATGGAGGCAAACCCCAACTCAGTTCCAGAGGGAACCGACCAAAGATTCTGTGCCAGTGGAGAGTGGTAAGAAGAAACCCACGGGCTGTTTCAGATGTGGAAAAGAAGGCCACTGAGCCGCTGATTATCGTGCGAAGCTGCCACCAAAGGCGACCCCTAGTGGCAAAAAGCCAACGGCGCAGGTGGAACCAAAATCGCGAGAGGTTGCAAAGAGGGGAGCAGAAGACGCCAAGAATGCTCCTCCCATCAAGGAGGAATTTAGGATTCCTACCGGGTCAGATGACAGCGAGACATCTTCGGAATCGGACGAGGATCTCCTGGTGAGTTGGAAAGGGGGGCCCCTTACCGTTCCAGTACAATTGCACGTCCCATCCTCAGGAATGCAAGGGGAAATGCTAGCCCTCTTAAACTCTGGTTGTACCCGATGCATCTTAAGCCCCGAGGTGGTGGAGAAAATGGAATTAAGACTAAAAACATTGAGCAGGCCCATAGCCTTCTGCCAGCTAGATGGATCGGTAGCGGGGGGAGGCCCAGCCCACTTTGTGACAGAACCCATAGAGATGACCATAGAAGACCATAAAGAAATCATAAACTTCATAGTGGCCCCAGGGATGGACCAGCCTCTCGTACTGGGTCTCTCGTGGCTCCGAAAATGGAACCCGAGAATAAACTGGAGAACAGGGGTATTGCGACTCCACACAAAGGCACAAAAGAAGGAGAAGATAAATTTAAAACCCCCTGATCCAGATTGCCCTGAGAAACTGGGGGCGATGGTTGAACGGCTAGAGGGGGAGGAAAAAATTCCTAAAGAGTACTGGGACCTACGAGAGGTTTTTAGTGAAAAGCATCTGACGTGCTGCCTCCCATAGGCCCACAGACTGTGCAATAGACATTCTACCAGGAGTGAAACTCCCAAAACCAAAATCTTACCCCATGACCCAGAAAGAACTGGGAGGATTACGGAACTTTATAGATAAAAATTTAGAACGAGGATTCATTCAACCGGCTAGGCCTCGGGTTGCAGCCCCAGTCATGTTCCCAGAAAGAAAGATGGCACCTTCCGCTTGATAGTTGACTATAGAAACCTGAACTGTGTGCGTGGAAAATGTATACCCCATGCCTCTTATGAAAGACATGCTCGCCCACTTGGCAAAAGGAAAGTTTTTTACTAAACTGGACTTACGAGAAGCCTATTACAGAGTACGCATAAAGGAAGGGGATGAATGGAAAACAGCGTTCAATTGTCCCCTCGGTTGCTTTCAATTCCGAGTCTTACCATTTGGGTTGCAAGGGGCCCCAACAGTTTTCATGCAGCTAATAAATGAAGTTCTCCAAGAACATTTGTTTAAAGGGGTTCTTGTTTATCTTGATGACATACTTATCTACACTGAAACCATGGAGGAGCATGTGAAGCTAGTAAGAGCAGTACTTAAAAACTACTGGCGCTGAACTTTATGCAAAATTGTCAAATGTGAATTCCATCAATCAAAATCGATTAAGTGGGATACTGTATTTCCTCTGATGGATTGGAGATGGACCCTGCCAAAGTCCAAGCAGTACTGGAGTGGGCACCTCCTCGCACCGCAAACAGTTACAGAGCTTTCTGGGGTTTTGCTAATTTTATCGTCAATTCATTCCCTCTTTTGCTGACATTGCCCTGCCAATCACCAATCTCCTCAAAACAAGAGGAAATATTAAACCCAAACCATCCTTACCACTGGAGTGGTCAATGGAGTGTCAGGCCGCTTTTGAGAAGTTGAAGCGATTGTTTGCCGCCAAGCCAGTCCTCAAGCACCCTGACATGGAATCCCCATTCGTGGTTCAAGCAGATGCTAGCGACGTAGCAGTCGGAGCAGTTTTACTCCAAAACAAGGCTAAAGGTGAGCTACAACCATGTGCTTACACATCTCGTAAACTCACTGAAACAGAGCAGAGATGGGCCATCTGGGAAAAGGAGGCTTTTGCAGTGCACTGGGCTCTCCAAACATGGAGACAATTCTTGGAGGGGGCCAAACACCCTTTTGAAGTATGGACTGATCATAAAAACTTAGAAGCCCTAAAAACTCCAAGAAAGCTATCACCAAAACAAGCTCGATGGGCCCAATACTTTAACCATTTTAATTTTTCCTTGCGATACATTCCTGGGGGAAAGAACTTCCTCGCGGACGCCCTTTCCCATTTACCTCAGTACAACAGTACTCGCAAGGAAGTAGCACGACCTATACTCCCAGTGCAACAGTTAGCAGCCCCGGCGATTACTCGTACCCAAGCTCATACCGATCCAACGTTATCAGACGATCTCACCAATTTGCTCAAGGAAGCCTTAAACAAGGATGACTGGTTCTTAGCCCATTCGCATGAGTGCACTCTTCATGATGGACTGGCTTGGGTAGGAGCAAAGTTGTACGTCCCTGCATCTTTGAGGGAGGTCATACTTCTACGTTGTCATGATGCTAAAATGGCTGGCCATTTTGGATTCGTCAAAACCTTACACCTCCTGAAAAGACAGTTTTGGTGGCCAGGTCTTAAGAAAGACATTGAATCCTATATAGCGAGCTGCCCTGTTTGTGCATCAGCTAAAAGACCACCAGGGAAGCCTCCTGGTTTGCTACAAACAGTAGCCCGGCCAGAAGCCCCATGGAAAGAAATATCCATGGATTTCATAGTGGAATTACCTGAAAGTGGAGGCAATACAGTAATCTGGGTGGTTACTGACCTGTTCTCCAAACAAGTGCACTTCATCCCATGTTCCAAAATTTCTTCTTCAAAAACTTTGGCAAAACTGTTTGTCCAACACATCTACAGACTCCATGGGGTTCCTAAACGAATAATCTCAGACCGAGGGGTGCAATTCACTTCTAAGTTTTGGAAAGAATTTTTGCGGCTGATAGGCTCCACCCAAGGCTTAAGCTCCTCCCATCATCCTCAAACTAATGGCGGCTGTGAACGCTCGAACTCAGTACTATAACAATACCTACGATATTACATTAATTATCAACAAGATAATTGGGCAGACTTACTACCATTTGCGGAAGTAGCTTACAATAATTCTGTTCATAGCAGCACTGGATTCACCCCATTTGAAATTGCCTCAGGTCAAGAATTTGTCCCCATTCCCGAACTCCCTGAACAAAAACCATTGATTCCGTCATTGGCTGAATGGATAGAACAATTGCAAAGTACATGGAGAATTACACAAAAAGCGATTGAAGATGCTCATCACACACACAAAAAACAAGCAGATAAAAAGAGAGCTCCTGAGAAAAAATTCCAAGTAGAAGATAAAGTTTTCTTGTCTACTAAATATTTACAAACAACTCAGAAATCGAAAAAACTTGGACCCAAATATGTGGGCCCATTCCCCATCGTGAAAATCATAAATCCAGTAACGGTCCAACTAGATCTACCTAAATCTCTCATAAGAATTCACCCAGTTTTCCACGTTAGTTTGCTCAAACCTGAGCATGCATCCCGCCTTAGACCTAATCCTACTAAGGCCCCTGTACCTATCCTCATCAACGGGGAAGAACATTTTGAAATTAAGGAAATTCTAGACTCTAGAAAATATAGAAATAAAATCCAATATTTGGTAGCTTGGAAACACTTTCCTCTATCACAAGCTGAATGCGTTAACAAAGAAGATATTCAGGCCCCCAAAAAACTAGCACTATTTTATAACAAATATCCTGATAAACCCTAACTTTTCTTTGTCTTTTCCAGGACTAACGTCCTTTTTTCGAAGGAGGGCCGAATGTCAGCCTCCGCTTTAATTTAGTGTATTTCTCCTACTAGATTATCTGACTGTTTTATTACCTAGTTAAAAGTTTGCTCTACTGAATGTCTTACATGCTTTATGGAGGAGGCGGGAGGCTTTCACTGTCCCCAGCGTCGGCTGACAGTGCATGTGTGGGAGAGAGGAAAAGCCTTTTCTTTAGAATAGATGTTTGAATTATTTTGGCGCGTGAATGTAATGGCAGCTGCTGACTCCACATTCCATCCAGAGGATTGACAGAGGGAGAATATCGGAAGTGAAACTACATATGGCTGAGGAGGAAGAAGACATTGGACTATTACTGTACTGACCTCTAGTAGGGGGAGGGTTCAGGAGAGAATATGACTCTGGGGTTTTGATTTACTTCCAGTTCCAGCTTTGCTTTTACTGCATCCAGACTTGTATGATATAAATTACCAATTTCTTCAACATGATGGAGTTGGGTTTTTATTTTCTCAAAGATCTGGGGCAGGCTGACAAACTGAACACACTCAAAACCATAGAAATGGTGGTAGACTTTAGGAGAAACCCTTCCATACTTCCAGCTCTCACAATACTATACAACACAGTATCAACAGTTGAAACCTTTAAATTTCTAGGTTCTATCATATCGCAAGATCTAAAATGGACAGCTAACATCAAAAACATCATTAAAAAAGGACAACAAAGAATGTTCTTTCTGGGCCAACTCAGTAAGCTCAAACTGCCGAAGGAGCTGCTGATTCAGTTCTACAGAGGAATTATTGAGTCTGTCATTTGCACCTCTATAACTGTCTGGTTCAGTTCTACAACCCAACAAGAAAAACACAGACTTCAGAGGATAATTAGAACTGCAGAAAAAATAATTGCTACCAACCTGCCTTCCATTGAGGACCTGTATACTGCACGAATCAAGAAGAGGTCCGTGAAAATATTTACAGACCCCTCGCATCCTGGACATAAACTGTTTCAACTCTTACCCTCAAAACGACACTATAGAGCACTGCACACTAGAACAACTAGACACAAGAACAGTTTTTTCCCGAAGGCCATCACTCTGCTAAACAAATAATTCCCTCAACACTGTCAAACTATTTACTGAATCTGCACTACTATTAATCGTGTCATAGTTCCCATCACCAATCTCTTTCTACTTATGACTGTATAACTTGTTGCTGGCAATCCTTATGATTTATATTGATATATTGACCATCAATTGTGTTGTAAATGTTGTACCTTGATGAACGTATCTTTTCTTTTATGTACACTGAGAGCATATGCACCAAGACAAATTCCTATGTGTCCAATCACACTTGGCCAATAAAATTCTATTCTATTCTATATCAAGCATTGAGAACTTTTGTTATGTCCTTCCATGGGAACTGTCCTTGACAGTCTGCAGTTATTCCCAGTATTTGATCATTTTCCACCATCCGATCAAACCAAATAATCCAGCATTTTCTCAAAACTTTCAATTTCTATAAATGAATACTCTCCTGCTTAACGTGGTAGTAATTTAGCTGAAACATATTTTGAATTCTGATGTGTTTCAGTGATCATCAGCCCTTGATCCTTATTCCAGGACATTAAGTATTCCACGATCCCACTGATTCAAAAGTTCTTTTTTTTTTTTTTTGCAAAATTTTTTTATTTTTCCATAATAATTCCCACAATTTGACCAGTGTACAATACAATCACTTATCCAACAATCAGTCCTATACTCAAATTATACTCAGTCAGGGCTGCTCGACTGCCACTCCCCCCTTTAATCCTTTCTTCCCTTCTCATCCTTCTTAAACTTCCCCCACCACCTTCTCCTCGCTTTCCTACTTCCTCCTCTTCCCACTTCTCACTACCATCCTTTCTAACCTCTATCTTCTCCTTCTTCTCCTCCTCCTATCCTTTCTTCTCCCTCCCTTCATTCCTCCCTACCCACCTACCTACCTACTTTCTTCCTTCTTTACTCCTCTTTACTTACCCTTTCCCTTCGGGAGTGTTTGCCGAGCAGTCCCGACATTACACCATTCCAACTTGTTTAATTCTACCATTATTCCTGTACAATGGCAACCAATCAATTTATAGTCTTCTCCTTCCCCGCCTCCTCCCCCCCCCCCCCGAGACTTCCCAGAACAGAATACAGGGTATTGTAACTAACAAACATAATCTAAAATATAACATAAAACATATTCCATTTCACACCATCACACTATCAATTCCCTTCTTTCTTAAACTAATACATAATAATTGCTAACTTCACTCAAAACTAATTGATATTTTTAATCTGATACTTATTTTGAATATAATCAATCCACTTCTCCATTCCAAAATATATTTTTCTTGTGTACAGTCTTTCAAGTAGGCAGAAATTTTTGCCATTTCTGCTAAATTTGATACTTTACTAATCCATTCTCCAATTGTAGGTAAGTCTTCTTTTTTCCAATATTGTGCAATCAATAATCTTGCAGCAGTTATTAAATTCAGAATCAGTTTTGTCTCTATAACAGTGCAATCTGAGATTATTCCTAATAAAAGAACTGTGGAACAAACTTGATCTTCTTTTTCAAAATGTTCTGCATAATCCACCATATTTTTAATCCAAAAGCTTTAACTTTTTGCAAGTCCACCATATATGATAATAGGTAGCATCCTCACAATCACATCTCCAACATTTTGCTTTCACATTTGGATACATACATGACAGTTTTTAGGATCTAAATGCCATCTATAAAACATTTTATAAAAATTTTCTTAAATTTTGTGCTTATGAATTTAACATTCCTCACCCAAATTTTTCCCATGTTTCTAACATTATAGGTTGTTGAAAATTTTGTGCCCATTTTACCATACAATCTTTAACCAACTCCATTTCTGAATCAATTTCAACCAATACATTATATAATCTCTTTATATGCTGTTGACCTTGATCTTTTATTTGTTTTACCAGATTATCATCACTTTGCCTTATACCAATTTTCTGATCTATTTTCCATCTAGATTGCAATTGTCCATACTGGAACCATGTATAATTTCTTCCTTCATCCCTCAATTTCTCCTAGATTTTAACTGTAATTCCCCTTTTTCCATAGTCAAAAGCTCTTTGTAAGTGATAACATCCATTTTTTGTAATATATTTATATTCTCTATCATATGTCTGGGGATGGTCCATATTGGTATCTTTCCATCTAACTTATATTGATATTTTTTCCAAATCCTCAACAACGCACTTCTGACCATATTATTCTTAAATGTCTTATCAATTTTCTTGTCATATATTACATATGCTATCCATATAACAAACCATAACCTTCTATATTCAAAATCCTTTCCTCTGTTAAATTAGTCCAATCAGAAATTAAAGTTAAAACAACTGCATCATAGTACAATTTCAAATTAGGCATTTTTAAACCCCCTCTTTCCCTAACGTCTTGCATTATTTTTAACTTTATCCTCGGTTTTACCCTTCCATACAAATTTATTAATCCTTTTGCCATTCTTGTAAATTTGCATCTTTCTTCAAATTGGAATCATTTGAAACAAAACAAAAATCTAGGCAAAACATTCATTTTATAGCTGCCACTCTTCCCAACAATGATAATTGTAACTTCTTCCATTCTCCATTTCTTTAATTACTTTTCCACAATACCTCATAATTATTTTATATAATTTTACATTCGATGCTGTAATATATCCCTAGATTTTAACTGTAATTCTTTTTCCATAGTCAAAAGCTCTTGTAAGTGATAACTTCCATTTTTGTAATATATTTATATTCTCTATCATATGTCTGGGGATGGTCCATATTGGTATCTTTCCATCTAACTTATATTGATATTTTTCCAAATCCTCAACAACGCACTTCTGACCATATTATTCTTAAATGTCTTATCAATTTTCTTGTCATATATTATATATGCATGCCATATATATAACAAACCATAACCTTCTATATTCAAAATCCTTTCCTCTGTTAAATTAGTCCAATCAGAAATTAAAGTTAAAACAACTGCATCATAGTACAATTTCAAATTAGGCATTTTTAAACCCCTCTTTCCTAACGCCTTGCATTATTTTTAACTTTATCCTCGGTTTTTACCCTTCCATACAAATTTATTAATCCTTTTGCCATTCTTGTAAATTTGCATCTTTCTTCAAATTGGAATCATTTGAAACAAAACAAAAATCTAGGCAAAACATTCATTTTATAGCTGCCACTCTTCCCAACAATGATAATTGTAACTTCTTCCAATTCTCCATTTCTTTAATTACTTTTCCACAATACCTCATAATTATTTTTATATAACTTTACATTTGATGCTGTAATATATACTCCTAGGTATTTAACCTTTTAACTATATATTAATTGATTAATAGTGATGGATACCCAGAAAGATAAAAGAAGTCTTAGAAATATTTAATCGAAACCCAAAGATTCTTTTTTGATGGAAGATTTAGAATTGAGAGATGTATGAGAAAATGAAAAAGAGAGATCATTTTTTCTGACAGACATCAATCTTTTTCTAATTGATCATTTTAATTACTAATGATTTGTTTTTCAGAGTGAAGAAGACAAAATTTGTTCTAGAATTGTCTGATCATAGTATGGATTGAGTTAGATCAAAAGAGGCCAGGAGGTCGTGGAGGATGAATGAGAACTTGTTTAAATATGAACAAAATGTAAATGAATGTAAACCTAATGAAGGAATTTTTTCTTGAATGGATAAAGGACACCTATAGAGATAGTTTGGGACATAAAGCTTATATGAAATTTTATTAGAATGAATAATAAAGGTGACAAGGGACATCCTTGTCTAGTCCCTTTCTCAATCTTGAAGGATTCTGTTAATCCACCATTTACTATTTTTTGAGCTGTTTGCTTTTGATAAATAGCCTTAATTGCTTGAATAAAATAATCCCCAAATTGCATTTTTTCTATTACTTTAAACAAAAACTGCCAATCCAATCTATCAGAAGCTTTTTCCGCATCCAAAAAGAAGAGTGCTGCTGAGACCTGGCTGTTTCTTTCCAAATATTCAAGTAAATTTACAATTTGTCTCATATTATATCTCATCTGTCTCCCCTTAATAAATACTGTTTGATCATTATGAATTAATTGAGTCATCAGTGGCATCAATCTATTCGCTAATATCTTAGCAAATATCTTATAATCAGTATTTAAAAGCGATATTGGCCTATAATTCTCTGGTTTAACACCATCTCGATCTTCTTTAGGTATTAATGAAATAAAAGCTGTCCTCCATGAGGGAGGAGCTTCTCCTCCCCTTTGTATTCTGTTAAATAACTCCTTAAGTGGTACAATCATCTCATTTTGTAAATTTTTATAATAAGTAGTTGTCAAACTGTCTGTACCTGGTGCTTTATTCGCTTTAAGCTGCTTAATTGCAAACACTATTTCCTCTGAAGAAATTAATTGATTCAACTCTTCCCTTTGATCTACTGTAATTTCTAAGATACCATGGTCCTGTAAATATCTATCTATATCATTATCATTAATCACATCTCTAGAATATAACTTAGTATAATATTCTAAAAAAGCTTTTTTAATCAAGTTTTGCTGATATACTTCCTTACCTCTATATTCTATTTTATCAATTATACGTCGTTTCTGTTTCTGTCTTAATAAATATGCTAGCCACCTTCCAGGTTTATTAGAATTATTAAACAAATTATGTTTTGCATATTGTAAATTAGTTACCACCTGATCTGCCATTAACATATTAAATTGACCTCTTAATATATTTATTGACTCTTTTATTTTACTATCTCCTGGATTACATACCAATAACTGCTCCTTCCTTTTAATTTCCTCTTCTAAATCTTTTCGCCTTTTCTGCAATCTATTTCTATATTTATTATTCATTCTAACTTTGGAAATATTATTGAGTGATCTGGTTTAGATCAATAAAAGGAATTAGAATTAAAAATCAAGATTATAAATTAAGCTTTAGATGATTTGTTGTTTCTTTATCTCACCAATACATTCAGCTGTATATTTGATGGAGACAATTGATCAGTATAGTAAGGTATCTGGGTTTAAAGTGAATCAACAGAAGACAAAATGATAATTAAAATAAAATTGATCCTAGAAAAAGATTGATGTCTATCAGAAAAAATGTAAAATCTCTCTCTTTCATTGCTCTTCTCGCCATACATCTCTCAATTCTAAATCTTCCATCAAGTCAAAGAAGGCCTTTGGCAGTTTTTGTTTAAAGTAATAGAAAAAATTCAATTTGGGGATTATTTTATTCAAGCAATTAAGGCTATATATCTGCAAACAGCTCAAATAATAGTAAATGGTGGATTAACAGAATCTTTCAAGATTGAGAAGGGACTAGACAAGGATGTCCTCACCATTATTATTCATTCTAACTTTGGAAATATTTCTAAGACTTCTTTTATCTTTCTGGATATCCATCACTCCATTCCAATCACCCATTAATATATGAGTTTTATAATCCCAAGATGTTATTCTTTTATGTAAAAACTTATAAAATTTTTCTTGTTGTTGATTTGGTGCATAAACTCCTATTAAAAGTATTTTTCTCCCCTCCAATAAAAGTTCAATAGCAATATATCTTCCTTGATTATCCGCCTCAATTAATGTTGCAGATAAATTACTCTTTATATAAACAACTAATCCATTCTTCTTTTCTGTAGCAGATGCAACAAAATGTATTCCCAATTTTGAATTTATCAAATAGTTCTGGTCTAATGTTCTAATATGTGTTTCTTGTAAACATACAATGTCATTTTTAAATTGCTTCAAATAATGAAATATCTTTCTTCTCTTTTGTGGTGAGTTTAATCCATTAACATTCCAAGATAAAAGTCTAATTGCCATTATCAGCGATCGGAAACTTTTGAAGCACCAGCCACAAATCATATCTTTCTTTGGGCCTTGCTCCTCCCACTGTTTCCATCTTGGTAGTAGCAGAGTGAGCCTTGAGCCTTTTCTTCTTGTTCCTTGCGTTTGACAGCTGCTCTTGTCATCCTTGGCTCTTTTGGAATCTCTGATTCCATCTTAGACACATCCAACACTTGTAAAAGGTCTTCTTCCATTACTATCACTTCTTTTTCTTTAATTTCGCCTTCCTTTCTCCTACCATCCGGAGATGGTGGACTTCCAGTTTAAGCACATAAGCATAAAACTCTCGTGCTTTACTGACTGTATTAAGACAATGTGCTTTCCCTTCATAGTAAACTATTATAACAGTTGGGATGTCCCATCTGTACTCCATCTGACGTTTTTTTAAATTCGTTCACCAAAAAAGCAAATTCCTTCCTACCTCTCAACATTTTGGGGGGAATTTCCTTTAGTATTAAAATATCTTGGCCAGCCACTTGAGTCTTGTCTCCTTTAAAAGCAGCTTGAAAAATCTCATTTCTCATTGTTCTAGTAGTAAAATAAATGACAATGTCTCTCGGAAGATTTCTTTGTCTTGCTATCCAGGAATTCACACGATAAATTTTGTCAATATGAAAAGCCACATCTGCTGGCCGAACTGCCAAAATCTCCACAAAGGCCTCAGAAAAAATTTGCTTCAAATTCTCTTGTCTATTCTCTTTCAGGCCGCGTATTCTTAAAGCAAATTCCGTAGCTCTATATTGTACCAAAACAATTTCATCATCAACTTTATCCATTTTACTTTGAACTACCTCAATCTTATTTTCCAATTTTAAATTAACTTTCTTTATTTCTTCTACTTCCTGCTTCAGTAAAATCACATTTGATGCCAGACCCTGTACTGCTGACTCCAAACCTTCCTTGACTTCTTTATTTCCAATTTGAATTTCTAACATCTGTTTTTTCATCTCTGACATTTCTTCTGTAATTAATTTAAACTTATCTTCTATCAGACTTCTCTACAATTTCCATTAGTACAGTGAGGGATGATTTAATTTAAAAGCTCAAGTAAGAAATTTAAATTGAACTTAGATGATCCTTTGTGAGCTATGAAATGTATCAAATAATTTACAAATTTTGCAGTTGGGACTTTTTTAAATCTGCTGTTTTAAAACAGATTAAAAACCTGAGTATTTCAATTGTCTTCTTAAATAAAATCCAAAGATCTCTGGTGCTGAAGGTTTGGTTCTTTTCTGTAAGAAAGTACATAGCTACATAGCTTTCTATGTCCCTTTTTAGTGATGGCCACCAACATTATCTTTTAATTAGGTGTAAAGTTTTCACAAAACCAAAATATCCAGCTAATTTGGAGTCATGGCACCTTGTCATTAAGCATAGTCTTTGGCTGGCTGGAACATACAACTTCCCTCCCACCCAAGCTAAGTCCTCTTTCATCAGACAGCTGAATTTGTGGTTCAAAAACCATTCATTGGTGGTCAATGCTTGTTTCAAAGTTTGGGTGTGTCACTGTCCATCAATGTTTTTTGTTTTGCCTGGGATCTGGTGATTACTTTAGCGGCTAGTTGATTGTTTTGTACGATGGGTTTGATTACGTCTCACTTCCCACTATTGTATTGCAGTTTTCTGGATAATGCATCTGCCAGAAAGTTTTTTCCCCCGGGGAGGTATTTGAGAGTAAAATCAAACTGTTTAAAGTACTGAGCCCATCGTACTTGTTTCAGGGAGAGTTTCCTTGGGGTCTTTAGGGCTTCTAAATTTTTATGATCAATCCAAACTTCAAAAAGGATCTTACTGCCCTCTAGGAAATGCCTCCATATTAAAACTGAAGAATGAGTTCTTTCTAAATACCTTTCTCAGTTATTCAGTTTTGGATGAATAGCTGGTCTTGCTCATTTTTCTGAAGCAGGATTTCTCCTATTGCCACATCACTGGCATCTGCTTGTATGACAAATTGTTTCTCTGTGTCCAGATGTTTTAGAATTGGTTCTGCTGACAACAGACGTTTAAGTTTTTCAAATGCTGCTTCACATTCCATTGTCCAGTTCAAAGGTTGCTTCAGTTTAGAGTTGCCCTCCCCCTTTGTTTTAAGAGCTTGGTAATAAGAATCTGAGGAAAGATGAACGATAAAATAAATTTGCTTTGAATGTTAGAAGTGGTTAATCAAGTATCTGAGTCAACAAGAATTTATGAAACCATATTTGATGAATTGCCTTTGCTCTGACCCAGCTGTTCTCAGTTGGTTCTCTGAGGAGCTGAGAGAGATGAACAGAAAGACCAGACTTACCATTGTTAATCTGACAACACTAGTAGGTCTATTTCACCTACTTAGTGGCATACTAAAAATATTTTTCCACCCTTATCGCATCAGCAGATATACCCAGCCGCCTGTTTTGACTTGCTTTTCAGGATCAGGACTGCAAGGACCTGAATTTAATATCACGATAAAATCGCCAGATCTACCTAGACGCTGATTCATAACACCAGATCAGCTCTGTTATTTGATTCATTCTGTGAGGACATGGACAGGATACTGCGGAGGCTGAATGCTACCACATGTTTATTGGACCCGTGTCCCTCCTGGTTGCCACACAGGAGGTTACACGAGGCTGGCTTCAGGGAATTGTTAACGCTTCTTTGAAGGAGGGTGTACGCCTTGAAAGTATGGTGAGACCTCTCAAGAAGTTCCTGAGACTCCGTATTCCGTCCCGGAGGACATCTGGAATGGCATCCCGAACTGAGATTCTGTAAAAGCTGGTGAAACAGCGGAGAACAGCTGTTAGCCAGCTTCAAAGCTTTTCTCTGGGTGAAAGAGAATAGCGAAGAGTGGCTGGATAGCAGAAGATTGCCCCAGGGGCTCTGCTTTCTTATGCAGAGTCTCGGAGGGGTGCCTGCTTAATCCAGCCTTACTCCAGACTCGATCCTGCTAATTAGGCAGGACAAGAGGAGACGCCCACCTCTGCTCCATTGATTCCGTTTTGAATAACTAAAAGCAGACGGGACAAATACAAGTGATCGATTACTGGGGAAGCAGAGCTGACTTCTACTTCTTTTAAAAAGGGAAAACTTTTCTCACTTTAACTTAGTGAAGGAAGAAATGGCGTCTGAGAGGAAGTGGATTGAGGCTGATTGTGAGAGAAAGGAAGTTCGTCTTTGTGGATTTTAGCTGAATAGAAGCTCTCCATAGAAGGCAAGGTGAAAGTTTTATTTTACAACTTTAATTTGAGACTTTTGAGACTTTTGAGATTTTACAATTCTAAATAGAGACTTTACTTAAATTAAAATGGCTTTTAAGCCACCAAAAGCTCCCATGACGAGAAGGGGGTCTGAAACTAACTTGGAAGATATGTTAAAGGAACAGAACAGAGTTTCTGAAGAGCGATTTAAAGAAATTATGAATAATATTCATGGTGTGAAGGATCAACTTAGGGAAGAAATTAAAGAGACTAATAAAAAAACTAGAGAAGTTTTATTGGTCGTTTATTAAGGTTTGGCAATATATTTCGAGGTAATGGAGGATAAAGTAGAAATAATTAGTCAAGCATATCAGTATTTGGATAATAAAGTTCGATAGCTCCAAAAGAAAGTGGATAAAAATGAGGACCATGTGGTGGTATTGCAATATAGAGCATTGGAGAAGGCTTTGAGAATTAGGGTCTTCAAGACCGGAAGGAAGAAGATCTTAAAAATTATATCAGAAGCCTTAGCTGAAATGTTAGGAATGGACCCTCGAAGTTGATTTTCAAATTGATAAGGCATATAGGGTTAATTCTTGGGTAGCGAGGCAGAAAAGCTCCCAAGAGACATTTTAATTTACTTTTGACTTCTACAATAAGAAATCAGATTTTGCAAGCTACATATCAAAAGAAATTGCAAATAGCAGAACAGGAGGTGTTGGTTTTGAAAGAGATCCCTGCTAAAATGTTAAAGGATAGAAGGATTTTAGGTTTTTTACACAAGAGCTTAAGAAGCATCAGATTCAATATAGATGGGAGGTTCCAATTGGCTTAACAGTATTTTTTCAAGGCAGGAGATATCGAATTGATACTGAGTTGAAAGCAAAAGATTTTCTTTTTAATGTATTGAAAGTGGATGTAGAAACAGTGGATAAAAGTCTTCAAGAGAAACAGAGTGGAGAAGTTGAAATTGCACCTGTGATGTCAGTACCTCAAGAACAACCTCAAGAACAAAGAGTGACAAGGGGAGCTATTAGGCATAAGGAGATAGAGGAACGACTTCAAAGACAGGAACGGGATTCTACTACTGAAGCTGTGGGAGGAGCCAAGCCGAAGAGTGAGAGTCTTCAGCTAATTGCTCAGAAGCTTCAAGAGGCCAGTGATGGCAAATAAATTTTTGACATGGAATGTTAATGGTTTAAATTCAGCACAGAAAAGAAGAAAAATATTCCATTATTTGAAACAATTTAAAAATGATGTGATATGTTTGCAAGAGACACATATAAAATTATCAGATCAGAAATATTTGATTAATTCGAAATTAGGTAAACATGTTGTTTCTTCTGCTCGAATAAGAAAATGGTATAGTTATATATTTGAAGAAAAATATTCCATTATTTGAAACAATTTAAAAATGATGTGATATGTTTGCAAGAGACACATATAAAATTATCAGATCAGAAATATTTGATTAATTCGAAATTAGGTAAACATTTTGTTTCTTCTGCTCCGAATAAGAAAAATGGTATAGTTATATATTTGAAGAAAAATATATCAGCTAAATTAATTGAAACGGACATTCAAGGAAGATATATTGCTATTGAATTAATTTTAGAAGGAAAAAAGACACTTGTGATTGCCATATATGCACCTAATCAACAACAAGAAAAATTTTATAAACTGTTACATGAAAAATTGACTCTTTGGGACTATAAAACATTTATTATATTAGGGGATTGGAATGGTGTAATGGATATTAGAAAAGATAAAAGAACTCTTTCTAAGAAAATTCCTATGCATGCAAAACTGCCTAAATCTTTTTTTGATTTGATGCAAGATTTTGAGTTGAAAGATATATGGAGAAGGCAGAATTTTGATGATAGAGATTATACTTATTTTTTGGATAGGCATCAATCTTTTTCACGTATTGATTTTATATTAATTACCAATGACTTGCTTTCTAGGGTTAGGAAAACAAAGATATTTCCAAGGTGTTTAACTGATCATAGTCCGGTATGGATGGAGTTGCAATATGAAGGTGGAAGAAGATCATGGAGAATAAATGAAAATTTGTTTAGATATGAGGATAATGTAAATCAATGTAAAAAACAAATGAAAGAATTTTTTGATTATAATTTGGGTAAGGGAACTTCGATAGAAATGGTGTGGGACGCTAGCAAGGCCTTTATGAGAGGAAATTTGATATATATTAATAGTAGACAGAGGAGAAAATTACAAAAACAGCGTAGGGATTTAGAAGAGGAAATTCAGAGGAAACAACAATTATTGGTATATAATCCACATGATTTAAAAACTACTGAGGCGATAAAGATATTACAGAGTCAATTTAATATGTTAATGGCAGATCAGGTGGCAACCAATATACAATATGCTAAACATAATACTTTTTGTAATGCCAATAAATCAGGGAGGTGGTTGGCTTATATGTTAAGGAAAAGACAGAAAGCATGTACTATTGAAAGAATTGAATACAAGGGTAAAGTGAGATTTCAACAGGATAAAATTAAAAAAGCTTTCTTGGAATATTATACAAATTTATATGCCAGAGATACAATATTGAATATGGATATTGATAAATATTTGAAAGAATATAAGGTTAAAGGTTTAACTAATGAACAAAGGGAAGAGTTGAATCGGCCTATAACTTCTGAGGAAATTATTTTGGTAATAAAGCAATTAAAAATATGGAAATCGGGCACAGATGGACTTACAGCAATATATTATAAAAGTTACAGGATGAGATAGTTGGTCCACTTATGGAGTTATTTAATCAGATACTGATGGGAGGAGGAGTGCCACCATCATGGAGGACTACTTTTATTTCATTGATACCAAAAGAGGATCAGGATTGTACTAAGCCTGGGAATTATAGACCGATTTCACTCTTGAATAATGATTATAAGATTTTTGCAAAAATAATGGCAAATAGGTTAATGGAAATTGTACAACAAAGGATTCATACTGACCAGTCTGGTTTTATAAAAGGGAGACAAATGAGGAATAATGTTAGGCAGATAGTGAATTTATTGGAATATTTGGAAAAGAAAAATCAGATTCCGGCAGCGTTTATATTCTTGGATGCAGAGAAAGCTTTTGATCGTTTGCATTGGGAATTTTTATTTAAATTAACAGACAAAATGCAATTTGGAAATGGTTTTATACAAATACTTAGGGCAATTTATGGAGAGCAAACAGCTCAGATAATAATTAATGGTAGTTTGACAGATAGTTTTAAAATTGCGAAAGGAACAAGGCAGGGGTGTCCTTTATCACCTTTATTGTTTATTTTGTCTTTGGAACCTTTATTGGATAAGATAAGAGAGTTAAGGGAGATAGAGGGTATTAGAATTAGAAGACATGAATATAAAGTTAGAGCATTTGCAGATGATTTGGTTGTTATGTTGACTCAGCCTATAAATTCGAGTGTATATTTGTTGGAAGTAATTAATCAATATGGAAGGGTCTCAGGGTTTAAAGTGAATCAAAATAAAACAAAAGTGTTAACCAAAAATATGATTAAGAATCAGAAAGAAATCTAGAGGCAATAACAGGATTTTGAAATTGTAAAAAAAGTTAAATATTTAGGAGTCTTTCTTACTTCATCAAATGTAAAATTGTATAAGAATAATTATGATGTGTTATGGAAAAAAATTCAGAAGGAAATGAATACTTGGAAAAAATTACAATTATCTTTGTTGGGAGAATAGCAGCTATAAAAATGAATGTTTTGCCTAAATTCTTGTTCTTGTTTCAGATGATACCAATAATTAAGAAAGACAAAATTTGGAAGAATGGCAGATTGGAATTAATAAATTTATATGGGAAGGAAAAAGCGAGAGTCAAAATGAAAATAATGCAAGATACACGGAAAGAGGAGGATTAAAATGCCTAATTTAAAACTGTATTATGAAGCAGTTGTTCTTTCGGTAATAAGTGATTGGTTTAATTTGACGGAGGAAAGGATTTTGAATATAGAAGGTTATGATTTATTATATGGTTGGCATGCATATTTATTGTATGATAAGAAAGTAGATAAAGCTTTTAAGAATCATGTGTTGAGAATTTCTCTTCATGTCTGGAAAATTATTATTATAAGTTAAATTATAAAATTCCTATATGGGCAAGTCCTCGGCACGCAGTAGAGAATATAAATATAGAACAGGAACAAGAAATGATTACTTATAAAGATCTTTTATACAATGAGAGGGGAAATTTACAACTAAAATCTTTGGATACATTAAAAGAAGAAGGGAGGAATTATACTTGGTTTCAATATGGGCAGTTAAAGGCTAGATGGAAAGAAGATCAGAAAATTGGTATTATTCAAAATGAAGAAAATTTGGTTAAACAAATTAGAAATCAAACCAAGGGGCATATAAAGAGATTGTATACTGTGTTGATAGAAATAGATTCTGAAAGAGATTTAATAAAGGATTGTATGATAAAATGGGCACAGAATATTCAAGAACCAATAATGTTGGAAACATGGGAAAAAATTTGGGTTAGAAATGTTAAATTTACACAAGCGCAGAATTTAAGGGAAAATTTTTATAAGATGTTTTATAGATGGCATTTAGATCCTAAGAAATTATCATGTATGTATCCAGATATGCAAGCGAAATGTTGGAGATGTAATTGTGATGATGCTACATATTTTCATGTATGGTGGACTTGTAAGAAAATTAAGTCTTTCTGGATAAGAATCTGGTGGATTATGCAGAATGTTCTGAAGAAGAAGATAAAGTTCCTACCGCAATTTTTCCTTTTGGGAATAACAACGGACTGTACAGTGATTGAGACTAAGTTGATTTTGAACTTAATAACAGCAGCAAGACTGTTGATTGGACAATATTGGAAGAAAAAACAATTACCCACAATAGAAGAATGGATATTGAAAGTTTCCAATTTGGCTGAGATGGCTAAAATCTCAGCCTTCTTGAAAGACAGTACTCAAGAAAAATATTTAAATGAATGGAAGAACTGGATTGATTATATTCAAAATATATATCAGATTAAGAAATTTCGGATTGCCTTTGAATGAAGGATTTTGTTTTTGATTTTAATGGAAGAAGTCAGGTTATGTGGGAGAGAAGGATTATAATTGTGTTAGATTTTAAAAATTTAATGTATGACTGTTTGTTTAATGAACTATACCTTGTGTTTGCTCCGGGAAGTCGGGGGGGGGGGTTGGAGGGAGGGGGGAAGGTGGGGGAGGGGGAAAAATTTAATTGTTGTTTTAAAACTTTTTCAATTTAAAAAAAAAAAGAAGAAGCCTTCCCTGGATCCAGCTATTTTATCGAACTACCGTCCGGTCTCCAACCTTCGTTTTGTTGTGAAGGTTGTTGACAGTGTGGTCGCACATCAGCTCACTCAGTACCTGGATGAAACTGTCTATCTGGACCCATGCCAGTCCGGCTTCCGGCCTGGGTACAGCACGGAGACGACTTTGGTCGCGTTGGTTGATGATCTCTGGAGGGCCCGGGATAGGGGTTGTTCCTCTATCCTGGTCCTACTTGATCTGTCAGCGGCTTTTGATACAATCAACCATGGTATCTTGCTGCAGCGGTTGGGGGGCCTGGGAGTGGGGGGCACCGTTTTTCGGTGGTTCTCCTCCTATCTCTCCGACTGCTTGCAGACGGTGTTTGCGGGGGGCAGAGATCGACCGCGAGGCACCTCATGTGTGGGGTGCCACAGGGGTCGGTTCTCTCTCCCCTCCTGTTCAACATCTATATGAAGCTGTTGGGAGAGATCATCCGTGGTTTTGGGGTGAGTTGCCAGCTGTACGCTGATGACACTCAGCTGTACATTTCCACCCCGGATCACCCCAACGAAGCTGTCGATGTGATGTCCCGGTGCCTTGAAGCCATTCGGGTCTGGATGGGGACGAACACACTTCGACTCAACCCATCCAAGACGGAGTGGCTGTGGATGCCGGCGTCCCGGTACAGTCAGCTAGTTCCGTCGCTGACTGTGGGGGGCGAGTCACTGGCCCCCAGGGAGTTGGTTCGCAGCTTAGGCGTTCTCCTGGATGCACGGCTGTCATTAGAAGAACACTTGACGGCCGTCACCAGGGGAGCTTTTTATCAGGTTCGCCTGATCTGCCAGCTGCGTCCCTTCCTGGACCGGGACTTGTTATGCACGGTCACTCATGCCCTCGTTACCTCCCGCCTGGATTACTGCAATGCTCTCTACATGGGGCTCCCCTTGAAGAGCACCAGGAAACTTCAACTGGTACAGAATGCGGCTGCGCGGGGGATAGAGGGAGCGTCTCAGAGCTTCCATATAATACCTCTCCTGCGCAAGCTGCACTGGTTGCTGGTGGTCTTCTGGGTGCAATTCAAGGTGTTGGTGATAACCTTTAAAGCGCTCCATTAGCATGTGACCAGGTTACTTACGGGACTGCCTACTGCTGCCAATAGCCTCCCATCGACCTGTGCGCTCCCACAGGGAGGGTCTCCTCAGGGTGCTGTCTGCTAAACAATGTCGGCTGGTGGCCCCCAGGGGAAGAGCCTTCTCTGTGGGGGCACCTACCCTATGGAATGAACTGCCTCTGGGGCTACGTCTTCTTCCCGACCTCCGGGCCTTTAAGTGCAAGCTCAAGACTTTTTTGTTTCACCGAGCAGGGTTGGCCTAAGGTTAATTTTTAATGGATGGTTTTATTACTTGTTATTTTAAGATTCGGCCTATGGATTCAGATTTTTAAATTCAAATATTGTGTTTTAATTTTTGTATATGTCTTTTTAACTTGGCTGTAAACCGCCAAGTTCCTGTCTGTAGCATATTAGGCCTTCAAATACCTGTCTGTAGCATATTAGGCCTAAGGTAGAGAACAAAACAGATATACCACAGTGTCATGGCCCCATTGGAGCCTGGGCCCAAAGACAAGGAGGGGGAGATCAAGCCGGGGCCGACAGAGGGGTAGGGCACAGTCCCTATGGCTCATGAGGAACAACCTGGGGATGAGGATGAGGCGGTAGAAGAAATGTAGGGCGGTATAGAAATGTAAATAATAAATAAATAAATAAATAAATAAAATAAGTACAGTCTGCACTCTTTGAGGGTCCATTTCTATGCCCTGTTATAAAATGTTGCACCCCAAATAGTCCATTTTTTTTGGTGGAATTCACATTTAGAAAGTTTAGCATAAAGTTTGGCAGAGCGGAGTTTGTTTAAGACAGCCCTGACTAGTTTTACATGTTCTGCTTTGGTCTCGGTATGTATTAAAATATCACCTATGTAGACCAGGACCCCCTTATACAAATGCTCATGTAGCACTTCATTTATTAATTGCATAAACACTGTGGGGGGCCCTTGTAACCCAAAGGGTAGCACTTTGAATTGGTAGCACCTAAGGGGAGTGTTAAATCCCATTTTACACTCATACCCCTCCATAATTCTGATACAGTAGTAAGCCTCCCTTAAGTCCAACTTTTAAATTTTTTTCCCTTTAGAGAGGTGTGCTAGCATATCTTTTATAAGGGGGAGGGGGTACATGTTCTCCAAACTTATTGCATTTAAATTTCTAAAATCAACACAGAGACATTTTGAGCCATCTTTTTTTTCTCTAAATAACACTGGAGCTGCGATTTTTGGTTGGGCTGGCTTAATGAAACCCCTTGCTAGGTTTTTCTAAATAAATGCTCTCAGTTCTTCCAGCTCCCTTGGAGATATGCTGTACATCTTGGGTTTAGGGAGTTTAGCGCCGGGTAAGATTTCTATTGCACAGTCAGTGGTATGGTGGTGGGGGAGCTCATCCGAGGCTTTTTCACTAACAACTTCAGCCAAATCCTTGTATTATATGGGTATGCCCTCAGTTGATATGGTGTGACCAGGCATGGCTGCCCCCTCGGTTTTTTTATGTGGATTCTCAGCAAAAGTCACATGCATCTGAAATTTAATGATGCCTTGCTTCCAATTAATTTTGGGGTTCCATTTTTTCAGCAATGCAAGGCCCAAGACTAACGGCCATTCCATGCCAAGTGCCACTATAAATGTAAGTATTTCCTCATGGCTCCCGATGCCTATTTGTAGAGGCTCAGTGGCAAAAGAAGCTGGCTCCCCCATGCTATTGACCTATCTAGTTGGCAGAAAGTGATAGGTTTTTTTAGCTTTCTTACATTAATCCTCAACTTCCCTACTAGGGTTTGGCTGATCAAGCAGTGGGTGTATCCTGAGTTCACTGAAAGCGGAAATATTTATCTCCCTGTCCCAGTTTGGGATAGATAACCTTAAGGGGAGGGTAAGCAGTTTAATTGATTTGCTTACCAGTGGTTCATCTTCTGGATCGCTTCCAAATGAGTGTGATTCTTCCTGCTGAGATGCCAGAGTTTTTTCCCAAAAGGGGGTGGTGGAAATTCTGTGATCTCTCTGCTCCACAGGACAGTCTCCTTCCCGCGCTTGCTGGGTTTCGCAAGTCTCCCCCCTGGCAGGTGTTCTAGTTTCCGGGTGGGTGCTTGCAAATGACACTCTGCAGCTTGGTGCCCCTCTTTTCCACACTTTAAACAGGCTGAGGATTTCAGACAAACGGTTTGTGGTTTGAGGGGCTCTTACTTCCATTGCGGTGGGGATTTCATCTACATCTACACTCACCCTGCTCAGTACTGGTTTCTAGCCATATCGATCTCAGCTTCTTTGATGGTGAGGTACTACTCATGTAGGTGATTTGGTGCACCTCGGGCCACGCAGGCATTGTATCACTCAGCCCATCCTTGAAACAGCTCACCAAAATATCCTCTGGCCAGTTCACATGACACACGAGGTCCTGGAATTCATCAGTATACTCTGCTACTGGCCATCTCCCCTGTTTCACCACCTTAATGTGGTTGTGTGCTTTGTGATCTGTGAGGGAGTCCTCGAACCATTGTTGCAGGGCCATCATGAAATGGTTGAAATCCTGCAGTTCTGGTGCATCGGCATTATGCAGGGTCACCATCCATCTGGCAGCGGCTCCCTCCAGGGCTAGGGTCACAACTCGCACTCAGGATCCTTGGGTTTGAAAATCACACCCGTACTCTTGCATGTAGGTGCCACAAAAAATCCTAATTGTTGTGGATCCCCATCAAACTTTACCCCAAGGGAGGGAGTTTCTGTTTCCAGTTGTTGGGCTGGTTGGGAATGGGCATCAGTGTGCGTGCTGCCCAAAGGGGAGGGTTTGCTGGGTCTTCTACCACTGATGCTGCACCATCTGCTCGATTGGTGGGTTCCAGGGGGGGTGCCCCCCTGGCATCATCCACAGCAGCTGCCCTTTCAGCGCTCCGTGGCTGTCATTCTGGCTCCCCTCAGATGTTGAGATTTTCCAAAGTTTCCATCACCAATTGGGTTATATGCCTCTTCAGACGATCCTTCCTCAGCGGTGCTTTGGTTAATTCCCCCTGGTCAACGAGGGCTTCTTGCTCCAGTTTCCACCCCAGTTTTCGGTTATCACGGCTGATGGTGACTCCTCTGGTTCTCTCATCTCAGCTATCTTTCTTCCCGATGCCAATTGACCAGCGGGGCTTTTCGGGATTCTCCAGGGTTACCTCATCCTCTCTGATGGGGTGTACAAAACAGGCATCCAGCTGGATGATGGTTGATGTCTCTCCCCAGCATTCAGCTTCTCCTTGTTCCCTGCTTCATTCGGACATGGTTTGCAAGGTCCCCTTAGTAGAGCAAAGATTGCTTCTCTGGGTTGACCGTTTTGCAGACGTTTTGCAGACGTTGCTTTCTGTAAGGATTGCCTCTCCCTCTAACTCAAGAAAGTGAAAACTCTTGAACCAGAGTATTTCAAAAGGAACCTTTTATTAAGCAGAAGTGACAGCAATGGATTCAAAGCAACGTCTGAATACCCTTAGGCAAGACAAGTAGGATTAAAGCAGTAGAGACCCCTCCCTTTAGCCAGAGTGCAGATTTTAGCCAATACACAAGTGAAGATGTTTTCTTTACCAGCTGCCCTGAGAACCAGATAAGCATGCATTCCCATTGCTATTCTCCATTATCCTTTAAAATGAAACAGCCCACATGGCCATCATAAACATTCCCCAAAGGTAAGGAGATCTCAGGGCACTTCAGCGCCAGGATATAGGTTATAAAATATCTGTTGACACAGACAATGCTAATAAATCGAATCCAAGCCCCCCCTTCTCCCAATTGAATGGCAGGATCACTTTTAGGGATCTGACACTTCCACCCTAGCTTCTTATCCTGACCTTTGGAGAATAAGTCAATCCCCTTTTTTCTGTGACAGCTATCCTGTCACCCCAATCCTTCTCTTTGGACATTGCCTAGCTCCCTTAACCTTTAAAGTGCTTTGTCTCCATAACTTTAATTCCCATGCACTACCCAGAATTAGGATGGCATACTGAACCATTTCCTGAGTCCCATTGGTTTGACCCTGAATTGACTACCTACCTTTTTGTTTGTGATCTGCTGAACCTCTTGCTTGGGATAGATAGGCTGAAACTTCTGATTGCTTACTGTACATCTTTCCAGTGTAAAGTTAGTGATGAACTGTTTTTTAAGTATAGTATCATGCAGTCCTAATTTCATTGGAGCCAACTCTTGAGGGCAGTATTCAGAAGTTATTGATTCTTCACATAGCAGAGCACACATATAACAAATGAGTTCAATCCCATTTCTACATCCAGCTAGTTTAAGAAAAGAATTCAATGAATTGTTAATTTTTTTACAATCTGTTTTATTTTTCTTTTAAATTAATAGCACATTTGTAAAGCTCTTTCCACTTGAAGATTGAAGAATGTTAAGATTCATCATACCCCTTCAATGCAACTACTCATTGAAGTTCATTGTTCAACTGTGGTGTCAGCCTCCGCTTTAATTTAGTGTATTTCTCCTACTAGATTATCTGACTATTTTATTACCTTGTTAAAAGTTTGCTCTACTGATTGTGTTACATGCTTTATGGAGAAGGGGGGGGAGGTTCTCACTGTTCCCAGCGTCGGCTGACATTGTATGTGGGGGAGAGGGGAAATGCCATTTTCAAAACCAGAGGTTTGAATTGTGTTGGCGCGTGAATGAAACGGCAGCTGCTGATTCCACATTCCATTCAGAAGATTGACAGAGGGAGAATATCGGAAGTGAAACTACACGTGGCTGAGGAGAAAGAAGACATTGGACTATTACTGTATGACCTCTAGTAGGGGGAGGGTTCAGGAGAGAATATGACCCTGGCGTTTTGATTTACTTCCAGTTCCAGCTTTGCTTCCACCGCATCCAGACTTGTATGATATAAATTACCAAATTCTTCAACATGATGAAGTTGGGTTTTTATTTTCTCAAACACTGATCTGGGGCAGGCTGACATTAAGCTGGAACTCACCCAAAATCAGTCATCCCGGATCACAACCAAGGAGACTGAAAACTTTTTTTTTCCCCTTAATGATGTCGGTGTCAGGCCTGGAAACCATATTAGACTTTAGGTTTCCAGACACTGCCACATTTTTCCCCTGAGGGGAAGAAGGGGGGCTGAGGGGTATGGTAACATTCTTTAGACGGTCAAGGTCGGATGGGGTTCACATCTGCAGGAAGAGTGGCAAGAAGATATTCGAATGGACTGGGAGAACGTGGGACCATGTGACCATCAAAGGAGTCAGGGGGGTGGGACTCTGGGGTTTTGATTTACTTCCAGTTCCAGCTTTGCTTCCACCGCATCCAGACTTGTATGATATAAATTACCAAATTCTTCAACATGATGAAGTTGGGTTTTTATTTTCTCAAACACTGATCTGGGGCAGGCTGACATTAAGCTGGAACTCACCCAAAATCAGTCATCCCGGATCACAACCAAGGGGACTGAAAACTTTTTTTTCCCCCTTAATGATGTCGGTGTCAGGCCTGGAAACCATATTAGACTTTAGGTTTCCAGACACTGCCACATTTTTCCCCTGAGGGGAAGAAGGGGGGCTGAGGGGTATGGTAACATTCTTTAGACGGTCAAGGTCGGATGGGGTTCACATCTGCAGGAAGAGTGGCAAGAAGATATTCGAATGGACTGGGAGAACGTGGGACCATGTGACCATCAAAGGAGTCAGGGGGGTGGGACTCTTGGGGTTTGTATAACTGGGGAAAAGAATCCGGAACTTCAGTTTTGGAATTGCACTCATCGTGTGCCAGTCTCCTCATGCTAGTAAAGAACTCTGGAAAAGAAATGTCTCTGAGTTTCTTTTACGCAGAAGAGGTATTTCTGGAACCTTGACATTATTCCAAAACTCATAACTTTCTTTTGCTAACGGTACCCTCTCCTCCTCTCAGAGGGGGCCCGTTAGAGGGGTGCTGGGCCCCAGTCTCCGCAACCTCCACAGCGGTGCAAAGCCCCAGTGAAGATGGAAGAGCAGCAAGTTGAGAGCGTAGAAGGATTGGCGAAACATGATTCTGACGATTTAGTTGAAGTCACCTATCTCCCATCTGACGAGAGGACCCGAAGCCCCAAAATGGTAGAGCCTGCTTGTCAGCTTGGAGCACGGCCCAAGGACTCTGATTCATGGGTAAGCTGCCAGTCGGGAGAAAACATTTCCCCGGGACGGAATGGAGAGCCCCCTCCCTCTTCTCAACCTCACTGGAGGACAATAAAACCTGGAGGATCGGGAGAGTCACTGGATTGGGACCTGAGAAACCCCCTGAAATCCCAGTCCCTATTAGACCTCCCTGAAACTTTTGAGCGCTTGGAAGTGAGACCTCGAGAGCCTTTAGCTCAGCCTAGATTCACCTTCCCTCCCACCAGAGAGAGAGAAATTACTGAAGCTCGAAGCCGTTCCGATGAACGCAGGAGCGTTTGTCAGCTTGGAGCACGGCCCAAGGACTCTGATTCATGGGTAAGCTGCCAGTCGGGAGAAAACATTTCCCCGGGACGGAATGGAGAGCCCCCTCCCTCTTCTCAACCTCACTGGAGGACAATAAAACCTGGAGGATCGGGAGAGTCACTGGATTGGGACCTGAGAAACCCCCTGAAATCCCAGTCCCTATTAGACCTCCCTGAAACTTTTGAGCGCTTGGAAGTGAGACCTCGAGAGCCTTTAGCTCAGCCTAGATTCACCTTCCCTCCCACCAGAGAGAGAGAAATTACTGAAGCTCGAAGCCGTTCCGATGAACGCAGGAGGACCCCCCCTCCCTCTTTCAGACGGCAGGAAGTTCAGGCAGCACCAGGGCTTGGGGAATCACAACTCCCCTCCAATTGATCTTTCCGCCAACAAAGGCCTCGCTGCCTCCAGCAGTTTCTATTCCTCCTGGCTGGGCGTTTTATCCTGGACAAGGGTGGATCCAATGCCAATGGCAACCAGCTAGTTCAGCCCCTTTCTTTCCGTGGGCCCCACGATGGTTTTTCATCAACTGAAGCATTTCAAGGACTTCCTTCTCAGCAGCCAGGGGAATTCCACCCCTTTACAGCTCAACAACCAGCCACAACAGCAGCGGCCCGCAAATCCCTCTGCAGCCGCAAGCAGGCCAGCTAAACCCCCCTGCACCCCCTCCACCAACCCCTCCCCTTTCAAACCAACCTTTGATGAGAATCCACACCACCTGGCTTACTTCCTCAGCAGAATTGAGGCTTACGTTGAACAATATAGACATCAATACCCATCAGAAAGAAGCCTAATCAACGCCATCTCAGATGGAATGAATGTGGGGCTAGCTTCAGAGTGGATAGCTCAGCTATACAATGAACATGCACCAGAACTAAACAATGTTCACGGATTTATAGCACTGCTTCGCAACCGGTTTCAAGATGATGACCTAATTGCAGAATGTGAGACCACCTTAAAAACAATGAAACAAGGTAACAAACCGCTAAAACAATTTGTATGGGATTTCAGAAGAGTTGCTGGCAATCTTAGACATTGGCCAGAACCCATTATTCTTCATTACTTCAAAGACGCCATTGATCAAAACATCAGAAGAGCCTGCTCCACCAGAGGAATCCCAGAACAACTTAATGCCTGGTACAACGTGTCCATTGCTCTGGACAGAGAATTCAACCCCCTCCAGACCCAATCACCAACTACGACTCCACAACGACCACCTACAAGATCCTCCCTCTCAAGACCAACCACACCTTCCACCTTCCAACCTTCAACAATAATCAAATGCTACCGTTGTTAAAAACAAGGACATCGGGCGTCAGTTTGCCTAGCCCCCACACCCCTCCCACAGTATCGACCACCAACTGCTACCCGACCACGCAACCCTCCTCGAAAGAATCCTAATACCAGTCGCTTTGCAAGGCAAGCCATAGACCTCCCTACTGACCTTCCATCATCTGATTCGCCTCCCGACGACTCAAACCAAGCAGAAAACGACCCAATGGTGAGTGCACCTATTCCTCCTTTTGCCATCAAGGTAAACTTAATAATTCCAGGGGGAGGGGCCAAAAAACTTTTAGACGCTATTGTGGACACAGGATGCACCAGATGCCTGATTTCAACCTCCACAGTCGCCCAACTCCATATAAAAACATTTCCCTTGAAGCACCCAATTAAATTCCACCAGGTAGATGGAACCTTGATTGGTGGCGTTCCAGCAACCCAAATCACACAACTGGTTCGCTTAGAAATTGGTGCCCATCATGAACTTATAAGATTCATAGTAATTCCTAAAATGTCAGAATCCATCATCCTGGGTTTAGCTTGGTTGGACAAATGGGAACCCACAATCAAATGGGAGGATGGATTCAGGAAAATTATATGGACTTTCGGACCCTTAGACCAAATCCCCCCCCCACCAACAAAAAAAACCCTTATCCAAAATGACCACCAGAGGGATCCAACAACCAACATATCCAAGCCATCTCCTAATGAACCCCGCATCCCTAAACCATACATGGATTTATCAGACGTTTTTAGCGAGGATGAATGTAACCTCTTATCCCCCCACCGGCAAACTGATTGCGCAATTGAATTGCACCCAGGGCAAAATTACAAACCCAAAATGTACTCAATGACACCAGCAGAAATGTCTGAACTAAGAAAATACATTGACACTAACCTAGCCAGAGGGTTCATTGAACCAGCAAAATCACCTGTAGCTGTGCCTGTGCTATTTAAACAAAAGAAAGATGGCTCGCTTAGATTATGTATTGACTTCAAAAATATCAATGCGATTTGCATACAAAACACTTACCCTTTACCACTTATGCACGATTTGTTGAACCACCTATCAAAAGGCAAAATTTTCACCAGATTGGATTTAAGGGAAGCCTATTACCGGGTCCGCATCAAGGAAGGTGATGAATGGAAAACGGCTTTCAACTGCCCCTTGGGTAGTTTCCAATACCGTGTCATGCCCTTTGGCCTCCAAGGGGCTCCAGCTGTTTTTATGCAACTAATTAATGAAACCCTGCACCCCCATCTCTACAATGGGGTTCTTGTCTACTTAGATGATATTCTTATCTACACAGACAATATGGAACAACACATCAAATTGGTCAGACAAGTTCTTAAAAAGCTCCTAGCCGCCAAGCTATATGTCAAACTTTCCAAATGCGAATTCCATAAGGAATCCCTGGACTACCTAGGTTACCGGATATCAAACAAAGGTATCGAAATGGACCCAGCCAAAGTAAAAGCAGTCTTGGACTGGCAACCGCCACGCACACGTAAGCAACTTCAAAGTTTCTTGGGATTCGCAAATTTTTACCGCAAATTCATTCCTTCTTTCGCAGAAGTAGCTCTACCATTAACAGAATTACTAAAAACTGGGCCATTACCTGCCAAACCCAAACCTAACCAACCCCTACCTTGGACAATGGACTGCCAACGTTCCTTTGAACACCTGAAACGCCTCTTCTCGATGGAACCGATTCTTCAACACCCGGATCCAAATAAACCTTTTGTGGTCCAAGCTGATGCAAGTGATGTAGCAGTAGCCGCTGTCTTATTACAACGGAATACCGAGAACAACCTTATGCCCTGCGCGTACGTATCTAAAAAACTGACCGACACTGAACGCAGATGGGCAGTTTGGGAAAAAGAAGCCTTTGCAGTACGTTGGGCACTCCTCTCCTGGAGACACTTCCTTGAAGGGGCAAAGGAACCGTTCGAGGTGTGGACGGACCACAAAAACCTCGAATACTTAAAAAAAACCCGAAAGCTTTCTCCCAAACAAGTTCGATGGGCTCAGTTTTTCAAGCGCTTCCATTTCACCCTCAAATACATCCCAGGCGACCAAAACCTACTGGCTGACGCCCTATCTAGAAAACCACAATTTGACAGCAAACGCGAAGAGGTGATACATGCGATGATCCCCGATAGCGAACCGGCTAGCCAAGCACTTACTCGACCGCGATCACGCCGCAGTACTAACATCCCACCAAATAAACTGCTAGCGGACTTAAAATCAGCACTCACTGACGATGCTTGGTTTAAAGAAAACTTGCCAGACCTCACCTTGAGGGATGGGGTACCCTGGAAGGGCACCAAAATTTATGTACCCGTCGCTATGCGGTTGCCAATACTACAGAGAAGCCACGACTCGCCTAGGAGGTCACTTTGGATTTTAAAACTCTCCACTTGGCTAGAAGACAATTCTGGTGGCCAAAATGAAATCAGATGTCAAGACTATGTCAGGAGCTGTGCTACCTGCGCCACCATGAAGTCCAGACCAGGAAACCCCTGGACTCCTACAACCCGTGGCGAACCCACCAGACCCTGGGAAGAGATTGCCATGGATTTTATTGTTGAACTCCCACCTAGTGGAGGAAATACAGTGATATGGACCGTGGTGGACTTGTTCTCTAAACAGGCCCACTTCACTGCGTGCAGCGGATTGCCATCGGCTAGAAAATTAGCAAAGCTCTTCCTCAAACACATCTACAGACTGCATGGAGTCCCTAAAAGGATAATATCCGACAGGGGTGTTCAATTCACAGCCAAGTTCTGGAGAGAGTTCCTACGGTCCATTGGGTCGTCTCAAGGACTTAGTTCTGGATTCCATCCGGAGACTAACGGAGCGGCTGAAAAATTAAATTTGATGGTGGAACAATACATACGGTGTTACGTAAATTACCAACAAGAAAACTGGTCCGACTTGTTACCATTTGCAGAGGTTGCATATAATAATGCCGTACACAGCAGCACGGGGTTAACCCCTTTTCAAGTAACCAGCGGCATGGACTTCGTTCCAGTGCCTGAATTCCCCGTGCAACCCCCCACTTCGGTTTCCCTAACGGACTGGATGAATTCGTTGAAGAAAGGTTGGGAAAACACAAAAAAGGCCTTAGCTGTGACAGCTCGAAATTACAAAGCCCAAGCTGACAAACACCGTTCCCTTCAACCCTTTTTCGCATTGGAGATAAAGTCTTTTTGTCTATTAAGTATCTAAGATTAAGGATACCCAGCAGAAAATTCGGTCCAAAATTTTTGGGTCCTTTCCCCATTGTAAAAATTATTAATCCCGTTACCGTCCAACTCAAGCTCCCTCGAATGTTGGGGAAAATACACCCAGTATTCCATACCAGCTTATTAAAACCTGCTAGACAGTCTGGTCTGAGACCTCAACCTGCCGCTCCCCCACCACCCTTGATAATCCAAGGTGAAACCCACTATGAAATCAAGAATATCCTTGACTCTAGACTACAATATTTAGTCCACTGGAAGGGATATCCATTATCTGAATCTACTTGGGTCAAAAGTTGGAAAGTAAATGCGGACAATTTGATTAAACAATTTCACGACACTTTCCCTGACAAACCTAAGAAACCTCTTGGAGAGGGGAGGGGGGGTAGAAGGGAAGTGTGGACCACTGACACTCTTCTTTATCGACTCTTTGTTTTCTTTCCTAGGATATAGCTTCTTTTCCAAGAGGGGACGCCTGTCAGGCCTGGAAACCATATTAGACTTTAGGTTTCCAGACGCTGCCACATTTTTCCCCTGAGGGGAAGAAGGGGGGCTGAGGGGTATGGTAACATTCTTTAGACGGTCAAGGTCGGATGGGGTTCACATCTGCAGGAAGAGTGGCAAGAAGATATTCGAATGGACTGGGAGAACGTGGGACCATGTGACCATCAAAGGGGTCAGGGGGGTGGGACTCTTGGGGTTTGTATAACTGGGGAAAAGAATCCAAAACTTCAGTTTTGGAATTGCACTCATCGTGTGCCAGTCTCCTCATGCTAGTAAATAACTCTGGAAAAGAAATGTCTCTGAGTTTCTTTTACGCAGAAGAGGTATTTCTGGAACCTTGACAGTCGGAGCACGATTGCGAACCTAATGAGGAGCAGCTGGCAGACATCTCATCCCAGGACTATCATAGAGGAGTTGATAACAAATCTTTTCTGGGGAGAAAGCCAACCTCAGAAGATGAGCTGGAGGAGACAGGAGCAGCCTTGGCAGCCACAACGGACCCTCCCAAATACTCAGAAATTTCTACAGAGTGGCTGGGGACACTGAAAAAACTACATAAGAAACTCTCTGCTTGGTGACAGGAGGAGCAAATTAAGGATAAATTACAAATTGCAGAAGCCATCAGACTGTATCGTGAGGCAAAAGAGCGACAGAGAGAGCGTGAAAGGTATGAAGACCCCACCCAAAACCCCTGGGGGGAGAGGGAGGATGTGGAAACAGAAATTTTGATGGCCACCGGGGAAACACCATACAGCAGAAATATTCAGGAAGAACGAGAGCCTGTGCTGCATTCTCCAGGGGCTGCAGACCTGGGTAGGGGTCAGGGGACCCCCACTGCACAAACGTTACCTCGCAGAAAAAACCCCCCTAAAATTCCCCAAATTCCCAGAAAGTTTGATGGAGACCCTAAAGAAGTAGGCTTATTCCAGGCTATAGTGGACAGCCACATGCAAGAATGGGGCGAGGATTATTTGTCAGAAGCCTCTAAAGTGAGAAGCGTGACTCAAGTCTTGAGTGGGAGGGCGGCTTCCTGGTACGTGACCTTGTACCAAGAGGATTCCCTTCTCCTGAGGAACTACCACCATTTTATGGCGGCCCTGAGAATGAGATTTGAGGACCCCTTGGCAGAGCAAAAGGCCAAGATTCACATGATGTCCATCAGACAAGGGAAGAGACCAGTGACTGACTACAACCAAGAGTTCAGCGATCTGGCACCTCTCATGAGAGGGTGGTCGGAAGTGGCTCTTTTGGATTTATACAAAGACGGCCTAAACTGAGATCTATACAAATTGTGTAGAGCCCGAGCATCCCCAACTACCCTGCATGGCTGGTACACCCTGGCAGCAGAAATGGAGATAGACCTAGCCAAGGACCGCCTGCGAAGCGATCGTAGTTGGAGGCAAACCCCAACTCAGTTCCTGAGGGAACCGACCAGAGATTCTGTTGCAGTGGAAAGTGGGAAGAAGAAACCCACGGGCTGTTTCAGATGTGGAAAAGAAGGCCACCGAGGGTGTACCAGCCATGCTGATTGTCGGGTGAAGGTGCCACCAAAGGCGACCCCTAGTGGCAAAAAACCAACGGCGCAGGTGGAACCAAAATCGCGAGAGGTCGCAAAGAGTGGAACAGATGACGCAAAGAACGCTTCTCCCATCGAGAAGGAATTTGGGACTCCGACCGGGTCAGGTGACACCGAGCCATCTTCGGAATCGGATGAGGACCTCTTGGTGAGTTGGAAAGGGGGTCCCCTTACTGTTCCTGTACAACTGCATATCCCATTCTCAGGAATGCAAGGGGAAATGCTAGCCCTCTTAGACTCTGGGTGTACCCGATGTATCTTAAGCCCCGAGGTGGTGGAGAGAATGGAACTAAGACTAAAAGCATTGAGCAGGCCCATAGCCTTCTGCCAACTAGATGGATCGATAGCGGGGGGAGGCCCAGCCCACTTTGTGACAGAGCCCATAGAGATGACCATAGATGACCATAAAGAAATCATAAACTTCATAGTTGCTCCAAGGATGGACCAACCTCTCGTGCTGGGTCTCTCGTGGCTCCGAAAATGGAACCCTAAAATAAACTGGAGAACAGGGGTGGTGCGACTCCGCACAAAGGCACAAAAGAAGAAGAACATAATTTCAAAAACCCCTGATCCTGATTGCCCTGAGAAACTGGGGGCGATGGTTGAGCGCCTAGAGGGGGAGGAAAAAATTCCTAAAGAGTACTGGGACCTACGAGAGGTTTTTAGTGAAAAGGCCTCTGACGTACTGCCTCCCCATAGGCCCACAGACTGTGCAATAGACATTCTACCAGGAGTGAAACTCCAAACCAAATCTTACCCCATGACCCAAAAAGAATTAGGGGAATTACGGAACTTCATAGATAAAAATTTAGAACGAGGATTCATTCAACCGGCTAGGCCTCGGGTTGCAGCCCCAGTCATGTTCCGGGAAAAGAAAGATGGCACCTTTCGCTTGATAGTTGTCTATAGAAATCTGAACTGTGTGCGCGTGGAAAATGTATACCCCATGCCTCTTATGAAAGACATGCTCGCCCACTTGGCCAACGGAAAGTTCTTTACTAAACTGGACTTACGAGAAGCGTATTACAGAGTACGCATAAAGAAAGGGGATGAATGGAAAATGGCGTTCAATTGTCCCCTTGGTTGCTTTCAATTCCGAGTCTTACCATTTGGGTTGCAAGGGGCCCCAGCATTTTTCATGCAACTAATAAATGAGGTTCTCCATGAACACTTGTTTAAAGGGGTTCTTGTTTATCTTGTGACATACTTATCTACACTGAAACCATGGAGGAGCATGTGAAGCTAGTAAGAGCAGTACTTAAAAAATTGCTGGCCGCTGAACTTTATGCAAAATTGTCAAAATGTGAATTCCACCAATCAAAAATCGACTATCTGGGATACCGTATTTCCTCTGATGGCTTGGAGATGGACCCTGCCAAAGTCCGAGCAGTACTAGAGTGGGCACCTCCTCGCACCCGCAAACAATTACAGAGCTTTCTGGGATTTGCTAATTTTTATCATCAATTCATTCCCTCTTTTGCTGACATTGCCCTGCCAATCACCAATCTCCTCAAAACAAGAGGAAATACTAAACCCAAACCATCCTTACCACTGGAGTGGTCAATGGAGTGTCAGGCCGCTTTTGAGAAGTTGAAGCGATTGTTCGCCGCTGAGCCTGTCCTCAAGCACCCTGACATGGAATCCCCATTCGTGGTTCAAGCTGATGCTAGCGACGTAGCAGTCGGAGCAGTTTTACTCCAAACCAATGCTAAAGATGAGCTACAACCATGTGCTTACACATCTCGTAAACTCACTGAAACAGAACAGAGATGGGCCATCTGGGAAAAGGAGGCTTTTGCAGTGCACTGGGCTCTCCAAACATGGAGACAATTCTTAGAGGGGGCCAAACACCCTTTTGAAGTATGGACTGATCATAAAAACTTAGAAGCCCTGAAAACTCCCAGAAAGCTATCACCAAAACAAGCTCGATGGACCCAATACTTTAACCGCTTTAATTTTGCCTTGCGCTACATTCCTGGGGGAAAGAACTTCCTCACGGATGCCCTTTCCCGTTTGCCTCAGTACAACAGTACTCGCAAGGAAGTAGCACAACCTATACTCCCAGTGCAACAGTTAGCAGCCCCGGCGATTACTCGTACCCAAGCTCATACCGATCCAATGTTACCAGACGACCTCACCAATTCGCTCAAGGAAGCCTTAAACAAGGATGACTGGTTCTTAGCCCATTCGCACGAGTGCACTCTTCGCGATGGACTAGCTTGGGTGGGAGCAAAGTTGTACGTCTCTGCATCTCTGAGGGAGGTCATACTTCTACGTTGTCATGATGCTAAAATGGCTGGCCATTTTGGATTCGTCAAAACCTTACACCTCCTGAAAAGACAGTTTTGGTGGCCAGGTCTTAAAAAATATATTGAATCCTATATAGCAAGCTGTCCTGTTTGTGCATCAGCTAAAAGACCACCAGGGAAGCCTCCTGGGTTGCTGCAAACAGTAGCCCGTCCAGAAGCCCCATGGAAAGAAATTTCCATGGATTTCATAGTGGAATTACCTGAAAGTGGAGGAAATACAGTAATCTGGGTGGTTACTGACCTGTTCTCCAAACAAGTGCACTTTATCCTATGTTCCAAAATTCCTTCTTCAAAAACGTTGGCAAAACTGTTTGTCCAACACATCTATAGACTCCATGGGGTTCCTAAACGAATAATCTCAGACAGAGGGGTGCAATTCACTTCTAAGTTTTGGAGAGAATTCTTGCGGTTGATAGGCTCCACCCAAGGTTTAAGCTCCTCCCATCATCCTCAGACTAATGGCGGCTATGAACGCTCGAACTCAGTACTGGAACAATACTTACGATGTTACATTAACTATCAACAAGATAATTGGGCAGACTTATTACCATTTGCCGAAGTAGCTTACAATAATTCTGTTCATAGCAGCATTGGATTCACCCCATTTAAAATTGCCTCTGGTCAAGAATTTGTCCCCATTCCCGAACTCCCTGAACAAAAACCATTGATTCCGTCCCTGGCTGAATGGATAGAACAATTGCAAAGTACATGGAAGGTTACACGAAAAGCAATTGATGATGCTCATCACTCACACAAAAAACAAGCAGATAAAAAGAGAGCTCCTGAGAAAAAGTTCCAAGTAGGAGATAAAGTTTTCTTATCTACTAAATATTTACAAACAACTCAAAATCTAAAAACTTGGACCAAAATATGTGGGCCCATTCCCCATCGTGAAAATCATAAATCCGTAACGGTCCAACTGGAACTACCTAAATCTCTCAAAAGAATTCACCCAGTTTTCCACGTTAGTTTGCTCAAACCTGAGCACATCCCCCTTTAGACCAAATCCTACTAAGGCCCCTGTACCTATCCTCATCAACGGGGAAGAACATTTTGAAATTAAAGAAATTCTAGACTCTAGAAAACATAGAAATAAAATCCAATATCTAGTAGCATGGAAACACTTCCCTCTATCACAAGCTGAATGGGTTAACAAAGAAGATATTCGGGCCCCCAAAAAACTGGCACTATTTTATAACAAATATCCGGATAAACCCTAACTTTTCTTTTCCTTTTCCAGGACTAACGTCCTTCTTTCGAAGGAGGGCCGAATGTCAGCCTCCGCTTTAATTTAGTGTATTTCTCCTACTAGATTATCTGACTATTTTATTACCTTGTTAAAAGTTTGCTCTACTGATTGTCTTACATGCTTTATGGAGAAGGGGGGGAGGTTTTCACTGTTCCCAGCGTCGGCTGACATTGTATGTGGGGGAGAGGGGAAATGCCATTTTCAAAACCAGAGGTTTGAATTGTGTTGGCGCGTGAATGAAACGGCAGCTGCTGATTCCACATTCCATTCAGAAGATTGACAGAGGGAGAATATCGGAAGTGAAACTACACGTGGCTGAGGAGAAAGAAGATATTGGACTATTACTGTATGACCTCTAGTAGGGGGAGGGTTCAGGAGAGAATATGACCCTGGGGTTTTGATTTACTTCCAGTTCCAGCTTTGCTTCCACCGCATCCAGACTTGTATGATATAAATTACCAAATTCTTCAACATGATGAAGTTGGGTTTTTATTTTCTCAAACACTGATCTGGGGCAGGCTGACATGTGGTTTCCTCTGTTTATGATGCAAGATACATTACGTGCCTTGGACATCCCAACTTAAGGATGAACCTCATCACTGCTTTTGTATTTGTATATCACAATGAACAGCAGATGGGGCATCAGTAACACATTACCTGTAGCCTAGGAATCTGACTACTGTGATAAATCAGAATGTCTTGCTAACGAATGATTGAAACGATATTTGAATGAGATTATACATTCTGATCAAAATGGATTTCTGCCTAATAGACATATTAAAAACAATATGAGAATAGTTTTGGATACCCTAGAATACTATGAGGCCCATCCCGAAAAACAGATGGCTCTGATTTTTTTGGATGCACAAAAAGCTGTTGACAACGTTAATTGGCGCTTTATCTTCCTACAATTGAAACAAATGGGTTTTGGTGAAATATTTATCAAAGCAATAGAAACTATATATCATAAACAATCAGCTAAGATTATGATAAATGGAGAATTGACTGAAGTGTTTCAAATTGTAAAAGGTACAAGACAAGGTTGCCCACTGTCACCACTGCTGTTTGTGTTGACTCTGGAAGTATTAAATAGAAATATTAGAGAGGAAAGGGAGATAAAAGGTTTGAAAATTCAGAGGGAAGAATATAAACTCCAAGCTTTTGCTGATGATCTGGTTTTTATTATTTTATTATTTTATTATTGGTTTTTATTATTGAAGACCCATTAGAATCTATAAATTGCCTGATAGAAAGAATAGGCGAATTTGAGAAAGTGGCAGGGTTGAAAATTAACAAGGATAAAATGAAAATTTTGACAAAAAATATGTTAATGAATCAAAAAATTGAGTTGGCAGAATGCTCAAAGATGCAAATTACAAATAAAGTTAAATACCTGGGGATATATTTGACTGCAAGGTGTAATACATTGAAAGAGAACAATTATGGTAAATTCAAACAGCAGATTGTTCCATAAATGGGAACATGTACAATTGTCATTGCTTGGAAGAATATCAACAATTAAGATGAATATATTACCTAGAATTTTGTATTTGTTTCAGACTATTCCAATTACAGTAATTTGAGCAGAGGATACTTTCTGGAACTGAATAAAATAATGTTGAAATATATTTGACAAGGGAGGAAAGCAAGGATAAAATTAAAATTATTACAAGATAAGAGAATGAGAGGCGGTTTCGGGCTACCTAACTGGGAATTGTACTATCAGGCAGCAAATTTGATGTGGATTATAGAATGGATAACCTTGAGAAATAATAGAATATTGACTTTGGGAGGACATGAGTTGTTGTTGGGATGGCATGCTTTCTTATGGTATGGACAAGCTAATTAGAGAAGCATTGTTGTCAAATTGGGAGAAGACAAAGAAAAGTCATTTTTTGAAAATTCCAATTTGGATATCATCTATTGAGGCATTCTCATACTCAATAACATTTAGAAAGGAACATATTGTCAGGTATAATGAATTGTTGAGTTAAGGGGTGAGTTAAAATCCAAATCAGAACTAGAGGCAGATGGTATAACAATGAATTGGTTTTCTTACTTGCAAATACAATCCAGATATGATAAAGATATTAAAACAGAAGGCTTTTATAATAATATAACTATTTTTGATAAGATTTTAACAGGTCCTGATGACAATTTGATTAGGAAATTGTATGGATATTTATTAGAGGAAAAATTGGGAGAAGAACAAGTAAAAGAGACAATGATTGCTTGGGGGAAGAACTTTGTCCATGGGATAGACCTAGAAGCCTGGCAGAAATTATGGATGTATAATTATAAAATGACAATGTCTACAGCATATAAAGAGAATTTGTATAAGATGTTTTACAGTTGGCATTTACCCCTGACAAGAATTGCCAGAATGTTCAAGGATAAATCTGAAAAATGTTGAAAGTGTCATCAGATACCTGGATCATATTACCATATGTGGTGGACATGCGTTGAAGCGAAAAGATATTGGACTAAAATACACATTTGGAGAAAATGATTAAAAAACACATAGATTTTAAGCCAGAAGTCTTTCTGTTGGGAATTATTCCCGAGATATATACTAGAGATGTAAAATATTTGACTGTGAATATTATTACAGCAGCCAGAATTGTGTTTGCCAAAAATTGGAAAAATGAGAAATTACCTTTGCAAGACGAAATAATTAGGAAGATGATGGAATGTGCAGAGATGAGTAAATTGACATTTGAAATTAGAGATCAAGAAGATAAGCAATATTATAAAATATGGGATTTATTTTACCACTGGTTAGAAGGAAAGTTATGTTAGAAAAGATAATATAAGAAAGAGATGTATGAAAGAGATGTTTATTTTGAGATTGCACAAGAAGATATGTAAACACCCCTTCAGCACATTGTAATTGTTTGATGAGAATGTTTTTGTTGTTCTTGTTGTGAAAAATAAAACCTTTTTAACTAAAAAAAAAGAATGTCCTGCTAACAAATATGGGCTGAATAAGTTTCTTGCATGTGCTTTGATTTGTGCTAGAATATTAATTTAATCTGATTTGTAAGTAAAACATAGCTACAAAACATACAGCCCTGCAACATTCAAAACATCTGAAAGTATTCTTTTATATATTGGCCAAATAGGTTGTAAAAAAATGCTTTTAAAGGTTTTATAAAAAGGCTCTGACGATCGTGCACCACAGCTGTGATTGTTGGAGCCTTTTTTTACCTTTTAAAAGCATTTTTTACTACCTATTCACCCGAATAGGTAATAAAAAATGCTTTTAAAAAGTTTTAAAAAAGGTTCTGACAATCACAGAACACGGGGGGGGGGCAATCAGCGTGCCACAGCTGATCACCCCCCCTGCGCTGTTCTACTTACCTTCCTTCCCATACCTCCTTTTGGCATGCACTGCACATGTGCGCGTGCGTACCTCACATTTGGTGCATGGTGCGCATGTGTGTGCTCAGAATGCAGAGCGCATACACAGCCACCAAACCGGTAGTAAACCGGTTCAGATTTCACCACTGCCCCAAACACCTGCTAACAGCTGGCTCAGAGCAACTTACAGAGAATTGGCTCTTCCGTGGTTTTCCAGACAGTCTCCCATATGGACCTCAACGTGATCAATTTCCCCACAGCAATCCTCTCGAGTTTTTACCAGCACTACAGAGATGTTATAAGAGTGTCCCAGGTCCACATACCACCATGGTTGTGCCTCATGCTTGGTGTGGATGCAGGAGCCGTGGCTCCAGACTCCATTGCAGTCACCATCCACCGCTTTGTCTGCTGGCCCAATGATCTCATGGGGGTGGATGGAGGACTGGAAGGCTGGTTTCCTGAAGGCCAAGTTCTTTGCCTTTCCTCCTGCAGGAGAGAACAGAGAAGACCTTGAAAGAGGATGGACAGCAAGGGACTATCAGGGAGAAAGAAGGGAAGGTGCAAAGCCCCCAGGGCAGCCCTTTTGGGGGAGACTGTGGGGTGACCTTTGAAGGCTGGAAAAGCGGTGGAAGGAAGTGAGCTGAGTTCTGTGCTACGTTTCTTTGCTATTGGGGGAGGAAACCTCCTTGGCCTCTTTTCCCAAAGGGGCTTTTCTCAATAGGCAACTGGACTGTCTGGTTTTTCTTTGAAGATGTTTCACTTCTTATCCAAGCAGACCAGGGGGCTGGACTAGAAGACTTCCAAAGTCCCTTCCAACTTTGCTATTCTGTTTTATTCTGTTCTGTTCTGTTCTGTTTCCTCTTCTTTCCTCTCTTCTCTTTATTATTCTATCCTAACCAATCCCATTTTTTATTGTTCTGTTCTGCTGTGTTGTTATGTTCTATCCTGTATTTTCTATTCTATTCTTTGATTCTCTGTATTGTATTTTCTATTCTATTAGTCAATTCTATTCTACTCTACTCTACTCTACTCTACTCTACTCTACTCTACTCTACTCTACTCTACTCTATTCTAATTCTTATTTTATTCTATTCTATTCCATTCCATTCCATTCCCTCTTCTTTCCTCTCTTCTCTTTATTATTCTATGCCATGCCATCCCATCCCATCCCATTTTTTATTGTTTTGTTATGTTCTGTTATGTTTGTGGTATTCTATTCTATTCTATTTTGTATTTTCTATTCTATTCTATGATTCTCTGTATTCTGTTTTTTCTATTCTATTCTGTTCTATTCTATTGTAATTCTTATGCTATTCTTTCTCATTCTATTCTATTATGTTCTATTATTTCTATTCTATTCTATTATGTTCTATTATTTCTATTCTATTCTATTCTATTCTATTCTATTCTATTCTATTCTATTCTATTCTGTTCTGTTCTATTCTGTTCTATTCTATTCTATTCTATTCTGATTCTTAGATGAAGAAGCTTCTTGGATGAGAAGTGAAATGTCTTCAAAGAAGAACCGGAAAGTCCAGTTGCCTCTTGGGGAAAAAAGTCCCTTTGGGACAACCAGGACCTGGATAATGGAGAAGCTCCATAGACATTTAGCAATGCACCCTTGGCCTCCTCTTCCTCCGTCCCTACTTTGCAACAAATTGGTATGAGAGGAACTGGACCTCATCTCAATAGATTCAATGTGATCTATATTGACCATGGCTATTCACCATGTTTTTATTCTGACTGGCCAGATTTTCCCACTTTAGCTAACATGATCTGTGCACGATTTGGTTCCACTGGAGACCATGTAGGGGATGGTTTTGTAGACCCGGGACAGACTCAGGAAAGCCAGCCTCCATTTGCCCTGAAGTGCTGTGAGGAATTCCACCACTCCATCCCTCCCAGTATACAGTCTATATAGACTTGATCCTCATCAGGTCTCTCCAGGGGCTGCTCAGATGTTCTGAAGCATGTGAGTGTGAGGTAGAAAAATAAAGAGAACAAGAGTCACAAGACCCCTTGAACTTCAGTGGAACCTGTGGTCTCCTGCATGGCCACTGTGAGATGTCTGTGGAAGCAGGGACTTCAGCTTGTGTGTTCCTGACAAATTGGGCATTTGAGTGTTTAATTCTCATGGCTTCCATGGACATCTCACAAGAGCCATGCATCAGGCCACAGTTTCCACTGAAGTTGAGGGGTCTCATGGCCCTTGTTCCCTTCGAACAACCATGCATGGCCTCAAATGTGTTTGAGGCAGGGGTGAAATCCAGCAGGTTCTGAAAGGTTCTGGAGAACCAGTAGCAGAAATTTTGAGCAGTTCAGAGAACCGGTAGTGGAAATTTTGAGTAATTCAGAGAACCAGCAAATACCACCTCTGGCTAGCCCCAGAGATGGGTGGGAATGAAGATTTTGGAATAAACTTCCCCCAGGAGTGGGGGGGGGGGAATGGAGATTTTGCAGTATCTTTCTCCTGCCACGCCCACCAAACCACGCCCACCAAGCCATGCCCACAGAACTGGTAGTAAAAAAAATTGGATTTCACCACTGTACGAATCCATCTGGTGGTGATATCCCACTTTTTTCTACCTAACAAAGAAGTAGGTTATGGTCTACATTGTTGAATGCCTTGCTGAAGTCTAAATAAATTATGTCCGCAGTATTTCGCTGGTCTACTAAGTTAGTCACTATGAAGAATGAAATAAGATTGGTTTGGCTTGATCTGTTTTTAACAAACCCATGCTGACTTCTAGTTATTACTTTATTCGTTTCTAGATGTTTTTTATTATATTTTCCAGTATCTTCCCGGGTATTGATGTTAGGCTGATTGGTCTGTAGCTTCCTGGGTCTATTTCCCCCCCCTTTTTTTCGAAGATGGAAACCACATCAGCTCTTTTTCAATCCTCTGGTAGTTCCCTGGTGCTCCAGGATTTTTGGAAGATGTCTGAGATGACATCTGCCAGCTCCTTTAGAACTCAGGTGTAATCTGTCAAATCCCGGTGATTTGTATTTATCAAGATCAGGGCCAGGTATTCTCTTATTATTTTTTTCTTATTTTAACTTTTATTTCTAATCTGTCTTTTACAGTTATGTTTTTGGTAGATTGGGCTATAGTTTCTTTATGCATGAAGACCGATGCAAAGGATGAGTTAAGCAGCTCGGCTTTCTCTCTGTTGCCTGTTACTTCCTTGCCGTCTTCTCTCTTTAGTGGACCAACTGTTTCTTTAATTTTTTTCTTGTTATTTATATGTTGGAAGAAACTTTTTAAATTATCTTTACTTTTGTTGCAAGTCTTTGTTCATTCTGAGCCTTTACTTTCCTGACTTTGTTTTTGTAGATTCTGGCTATTTTTGCGTGTCCCTTTTTCCATTTTTTGTACTTGTCCTTTTTGTCTTTCAGTTTGTCAGAGATATCTTTGTGCAGCCATGCTGGTTTCTTCTTGGATTTCTTGTCTTTCTTTTTCAGCAGTATTGTGCTGGTCTGGGCTTTTATGATCATATTTTTTAGTGTTTCCCAAGCTTCTTGAGTTGTTTTCCCCTTTAGGATTTTCTTCCAAGAAATTTTTCCCAAGTTTTCTCTGAGCTTATTAAAATAAGCTCTTTTAAAATCTAAGACTCTGGTATCATTATGTTTTATTGCTTGTGTTTGTGTTATGTTGAATTCTAGTATGACATGGTCACTCTCACCCAAGGTTCCTGTAGTTTCAACTCCCTCTATCACTTCTTCTCTGTTTGTAAGAATTAAGTCCAGTGTGGCTGTTCCTCTAGTTCCCTCATCTACCCTTTGGATGACAAAGTTGTCAGCTACGTGGGTTAGGAGCCTATTTATTTCTCAGTTGGTGCAGATTTAGTCTTCCAATTGATGTCAGGGTAATTGAAGTCCCCCATTACTATTGTAGTGTGTTTCCTACATATATCTGTTAGTTGGTTAGCAAAAAAGACATCTATTTTTTCTGCTTGATTGGGTGGCCTATAGTATACATCTATGCAGGGGTGAAATCTAAAAATTTTCCCTACCGGTTCTGTGGGCGTGGCTTAATTGGTGGGTGTGGCTTGATGGTCAGATGGCTGGCTGGGCATGGCCAATAACAATAAATAATAAAAATAATAAACAAAGTATAAAAAACAATAAGAGGTACCAAAAATCAACTTTCACACTTTACACATACACAACACAACACAACACAACTGACTCACACACAGTGTAAAAGCAGCTGCACTTCACACTTCACACAGCCACAAAAAGCTGAAAAATCAACTTTCACACTTTACACACACACAACACAACACAACTGACTCACACACAATGTAAAAGCAGCTGCACTTCACACAGCCACAAAAAGTTCAAAAACCAACTGTCACACTTTACACACACACACAACACAACTGACACACACACACACACACACAATACCACATACAGCTTTCTGAGATTTTGTGTGTTTGTGTAGTTAGAGTGAAACACTACAGAAACACACCAAATCTCAGAAAGCTGCACAAATATTTTATTTATTTATTTATTTATTTATTTATTTATTTATTTTATTTTATTTTATTATTTTATTTTATTTATTTATTTTTATTTTATTTTATTTTTATTTATTTTTTTTATTTATTTTTATTTTATTGTGGACTTCAATTCCCAGAGTTCCTCAGCAAGCAAAGCTAGACAGCATTAATCACTCAGTTATGAAATAGATTAGCTAAGTTTAGATTGGTTCAGTCTGGTGCTAAAAGCGAAACTGGGGCTTTCCGACTGTGAGAAAAGCCATGAAGTCGATCAGTAATCAGGTAAGTGGCTTAGACTCTTTTAAAAGGAGTTTTTCTACATGTTTTCTACAGAAAACATGTTTTTTAAGTTCTTCTGATGAGGAACTCAGGTGAGATCCCCAGAGTAGCCTTTAAATATTTTTTAAAAAAGTTTAAAGTCTCTGCGGATCTCAGCTGAGGGGCGGGATCCTCAAAGGCTTTTTTTTACTTTTAAAGGCATGTTTCGGCTGAAGCAAAACCGGCTTTTAAAAGTAAAAAAAAAAAAAATTCTCTGCAGATGGTGGGGCTCAGCAGAGGCAAGGGGGCGGGGCCAGGGATTTTTGCTACCGGTCCTCCAAACCAGCAGCTGCCATCGCTACCTAATCGGGAGAGCCGGTGCGAACCGGGAGCATTTCACCCCTGCATCTATGGCCATGTTATTCTTTTTTTCTATTGACCCATATGCATTTTAGGTGGTTTTCGTCTTTGGTTTCATACATTTCTGTAGCAATATAGTGGTTCTTTACATACAGAGCAACTCCACCTCCTCTTTTATGAGGTCTGGTTTTTTTGAACAGTTCTTATCCTTCTATCAGGAGGACCCTTCTATGTTCCTGTCATGGGTTTCATCCCACCAAGTTTCTGTTATTCCGACTATATCATATCTACCTTCATGCATTAATAGTTCAAGTTCACGGACTTCCGGTTTGGCACCGTAGGTGATGGCGGTGATCTTTACGATCACCAACCTCTGGATTATGTGGAATCGCTAGGACAGCTTAAATCTGCTGTCCAGCGGTTCGAAAACCCCTCTTCGGGAGAAGGAGAAGGTGAGCTGAGGGCAGAGGTTGAATTTCCTAAAGCCCCTGAGAAAAAGGGGTTTGAAGGGTTAAGTTCCTCCAGTAACCCAAGTGCTCCAGATCCGAGGATTCTTCTGCTTTGGCGGAACCAATCACCACGACCAAACGCCGAGATTTATTTTGGACAATAAAGGATTATACCGGACAGAACGAAAGTGGGAGAACTTTATGCAAGTAGCCAAGCCGATTCCCCGATACCTTGTAACAAGCTTGAAAACAGTAAAAAAATGGAGGCAAATTGTTAACAAGTTAACGAGTGGAAAGCGAAAGTGATACTTTCAGCGTTTGTCTGCAGTTGGTAATTTACATGTTACTTGCTGCTTTTACTCTTTAACTCTTTGCTGCCTGCTGATAGAATCTAGGGGAGATTTTTAAATACTGCTTTAAAAGACTGTGTTTCTTAGAGGTTAAGAAGATTTAAAGTGAATATTAAGTTGGAAATAAATAAATAAATAATTTTATAGAAGATGGCAGCCAAACAATTAAAGTCTACTGTAACAAAGAGCTCTGGAACTTTATCAGCTGGTGCCTCTCCAGCTCATACAGCAGAGACTAGAACATTGAATTTAGAGGCATTACAAGAGAACTTAAAAGGCTTTATAGAAGAAAAATTTAAAGTAATAACTGATGAGATGTCTGAAATGAAAGAGCAGATATCAGAAATTCAAGTGGGAAATAAAGAAGTTAAAGAAGGATTTGTAATGGCAGTACGAAGTTTGGCAACGAATGTGATTTTATTGGAAGAGGAGGTTGAAGAAATTAAGCAACATAATTTAAATTAGAAAATAAAATGGATGAATTTCAAAGTAAAATGGAAAAAACAGAGGATGAAATAGTTTTGATACAATATAGAAATATGGAATTTGCTCTTAGAATTCGAGGTTTGAAAGAAAATAAGGAAGAGAATTTAAGGGAAATTTTTTCTGAAGTATTTGCTGAGATATTAGCAGCTCGTCCAGCAGATGTGGCTTATCAAATTGATAAAATATATCGTGTGAACTCTTGGATAGCAAGGCAAAAAAAGTTGCCAAGGGATGTTGTTATTTATTTTACAAACAGAACAGTGAGAAATCAGATTTTGCAAGTTTCATATAAGGGGGAGAAGATTCAGATTGTTGGTCAAGATATTTTGATATTAAAGGAAATCCCACCAAAAATGTTAAGGGCTAGGAAGGAATTTGCCTTCCTGGTGAATGAACTTAAAAAACATCAGATTGAATATAGATGGGATATTCCAACTGGTATAATAGTATATTATGCAGGGAAAGTACATCGTTTCAATACGGTTGGAAAAGCAAGAGAATTTTATGTTGAGGTATTAAAAGTTGGAAGTCTTCGCCCATTGGAAGCTAGAAGAAGGGAGGCTGAAGTGAAGGAAAGAGAAGTGAAGCAGGTACAAGAACAGATTGTGATGGAAGAAGATTTATTACAAGTGTTGGAAATACCTACGACGGGTTTAGATTCAAAAGAACAAAGGCTGACAAGAGCTGCTGCTAAACGCAAGGAACAAGAGATGAAGGCACAACAACAACTGGCAACTACTACAACGGAAACAGTGGGAGGAGCAAGGCCTAAAGTAAAATGTGATCTGCGGCTGGTGTTCCAAAAGTTTCCTTCGGCCGATAATGGCAATTAAACTATTATCTTGGAATGTTAATGGCCTGAATTCACTGCAGAAGAGAAGGAAAGTATTTCATTATTTGAAACAATTTAAAAATGACATTACTTGTTTACAAGAAACACATATTAGATCTTGCTAAATGTTGGAGATGCGATTGTGAAGATGCTACTTATTACCATTTGGATTAAAGTATGGTGGATCATGCAGAATATTTTGAAAAAGAAGATTAAGTTTACTCCGCAGTTCTTTCTACTAGGAATAATTATGGACTATACAGCTATAGAGACTAAATTGATTTTGAACTTAATAACAGTCGCAAGACTTTTGATTGCTCAGTATTGGAAGAAAGAATTACCTACAATCGAAGAATGGACACTCAAAGTATCAAATCTGGCAGAGATGACAAAAATCTCCGCTTACTTGAAAGACTATACACTAGAAAAATATATTTTAGAATGGAAAATGTGGATTGATTATATTTAAAATAAGTATCAGGAAAAAAAATATCGAATAGCATATGAGTAAATTTAGGAAATATTTTGTATTAGATATATTTTTGAAGGAGAGGGGAATTGAGAGTGTGACTAAGTGTGGTGTGACTAGAGATTATAATTTAGGAATTATTTTGGATTATGATTGTTAGTTTTGATACCCTGCATTTTGTTCTGGGAAGTCGGGGTGGGGGGTGGGGGGTAAGGGGGAGGGGAATTGGGGGGGGGTTTGGTAGAGATGGAGTGATGGTTAATGTACAGGGATTATTGAAGAAATATAATTAATGTAGGGTCGGGTCTGCATAGTTACCATTTTAGAACGGTGAGGAGGGAGAAAAGAGAGAGTAGGAGGTAGGAAAGAGGAGAAGAGGAAGGAAGAGGGATAGTAGAGGGAGAAGGAAGGTGTAGGGTGGAGGGAGGAGCGGATGTAGATAAGAGAAGGAGAGGAAGGTTTGGAAAGTAAAAGAAGGTAGAAGAGGGAAGAGTGTTAAAAAGGGTGGTGGTGACTGGGCAAGCCCGACTAATTGTATATAACTGTACATTGGATGAATTATTTGATATGATTGTAAAAATAAAACTTTTTATAAAAAAAAAAAAATAGTTCAAGTTCACCCTGTTTGTTCCCCAGACTTTGTGCATTGGCATATATGCACTTGAGATCTTTATGTCTGATTCTGGTATGCTTCCTATGTCTCCTGTTTGGTGTTTTGAGTTTGTCTTCCTTCCCATCCCTCCTTACTTCATTATTTGACTTGCTTTCTAGGGTTTTTTGCTTGGAATTAGGTCCTGGAGTTCCTAAAGTTTGGTCACCCTCCCCCCTCAATTTTAGTTTAAAGTCCTCCTGATAAGTTGAGCCAGTCATTTTCTGAAAACATTTTTCCCAGTCTTTGTGAGGTGCAGCCCATCCCTTGCCAAAAGCCCATCATGGAAATAGTACAGACCATGGTCCAGGAATCCAAAGTTTTTTTGGCAACACCAACCCTTTAACCAGTGGTTCAATTCTATAATTCTTTGTTCTCTTATCGGATGTTGTCCTTCCATTGGCGGTACAGATGAAAAACCTACTTGTGCACCTAAGTCCTTGACTTTCTTGCCTAGCTGCTCATAATCATTCAATATTGTTTTCAAGTCCGTTTTTGTATCATTCGTCCCTACATGTAGTAGTGGAAAAGGGTAGTAGTCTGTGGATTTTATTATTTTGGTTAGGTTCTCAGCCACATCTTTGATTTTTGCTCCAGGGAGATAACATACCTCTCTGGATTGACTGTCTGGTCTATAGACGGTTCTGTTCCCTTGAGGATTGAATATCCTATCACCAATACTTGCCTTTTTTACTTAGGAAGTTTGGGGGTATTTTTCTATCTATCACAGAAGCTACTTTTGTGGTAGATGGTGCTACTTTTTTAGGGACATTTAATGATTCTTTTTTTCTTTGTGTCTGAATGTTTTCTTCTAGGGAGAGATGATGGCTTCGCTTCCTGATGCTGAAGCCTATTTCTTTCATCCAGTTCAAGCAGATTCTTCTTGACCTTTTCCACAGATCCCAAAGCATTTTTATCCATCACTCTGGCTCTTTACCTAAATAGATCTACCACTGCTGGTCGTCGGTTGTCTAGGTAACAGCTTCCTGTCCCACAGTCCTGGCACATCTTTTTAGGGATTCCATTGCCAGCTCTAACTTCTTACCAGCCATATCCAATGTGGTGTTTTGCAGACAGTATTTGGAGTGCAGACCACCACATTACCAGCAGTGCATGGCAATACCAGTAGTATCTTTTTTATATAAAAGTTTTTTTATTTTATAGACAAACATACAGTACATAATCAATCATTCAGTGTATCATCTGAGTACATCTTTCATGTCTTCTTCCTATTCCTCCACTATTTATCATATCTTAATATTATCATGGCTCCTGCGCGTGCGCAAGATGGTGCTGCTGTAAGATCCGGCTCAGCAGATCTGAGCTCGCCGGGCGAATGGCAGTATCGGGGCAGCTCGTCTAGCTGTTTTCGCCCCCCGGTCCGGTAGACGATCTTCCTCGCAGCCGCGGGAGAGGTCTGCGGACCTTTTAGGACCCGCGGCTGCTAAGAACGGGCCGGGAGGGCGATCGGCGAAAGACGGCGGCCATTTTAGGTGCTGGGGATGAGGTGGCGTTTTAGCCGGCGTTCGGCTTGTGTGCCGCCCCTCCCAGCTCTTCCTAGTTTGCTCCCTATGTTTTTTACCCTAAGGACTCTCAAGGACTCTTAAGGACTCGCTCCTGTGATTAACAACAGCTCCTGTGATTAACAACAGCTCCTGTGATTAACAACTGCCCCCCCTCGATATTAGAGGGTGGGGGCGACTTCGGAGGACACTTCGGAGGACACTGGAGGAGGACACTTTGGAGGACACTGGAGGAGTGTATGGGTTGTACTGGAGTCGGACTGGAGTTCTGGGAGCTGCTAGGAGTAGATGGGAGTGCCATCTGGAAACAGCGATGGACGTAGAGGGCGGCTTGGATGGCGGCCATGGAGCGCCTCCCCTTCCCCCCCCCTCTTCTTGGGACCCGGATGTTTCTCTGGACAGATTGTGCTATTTAAGTCCTGGACTATTAGTCGCTGATTATGGACTTACTAAGACTGTACCATGGGTTTGATGGTTGAGTATATTTTACATCTTATATGCTACATGTTACATCTTATATCCCACTTGTACCATGGAGATTGACTGTCCATTTTTACATCTTATGTCATCTTATATCTGGATCCTAAGTCGAGAGCTACTTCAGGAGAACATCCCTGTTAACATCTCTGCCAGCCTAGGATGATCTATCTTCTGCTGACTTTTACTGTATTGTATGCGCTATTCTAGAACTGAACTCTTGCACCTGCGAGGTGCCCCCGCCTCATGAGGAACGGCCTGTTACGCTACGAGGCCGGCCTCCATGACGGGTCTTGGGACCCACAGAGGTGGCACGAAGAGGAGCCGCCTTTGGGGTTTTAGACAGGGCATTTTAAGGGGTGGGAGGTAAGGACGGGTGTTGGGGAAACCCGTTGGGGGTCCAGTTCCTCAGTGCTCGCGGTAAGTCTATAGGTTCGGAGGTCACGGGGGTTTGTGTTCCGTCGGTTGAGGTGGTTCTATTTGCACGGTAAGTGGGAGGGGCAGATATGACGGAAGCGGGGGCTCATATCGTTCTTTGGGGGCGCGCGCTCGATGTTTGCAGGCGACCGCGCGCCCCGAGCCCCCAGACTTCTCCCGTTTCCCGGATGGTCTAGACTCTCAGAGCCTGGGCCTTCGGCTGATGCTGTGCAACGCACGGTCCGTGGCCAATAAGGCCCCCCTAATTCATGATCTTATCCAGGGGGGTGCCGCGGACCTTATGGGCGTTACGGAGACCTGGTTGGGTGCAGAAGGGGGCGTGCCCCTTGTCGAGATGTGCCCACCGGGTTTCCGCGCATTCCATCAGCCGAGGGCTCAGGGTAGGGGTGGGGGGGTGGCGGTTGTGATTAGAGAGAGTCTGGAGCCGAGGAGACCACTGTACCTCAGATTGCGGGTGCGAATCCTCTTTGTGAGATGGGGTCATAGGTGTCAGATGGGCTTGCTGGTCGCGTACCTGGCTCCTTGCTGCGTGACAGCTGCCCTGCCCGAGCTCCTGGAGGTGCTTGCTGGGGTGGCAGTTGAGATCCCCAGACTTTTAGTCATGGGGGACTTTAACTTGCCATCTTCCGGCTCGTCATCGACAGCAGCTCGGGAGTTCATGGCTTCCATGACGGCCTTGGACCTGACCCAAGTAGTTGATGGCCCTACTCACATTGGGGGAGGCACTTTGGATTTGATTTTTGTCTCTGGTCAGTGGTTGAGAGATCTGGACTTGAAGGAAATAGTCATTGAACCTTTGTCATGGTCAGATCACTCTCTCCTTCGCCTGGACTTTCTGACTGTCATTCAACACCGCAGGGAGACGGAACCAATGCGTTGGTTCCGTCCCAGGCGCCTGATGGACCCGGAAAGGTTCCGGACGGAGCTTGGGCCACTTCCTGAGGGTCTGGCTCACGGCATGGCTGGGGGACTTGTTGCGGCCTGGGAACAGGCGCGGTGAAACCCTAGACCGTGTCGTGCCTTTGCGGCCTCTGACCCGGCGCAGGTCCCAACGGGCTCCTTGGTTTTCCGAGGAGCTGAGAGGGATGAAGCGCCGGAGAAGACGCCTAGAGAGTTCCTGGAGGTCTAGCCGTTCGAGGCTGATCGGACACTAGTGAAGTCCTATAATAGGGCTTACCTAGTGGCATTGAGGAAGCGAGGCGTAGCTCGCCTCCTCCCTCATTGCATCGGCAGATAACCGCCCAGCCGCCCTGTTTGGGTGACTCGTTCCCTCCTTCATCAGGGGCGGGATGACCCGTTGCAGGGGCGTGCTGAGGAGTTTAACGTTATCTATACGATAAAATCGTTCAGCTTGGGACGGTCTGGACCAGAATTGCGGTGACTCAGATGGGGCGTCTGAGGGTGGTCTTGGTGACATTTTGTGGGATGAGTTTGACCCTGTGGCTCCGAGGACATGGACAGGTTGTTGGGTAGGCTGAATGCTACCATGTGTTTACTGGACCCGTGCCCTCCTGGTTGGTACTGGCCACTCAGGAGGTGACACGAGGCTGGCTCAGGCTATTACGAGCGCTTCCTTGGTGGAGGAGTCTTCCCAGCCGCCTTGAAAGAGGCGGTGGTGAGACCCTCCTCAAGAAGCCTTCCTGGACCCGGCTGTTTTAGGTAATTATCGTCCGGTCTCCAACCTTCGCGGCGAAGGTTGTAGAAATATGGTGGCATATCAGTTTCCCTTGCACCTGGAGGAAACTGTCTATCTAGACCCGTTCCAGTCCGGTTTCCGACCGGTTACAGCACTGAGGCGGCTTTGGTCGCGTTGGTGGATGATCTCTGGAGGGCCAGGGATAGGGGCTGTTCCTCTGCCCTGGTCCTATTAGACCTCTCAGCGGCTTTTGTTACCATCGACCTTGGTATCCTGCTGCGCCGGTTGGAGGGATTGGGAGTGGGAGGCACCGTACTTCGGTGGTTCTCCTCCTATCTCTCCGATCGGACGCAGACGGTGTTGACAGGGGCAGAGGTCGGCTCCGGGCGCCTCACTTGTGGGGTGCCGCGGGGTCGATCCTCTCGCCTTCTGTTCAACATCTATATGAAGCCGCTGGGTGAGATCATCAGTGGCTTGGTGTGAGGTACCAGCTGTCGCTGATGACACCCAGCTGTACTTTTCACACGGGCCACCCCAGCGAAGCTATCGAAGTGCTGTCCCGGTGTTTGGAGGCCGTCGGGTCTGGATGGGGAGAAACAGGCTCAAGCTCAATCCCTCCAAGACAGAGTGGCTGTGGATGCGGCATCCCGGTACAGTCAGCTGAGTCCACGGCTGACTGTCGGGGCGAGTCACTGGCCCGATGGAGAGGGTGCGCAACTTGGGCGTCCTCCTGGATGAACGGCTGTCTTTTGAAGATCATTTGGCGGCCGTCTCCAGGAGAGCTTTTTACCAGGTTCGCCTGGTGCGCCAGTTGCGCCCCTTTCTAGACCGGGATGCCCTGTGTACGGTCACTCACGCCCTCGTGACGTCTCGCCTGGATTATTGCAATGCTCTCTACATGGGGCTCCCCTTGAAGGGCATCCGGAGACTGCAGTTAGTTCAGAATGCGGCTGCGCGGGTTATAGAGGGAGCCCCTCGTGGCTCCCGTATGACACCTATCCTGCGCAGACTGCACTGGCTACCTGTGGCCTTCCGGGTGCGCTTCAAGGTTTTGGTAACCACCTTTAAAGCGCTCCATGGCATAGGGCCGGGCTACTTACGGGACCGTCTACTGCTACCGGATACCTCTCACCGGCCCGTGCGCTCTCACAGAGAGGGACTCCTCAGGGTGCCGTCAGCTAGACAGTGCCGTCTGGCGACGCCCAGGGGAAGGGCCTTCTCTGTGGGGGCTCCCACCCTCTGGAATGAACTCCCCCCAGGACTCCGCCAGCTTCCAGACCTCCGAACCTTCCGTCGCGAGCTTAAAACACACCTATTTATCTGCGCGGGACTGGACTAGTTTTTTAAATTTTCTAATTTTAAATTTTTAAATTTTATAGGGGTTTTAATTGGTTTTAATATCTATATTATTTTAATAATCAGGCTTTTTGAATATGTTTTCTTAATGGTTCTTAATTTGTATATATATGCTGTTTTATTTGCCTGTGAACCGCCCTGAGTCCTTCGGGAGATAGGGCGGTATATAAATTTGAATAAATAAATAAATAAATAATAAATAAATCATTCCATTTATTATAACATTTCTCCCACATTTCTTAGTTTTCTATTAATACATTTATCTATCTTCTTTCTCTTCTTTCTTCTTCAATCATATCATTACAACATTATTCTATATATATGTCTTCTCTAACCAGTGATAAAATTGCCCCTGTATCTTGAAATATTCCTATTCTTCTCTTTCTTTAATTGTCAAAGTCAATCTGTTCTCCGCTTTCCATCTTTGCACAAATACTATCCTCGTTGCAGTTATGACATGTATAATCAAATATGTATTTTCTTTACTAAATTTATCTGGTAAGATACCCAATAGGAACAGTTCAGGTTTTAAATCCATATGTTGTTGTATCATTTCTTCTAACCATGTTTTAATTTTAATCCAATAATTTCTCACTTCTGGACATGTCCACCACATATGATAATACGATCCTGGTGTCTGATGGCATTTCCAAGATTTAGCTGATTTATCTTTAAACATTTTTGCCAATTTTTCAGGTGGCATGTGCCATATGTAAAACATTTTGTATTGATTCTCCTTATATGCTATGGACATAGTTAATTTATAATTCCTTTCCCATAGCTGTTACCATTTATCTAGCTCAACTGAATATCCAATTTTTTTTGCCCAAGCTATTGTTGTTTCTTTTACCTGTTGTTCTTCTAGTTTAATACTAAGTAGGTGATTGTATGTTTTTTTAATTATTTTTTCATCTGTTCCTGTGAGTATCTTACCCAGTTCTGTCATTTCTAAATAAAAACCATATAGTTTATCATCTTTTTCATATCTTGTTTGTATTTGCATATGAGTATGCCAGTCCATCTCAATCCCTTGTTCTTTTATTTCTTGTTTCCCTTTCGATCCCCCCTTATCTGTTAATATATCCGTGTATCTAAGAATATTTCTAATATTAATGATATTTAGGTGTATTAATGCTTCCATTGTTGATAACCATGTTGGTATTTTCAAATAATATTGATTTCTAATCTTCTCTCACACTAGTAATAGTAACCATCACTCTGCTAAACAAATAATTCCCTCAACACTGTCAAACTATTTACTAAATCTGCACTACTATTAATCTTCTCATCGTTCCCGTCACCAATCTCTTTCCACTTATGACTGTATGACTGTAACTTTGTTGTTGGTAATCCTTATGATTTATATTGATATATTGACCATCATTTGTGTTGTAAATGTTGTACCTTGATGAAGGTATCTTTTCTTTTATGTACACTGAGAGCATATGCACCAAGACAAATTCCTTGTGTGTCCAATCACACTTGGCCAATAAAATATTCTATTCTATTCTATTCTATTCTATTCTATTCTATTCTATTCTATTCTATTCTATTCTATTCTATTCTATTCTAATGCATTTCTTACATAGTGTCTTTGAAAATAAGTATGCATCTTACTTCTGCCATACCATAAAAAGGCATGCCATCCCAATTGTAAATCATGTCCTTCCAAAGTTAATAGTCTTATATTTCTTAGTTCAATCCAGTCTTTCATCCATGTCAATGCTGCTGCTGGTAATATAGCTCCCAATTCAGAGTCCAAATTCTCTATGTAATCTCGCATCTTATAACATTTTTATGTTGATTCCCGCTTTCTTCCCTTGCCATATCAGTTTCCTTACTATTTTGTTAAGATGTTCAAAATATGCCTTTTCCACTTTTATCGGTATTGTCTGAAATAGAAACAATAGTTTTGGTAGTGTATTCATCTTAATTATCGCAATCTTTCCCATTAATGATAACTGTAAATTTTTCCATTTCTCCAAATCTTCCTCAATTTGTCTTTTTAATTTATAATAATTATCTTCTTTTATTGTTACACATCTTGAAGTTAAATGTATTCCTAAGTATTTTACTTTCTTCACAATTTGAATATCTAATTTCTCTGTTAATTCCTTTTTCTATTTTTCTGTAATATTTTTCACCAATATTTTTGTTTTTTCTTTATTTATTTTTAGTCCTGCTATCTCTCCATACTCTTCTATTTGTTCTGATAGTTTAGGACCAGTTGTTTGAGGCTCCTCCAATATAAAAACTAAATCATATGCAAAGGCTTGTAACCAGTGGTGGGATTCAAGTAATTTAACAACCGGTTCTCTGCTCTAATGATTTCTTCCAACAACCAGTTTGCCAAACTGTTCAGAAAGTTAACAACCGGTTCTCTCGAAGTGGTGCGAACTGGCTGAATCCCATCACTGCTTGTAACTTATATTCTTCTCTTTTAATTTTCATTCCTTTTATTTCTTCATTTTGTCTTATATTTCTATTTAATATTTCCAATGTTAACACAAATAGCAATAGATATAACGGGCATCCTTGCCTTGTTCCTTTCATTATATTAAGTTTTTCTGTCATCTCTCCATCATTAACTTTGCCGATTGTTTATTGTAAATTGTCTTTATCATATTTATAAATCTCTCCTCAAAATCCATCATCTGTAATTGCTTTTTCATGAATTTTCAATTCTCCATATTGGTAGAGACAGCAGCCCGGCATGGGTTGTTCTTGTCTGTTCAGATTGGAGGACTGAGGCTGTCAGAGTTGTTAAGTCCCACCCTTGTTGCTAGGGGCTTCCAGCTTTTGACTCAGTCCTTCAAACTGGATAGATATGTAGGAACAACTCTCTTCAATTTTCCTGACTGATCTTCACCTTTTGGATTCCTTTCTTCATCCTGTCTTCTTTTTTTTTTATTGAAAAAGTTTTTACAAAAATTTTCATGGCCCTTTTTTTCCCTCCCCCCACTCCATCCCCTCCCCCTCCCTCCAAAAACACCCTCCTCCCTCCCCCCCAACTTCCCAGAGCAAACACAAGGTATAGTTCAAAAGAAAAGACAATCATTCGCTAAATTTTCCCTAACACAAATTATAATCCTCCCCTTCTTCTCAAATCCTAACTTCCTCCATTTCATCCTGTCTTCTTGAACTGTATTTGTGAGTGAATAGCTGCTTTACTGGCTGGTAATTGCAGCTATGAATCCGAACCTTTTGGTTTGCCCTTGCACAGGACATCCTAGCTCCCTGATTTGTGCTATCTCAATTTATTGTTGCTCCATTGAATAGTAGGCATTCCAGAGTTGCAGAGGAGCTTTGCGCTCCCTAGGGGACTGGGAATGGTGGTTGGGGTGCTACGAGCACTGGTCTTTCGGTTTAAGTGCTTTAGTGGAGCTTCGTGTTCTAGAGAGGGCTGGTTGGGGGCCATTTTGTTTCACTGAGGAAGCTGCTCGGCGATATCGATTACAGGAGTTTCGTGCTCCAATTTGCCTGCCTGCAGTAGAGGCAACAGCCCAGTGCTCCCCCGAGTCTGTGGCCATGACCGGGGGTCTTTCCAGGCCAAATTTCAGACAAATTGGACAGGAGCTTCACACTCCATATACAGCCAAACCGCCATCTCTACCAGGAGTCTTGCGTTCCACATTCTGATAGGTGCCATTTTTTCTGCGGCAGAGTCTTCCAGAGCCTTGTGCTTCCTGAATCCACGAGGTGCTGAATTTTGGCCTATCAGCCCTGCAAGGGCCTTGTGAAACAGAACCTTTAGTCCCATTTGTTGAACAGTAGGGGCGCTGGAATTTTGGTGGCCATTTCCAGCCTTCCTGATTGTTCAGGCAACTGCGATACTGGCAGGAGCTCCACACTTCATTTTTTTCTGTCGGTCATCTGGCAAATGACTGTGGGGGACAGCAGCCATTTGACCGAGCCTTGTGCTCATACTTATTTGACTAGCCAGGTGTCCTAGTCATCATCCCAGCAGGCAATCATAGGAGAAGCCTGATAACAACAACTGTGCTGCGGCTGGATTTTATTTAGAGAAAAAAACAAAAACAAAAAAACAGAGAGAGAGAGTTTGGCCCTCTCACTATTTTGAGTTTGTAGATATCCCTTGTTAGGGATTACGCTGGTTTTTCAGCACAGCATAATGTCTAAGGTACTGAGTAAATCCAAGCACGGCCATAAGGCCGAAGCATCCAAGGTGGTTGAAAAGGTCCCAGTGGACGTTTGTTCAGGGACTCCTCAGACTTCTGTCCCTTGACACAAGGCCACAGCCAGTAAAGGCTCACATTACCAGGACAAGGCCCACAGTCTTAACAAAGCCTCTCTCCGCAATGAGCAGCGTAGACATCAGGCATTGCAGAAGATCTGCAACAAGGCTAGCAAGCTTCTGAATTGGGGCCTATGGGAACGTCTCACACACCTGCCAGAACAACTTCTCAGGACCAACTCCTGGTGTGACTCTGGACCAAGTCTCCTTAAGAGACTGTCCTTTGTCAATTTCTACAGCCACCTTGTGGGGTCTGCTACTGCATCTTCTCTTCCTCCTGTTGGTGTTGGGTCTTCTGATCATGTACAGGTGGTGGACTCACCCCCTGCCCATCAACCAGAGGCCATTGATACCTCGCTTGGACAACAAATTTGTCCTTCCTGACAACATAAAGCAGATTATTTCCAGAGTTGTACAACAATTGCTAGCTGCGGAGTACCATCAGATCTGCAGAGATTTTTTGGTGATGTTCATCACATCTGTGTCTATTGGCCATGATTTCCAGGATGGTCTACTGTTCCTTCAGGATCCCAGGTCCCCAGCCCCTTCCCAAGAGAGCTGACCATCGATCCTGGAGGAGGTTGAGAGCCAGGATCCTGATCTTTCTGATGATGAAGGTCTCTTCCCAGAGCAGCCTGCATTCACTGGCCTCTTTCCACCAGCCTTTTTTAAAGTCATTGCTTTTTAAGGCATCCAATGCAGCCCAGCTTGGCTCTCCTACTGTAGGGGATGATCCTTCTGTTTCTTCTCAAGAGGTGCTGAGTCCTTTGTTTTTGAAACCGACTAAGCCGGACGCTATTCCAGCGCCTCACTTATTTCTGGATGTGGTCCAGCATCAGTGGGCTTCACCGGGTATGGCCCCAGCCCCTTCTTCTTCTGACAGGCATTTCTTTAATATAGTGCCAGAGCTGGCTGCATTGCTTCAAGTGCCAACAGTAGATGCTCCAATAGCCACCTTGTTACTGAACTCCGCCATTCCGGGAGAACTGGATGAATGGTTATGTCTGGAAAAATGATGGTTGGACCAGGCCTTTCAACAGGTGCACCAGGGAGTGGCCTGGGTGATTCGATCAGCCACCACAGCATTGTTTTTCAATAGAGCAACCTTTCTTTGGTTGCGCCATCTTCAGGACAAATTATCACCTGATAACACCAGGCTACAGCAGGATCTTAATAAGATCATAGTGGCAGTTCAGTTTTCGGCAGACACCACTCTGAACTCGGCCCGCTCACTTCCAAATCTATGGCTTCAGTGGTGGTGGCATGTCGCATGATCTGGCTCAGGCATTGGCAGGCAGATATCTGTCACAAGTGATACTTGGCCTCACCTCCCTTTGTGGGGGATAAGTGGTTTGGGCCCACATTGGATCCCTTGTTATGCTATTGCATTTTGATGAAGGACAAGTGGAAGATACTGCCTTCATCTTAATGCAAGACAGAATTTTGATTTTCTCCCCTTCTCCGCAGGCCACCTCTTCGGGGATCCGATTGGGGTGCTGGACCTTCCCAGGGGTCTTTTGGGCCTAAGCAGAAGGGATACCAGGACAGGCTGTTGCGAGGTACAACTTTCCCAGGCAAATGGCCCTTTCGAGGGGGAGGAAGTCATTCATTCCGCCGCCAACGTTAAATGCATGTCCAACCCTCCCATTGGGGACAGATTAGCTCTTTTTGCTGACCGATGGGACACACTTATGTCAGATACTTGGGTCAGGGATATGGTAAGATCTGGTCTACCCCTTGAATTTCTTTCCATCCCCCCGAGGTTCTTTATTCGCTGCCCTGTCTGTAAAGATAGCCACATAAAGGTCGTCATGGATTTGGCCATGCAACACCTTCTGGACATTAGAGCTATCCAGCAGGTACCTGAGGATCAAGCAGGGCAGGGGTTCTACTCTCTCTTATTTCTCGTTCTGAAGTTCTCGGGTGGGTGGAGACCAATTCTTGACCTTAAAAGGCTGAACCGATACATTGTGTATAAACGGTTCAAAATGCAGTCTTTGCACTCTATTTTGGCTGGCTTCCTCACCTCTATTGATCTTACTGAGGCATACTTGCATATTCCCAAATTTCCTCGCCATTGTAGGTTTCTTAGATTTTGTTATGCCGGTACTTACTATCAGTACTGTTCTGTTTCCCGCCCCCTAATACTCCCAGCAAAGAGTCAGTCAGGCGAGGTCTGGCCGCTCCCAACTCCATGGGCTCTTCCGCAGCGGTTACAAAACGTGGTGCGACCCGGGGTGCTGGTGGTGCAGGAAGTGGGGGTGCAGATGTCGACGGCGGGTCCCGGGGGGTGCGACGGGACAGTCGCCGTTGCAGACTGGCATCGAGGCGGAGACAAAGGGGCACCAAGTTGTCGAGGGTCCGCAGCACCTCCACCCGGGCCAGCTCGTCTTGCAATTCCTCTGAGAGTCCCTCCTGGAACGCGTCCACCAGCGCTGCATCATTCCAGTCAGAGTCCTGGCACAAAAGACGAAATTCGGCGATGTACTCCTGCAGGGGGCGTTTCCCTTGACGGAGTTCCTTAAGGCACCTGGTTGCCGTCAGCATTCGAACGGGGTCCTCGTACATGGTGCGCAGGTGCTGCCAAAAACGCTGTTGGTCCGCCAGCAGGGGGCTGTCCTGGAGCAAGAGGGGCATGGCCCATTGGGCAGCCGAGCCGGAAAGAAGGTTAATCACGAAGGCCACCTTAGCCCGGTCGTCTGGGAAATCCTCTGGCCTCATAGCCATGTAGAGCTGGCACTGTCCCAAGAAGGTCGGGAACATCTCAGGCTGCCCAGAAAACTTATCCGGCACGGTTATCAGGCACTTGCGACGAGGAGGAGGAGTGGGAGGATGGGGGGGGGCCTGCAGGCACATTCCCGGCAGCAAGTTGGCCTGCCAAGTGAGCCACTTGCTGCTGGAGCTGTTGATTAGCCGCTTGTAGCTGCTGTAACTGCTGCTGTACCTGCTGCTGGTCCATCTTTGGTGGAAGATGTTTTAGTCGGGGTCTTGGACAAAATGTTCTGTTTCCCTCCCCCCAATACTCCCAGCAAAGAGTCAGTCAGAGGCCTCCTTTTCTCCTTTTATTTACATAGATATATGTCCTGGCCACGTCTACCCACAGGCCTGCCAAGTTTCTGGAGATAACGAAATTATAGATAAGGCCAGAATTACTCACGAATATATTCTTCCCTCCATTGATACAGTTTGCCCGCGCAAATTCATTGCTTTGTCCAAGACAAAAAAAACCAGGAAGTCCCGCCTCCTATTTATAGTCTCTGCAGATGTCACTGCATGACAATTATGACTTGGCTTTATCCCAACACTGCTTCTGCTGCGCGCGCCGGTCACGCCTGGGTCACAACACTATCCCTCACCGCAGGGCCCTTCCCCCGGGGCTGACAATCGGGATGCGGTCGGGCTGGGTTCTGCTCATGGAAGGCCTGCACCAGGTCAGGGGCATGAACGTCGGAGGCATCTACCCAGGAGAAATCAGTCCCGTATCCCTTCCACACGATCAAATATTGGAAACGACCCTTCAGCCAGCGGGAGTCTCGTACGCTGTGGACTTCGTATTCCTCCGACCCGTCCTCGGCGACAGTGACGGGTGCTGTTGGGCACCAAAGGGTACTCGGTGTGGCCTCAGGAACCAGAAGGGACCGGTGAAAGACGGGGTGGATCCGCATGGATCGTGGCAGGGTCAGTCGGTAGGCTACCGGGTTGATGACTGCCTCGACAGGGAACGGGCCGATGAATCGGTGGTCCAACTTCTTTACCGGGCGGTCGGACGGGAGGTGTTTGGTGGAGAGCCACACCCGGTCTCCAACTGCCAGCGGGGGCGTTGCCCGTCGGGAATGGTCGGCAGATCGTTTGTAGTCCTCCTTTGCCCGATCCAGCTGCTGACGTACCAACTGTTGGACCGCATGCAATTCCGTCAGGAAGGTCTGCATTTCGGGAACAGGAGAATCCAGTGGTGCCAGAGGGAAGAGCCGCGGATGGTAACCCACATTGGCAAAGAATGGGGTCATCTGAGTAGAGGTGTGCTGAGAGTTGTTAAAAGCAAACTTTGTCAGGGACAGGTAATCGGCCCAGTTGTCCTGTTGCTGGTTGATGAAGCAACGGAGATACTGTTCCAGGAGGTGCAGGTGTGTCTGTCGTCATCACACCATCCAGAGACCGACGGGGGTACAGAGAAGGTCATCGGTATCCTGGAACAGTATCTCCGTTGCTTCCTGCACCACCAGCACCCCGGGTCGCACCACGTTTTGTAACCGCTGCGGAAGAGCCCATGGAGTTGGGAGCGGCCAGACCTCGCCTGACAGCCCAGGAGCGGAACCGGAGGCGCCAAGGGGGATTGTGCCTGTACTGTGGGGAGCCCGGCCACTTCGCCGCTTCTTGCCCCAGAAAGCGAAGTGGGGCACGCACGCCGGTCCCCGAATCACAGCGTGACCAATCGAGAAACGGAGCAGGCCCGACCTCGGGGAAACCCTAGGTCGGGCACGTACTAAGCCCCCACTGGATGTTGCGGAAGTAGACTCTGGGCCCCCTCGGCATCTGATTCTGGACACACGGATATGGTTGGGGAACCAGTCGGACGGGCTCCAGGCGCATGCGCTGGTGGACTCAGGGGCCACAACAAACTTTATGGACCAGGCCTTTGTGACCCAGTTTGCGGTCCCCGTGGTTCCGGTGGACCCTCCGATGTGGGTAGAGAAAATTGATGGACGAGAACTGGTGTCCGGCCCCATTAAATTTGCCACCCAGCCTTTGCGCCTTGCTATCGGGGACCATGAGGAGGCAATCCAGTTTTATGTCACGGCGGACCTTCATTTTCCCTTGGTCCTTGGGTTGGCCTGGCTTCGGACCCACGATCCTCAGGTGGCCTGGTCGAGGAACGCCATCACTTTCCCGAGTCTGCAGTGCGTCGATCACATCCGCCCACCTGTGCCAGCCAGAACGTCCCCACCGCTGCCATCACCTTGCCTCCTGAGCTGACGGACTTCGCCGACGTGTTCAGCGAGAAGGAGGCGGACAGACTACCCCCGTATCGGCTCTACGATTGCCCCGTGGACCTTCTGCCCAACGCACCACTGCCTGTGGGATGCCTGTATTCCATGTCGGAGCCTGAGTTGGCCGCCCTCAGGGACTTCCTGGACAAAAATCTGGCCTGAGGGTTCATCCGGCCTTCAAAGTCCCCTCTCTCGGCCCCGGTCCTCTTCGTGAAGAAGAAGACAGGGGATTTGCGCCTGTGCTGTGATTACCGCCAGCTAAGCGCCATTACGGTGCGGAATCGCTACCCCCTGCCGCTCATCCTTGAGCTGCTGGAGAGGTTGCGGGAGGCCACGATCTTCACCAAGCTCTATCTCCGGGGGGCCTACAACCTGGTGCGGATGCGAGAAGGAGACGAATGGAAGACGGCATTCGGCACCCGATACGGACACTATGAATACACTGTCATGCCATTTGGGTTGACCAACGCTCCCGCCGTTTTCCAGCACTTCATGAACGACGTGTTCCGAGACATGTTGGATCGGTTCGTGGTTATCTACCTCGACGACATCCTGATTTACTCCCGGTCCAGGGAAAGCCACCTTCGACACGTCGGTCTGGTTCTGCAACGCTTGCGGGAGCAACAACTCAATGCGAAGCTGGAGAAATGCGTCTTCTTCCAGACTTCCATAGAATTCCTCGAGCATATCATCTCGCCCGAGGCCATAGCCATGGACCCATGCAAAGTAGAAGCTTTGTGTAGCTGGGAAGCCCCTCGTCTACCCACAGGCCTGCCAAGTTTCTGGAGATAACGAGGAAATTATAGATAAGGCCAGAATTACTCACGAATATATTCTTCCCTCCATTGATACAGTTTGCCCGCGCAAATTCATTGCTTTGTCCAAGACAAAAAACCAGGAAGTCCCGCCTCCTATTTATAGTCTCTGCAGATGTCACTGCATGACAATTATGACTTGGCTTTATCCCAACACTGCTTCTGCTGCGCGCGCTGGTCACGCCTGCGCAGTCTTGCATCACTCCAAAACTGTTCTTGGGGCGTTGCCAAATCAGAAGAAGGCTCCAGAGAATCAGGTCTTGCCGGCCCCTCCTCCTCCCTTTGAGTGGGTGCCAGGGAGGGAGAGGACTCAAGAGAAGCAGGGCTTGCCAGGTCTTCTCCCTCACTTTCTGAATCATCCGAGTCCAGGAGTCCGGGTCCAGGAACCTGGGTCACAACAAGTACCATGCATTACCCTTTGGCCTTTCTTCTGCACCCCACACCTTTACTAAGGTGCTAGCTGCCTTGGCCCACTTTAGAGCCATCCCTATCTGTGTCCAATGTTATTTGGATATTTTAATCCAGTCCTCTTTGAGGCAACTTTCCATCAGGGATCTCCAAGTAACTATTTCTTGTCTTATGGAGCACGGTTTCTCCATTAACATGGAGAAAAGCCAATTCAGTCCTTCGACCCGTCTACTCCTTTTGGGGCCATGATAGATTCACTAGAGGGTAAAGTTTTCTTGTCTCAGGAGCAGCAAGCCAGCCTTCGAGAATTAGTTTGTAGAGTTCAAAGTGAATGCCAGGTCCCCTTGGCACTGTTGTCAACGCTCCTAGACAAAATGATTTCAGACATTCATGTCACCCCATGGGCACGAATGCATGCCAGAGACCTTCAGTGGTTTCTTTTGCCTTTTCAAAAGGCAGGCAAGGGCAATTCTCCAACCAAGGTCCAGGTAACCCCCAGCGTCAGCAGATCCCTCACCTCGTGGAGGTCTCCAGCAATCACCAAGGGGCGGCTGTTTCAAGAGCCTCAACATCTGGTGCTGGCGATGGACGCCAGCCTCCTCAGTTGGGGTGGCACATATTCAGTCTCAGATGGCTCAGGGCAGATGGTCAGGCCATGATCTGCAACGAAACATCAATTGGCTGGAACTGCGAGCAGTTTATTTGGCTCTTCTGCACTTTCGAAAGTTAGTCACGGACTGTACTTACCGACAATGTGGCCATGAAAGCACACATCAACCGCTAAGGGGACACCAGATCAGCTGGTCTGATGTTGGAAGCCAAGAGAGTAGGACTCTGGGCAGGGTGCCATCTGCGCTCATTGATAGCGGAGCACAGATCTGGGTGTCCAATGTACAGGCGGGCTGGCTGAGCCGGTCTGTCATCGACCACGCGGAGTGGCGCCTGCACCCCTTCCTCTTCAGGGACCTGGAGGACTGCTTTGGCCTCCCAGATGTGGATTTGTTTGCTACCCCAGAGAATGCTCAGCTTCCTCATTTTTATGCCTGCTTTCCGGCTTCTCAAGCAGAGGGAGTAGATGCTCTTCGCAGCCCATGGCCACGAGGGCTCCTGGATGCATTTCTACCTCTTCCTTCCAAGGGTGGTGCGCAGGATTCTGGAGGAGCGGGCCGAGGTGGTGCTTCTTGCACCTCATTGGCCTCAGAGACCTTGGTTTGCCAACTTCAAGGCCTTGTTGGTGGCCCCACCCTGGAGGATCCCTCAGGGTGTGGTGTCACATAGCCCGGGGGCATTAGTCTACCTGGACCCTCAGTGTCTCCAACTGACCACCTGGTGCTTGAGTGGTGTGCTCTGAATGGGGAGAGCTTCTCCTCCTGGGTCATCAGGACCATTCAGTCTTCTCGAAGGCCTTCTATGGAGCACATTTATTCTGCCACTTGGTGGGCATTTTGTACTTGGTGTGACCGTGTGGTTGTCTGTCCCCTCCAGGCTTCAATAGCTCAGATCCTGGAATTTCTACAAGACAGACTGGATAGTGGACTATCGCCAAACACCATTAGAAGGCAAGTGGTGTCTCTTTCGATGGTTCTGACTTGTGGATCACTTACTTCCTTATCCTAGCACCCTAGCATACGGAGATTCCTGAAGGGTGCCACTAATTTGTGTCCCCCCATGTTGCACAGATACCCCACCTGGGATCTGTCCATTGTCCTGAACTCCCTCACAGGAGCTCTGTACGAACCCTTGCAGACTACCAGCCTTCGTCTTTTGACATGCCTTTCTAGTGGCAATTACCTCCATCAGGCATATTTCAGAAATTGCTGCTCTCTGTGTGTAGTGACCACTGCGTGTTTCACGCTGATCGTGTGGTCCTTCGGCTCAATCCCTACTTCATTCCTAAAATCAATGCTCCCTTTCACCGGATGCATGAAATATCTAGCCTTTTAAGGAATTTCATTTGTTAAAAAAATAGTCCAAAGGAGCTTTAAAGAAAATACAATCTTTAGTACATGCACATCCCCCTTTGGGCTATATGTTAGAATTAGATTTATTTATTAAATCCTATACTGTTTTCATATAATAGATACAAAATTGCCAATTTTCAACATCATCACTGGATATTTCTGTGAGGATAAATGTTATGTGAAAGAAACCTAGCCAAGTCCATACCACTGTGCTACAAAATGGACTTACACTATTGGAATAGTGTACAAGAATCAACAACTGCCTTGACCTCATCTTCTGCAACAACACAAACTCAATTTATGGACTACAAATAAAAGAACTCTTTTCCAACAGTGACCACAGCATGATAGACTTTTGTCTCAATATACGCCCTTACAAAAATCGTCATAATAATAGTATTCCAAACTACAATTTCAAAAAAGCCAACTATGACCTTATAAACACCTACCTCTCATTTCTTGACTGGCAAAATCTATTCTCATTCTGTATCACTGCTGAAGACCACTACAGAGTTTTCCTATTTGAAATCAATAGAGTCATTAAATTCTATGTACCACAAACCACCACAAAAATCAAGAAAAACAAATTACCCATATCAATAAAAAAGCTTCAATCCAAAAAAAAAATCCCTTTGGAGAAAAAACAAAAAGGGACATGTAGCAAATTTCAAAAACTGATACAGAGATATATGCAACCAAATAAAAATTGAATGCACCAATTACCACACCAAGCAAGAAGAAGACCTTCTGCGCACAAATTCCAATCGTGCTTTTTAGAATTTTGTGAATAACAAACTTAATGACTCAAGATCTATCTCACCACTAAAAGAATCTAACGGCAAAGAAAATAATGATGAAACAGTTAAAGCAAACCTCTTTAACACATTCTTGGGCTCAGTCTTTGTTAACAGTAATGGCTCATACCCGACATTCCCCAACCGCACCAACAACGACCTAACACATATAGATTTCACTGAAGAAAATGTTGAAAAAGCTCTTCGCAAACTGAAACCATCCCTATCTATAGGACCTGATGGACTATGTACATACTTCTTAAAAAAGCTTTCCACTAATATAGCAGAACTCCTAAGCATAATCTTTGGAAAAGCCTTCACAACCAGTTTCCTTCCCAAACTTTGGTCACTAGCCACGGTCATCCTGTCTTCAAAAAAGGAGACCCCAGCTTAGTTGAAAATTACAGACCAATCTCTCTATGCTGTGTCACCTGTAAAGTTATGGAATCTATTATCAACCAATCAATTATCCTCCACCTAGAAACAAACAATCTACTCTCTAATAAACAATTTGGTTTCAGAAAAAAATTATCATGTAACTTACAACTTCTTCACTGCAAAAACATATGGACTACAAATCTTGATCAAGTCAAAACAATAGATGCAATTTACATAGACTTCTGTAAAGCTTTTGACTCAGTGGTACATGACAAACTTCTAAAACTAAAATCCTACGGCATCTCCGGACCCCTCCACAATTGGATATCAGCGTTCCTGTCAAACAGACAAGTGGTCAAAATAGGCAGTGCCCTATCAAATCCTGTTCCTGTCAATAGCGGCGTTTCCCAAGGCAGTGTTCTTGGACCAACACTCTTCATATTATACATTAATGATCTCTGTGATCATATTAAAAGTAATTGTGTTCTTTTCGCTGATGATGTCAAACTATTTAACACTACCAACAATACAGCTACCCTACAAAAAGACCTTGACTTTGTGTCAGAATGGTCAAAAACTTGGCAACTCCAAATCTCAACTAGCAAACGCTCTGTCTTACACATTGGAAAAAAGAATCTAAACATTAAATACAAACTTGATGGACATTATCTTACAGATGACCCCCACCCTGTCAAAGACCTTGGAGTTTTCATATCCAATGATCTAAGTGCCAAAGCCCACTGCAACTACATCGCAAAAAAGGCTTTAAGAGTTGTAAACCTAATCTTACGTAGCTTCTTTTCCAGAAACACTACACTACTAACCAGAGCTTATAAAACATTTGCTAGACCAATTCTTGAATACAGCTCACCTGTTTGGAACCCATACCACATTTCAGACAGCAATACAATTGAATGTGTCCAGAAATATTTTACAAGAAGAGTTCTCCACTCCTCCGAATACAACAAAATACCTTATGCCACCAGACTTGAAATCTTGGGTTTAGAAAACTTAGAACTCCGCTGCCTTCAACAGGACCTGTGTTTAACTCATAGAATCATCTATTGCAATGTCCTTCCAGTTGAAGACTACTTCAGCTTCAATCACAACAATACAAGAGCAAACAATAGATTTAAACTTAATGTTAACCACTTCAATCTTGATTGCAGAAAATATGACTTCTGTAACAGAGATGTTAATACTTGGAACACACTACCTGACTCTGTGGTCTCTTCTCAAAATCCCCAAAGCTTTAACCAAAAACTGTCTACTATTGACCTCACCCCATTCCTAAGAGATCTGTAAGGGGCATGCATAAGAGCACAAAAGTGCCTACCATTCCTGTCCTATTGTTTCCTTTCATTATATCCAATTAATATAGTTATTGCATACTTATGCTTATATATATGTTTATATATTATATAGTTACTTTCATGCTTATGCTTATATATATTGTTGTGACAAAATAAATAAATAAATAAATAAAAATAAAAATGCTAATGTGATGAGAAATGCTCTAATCACAGGTATCACATAGGTAACCAGAGATTGTAAAGAAACTTTAAAAAGATTAGATATTGCTATGTTAATTATTCCGTGAAAGATGATGGACGTATCTTTATTGCATTCTGAAACAGTCAGGATATGAAGCCAGATTCTTTGACTCTGCTATAGAATGCAGGTTGTTATGTCAATACCAGATGAATAATTCATTTTGTAGTTCTTCTAGCCTCCAAACACAATTCATGCATTCAGTTGGAAAGATTGCCTGCTAGTGATTCCTACCTCTCAGGTGGGGAGTCAGCCTCTTCTGTCATCCAAACATGGGGACAATTCCTTTTTTTCCCAAAGGGTCAAAGGGAGAAGCAGGTGACCAAGATGCCCTAGGCAAATGTGACAATTTGTAGGCACTTTTACCCTAAGTATAGATATCCCCAATCCCACCGACTTTCATCAGTGGGAGAGGCCATTGTACCTCATTGGGCAGCTACCACCTGCCTTAAGCTGGGCAGCCCCCAACCCCCACCATGGTCTGTTAACCTCACAGGGTGCGTGGGGTTTAGGATCAAAGCCGACAAGCAGATCGATAACTTTGCACCATGCAACAAACATAAGAAAATTTTAGCCCTAAAGTTGGGCACCTGGAATGTTTGGACAATGACCCCCCCCCCGGCCTTTCTGACAATTTACAAGAGATAGATGATGTATGTAAGACAGCTGCCATTGACATGGAGTTGAACAGACTGCAGATGGACATCATTGCCCTTCAAGAGACAAGACTGTTAGACTTGGGATCTGTTAAGGAGAGAAACTTCTCGTTCTTCTGGCAGGGAAAACCATTAAACAAGTCCAGGGAATATGGCATTGGCTTCACAGTCTGTTGTGTCTTGCCCGCTCTCACAGCAGCCGGGGCCTTCTTATCTGCTCCCGAACACGAAGGAATGTATGCCTCCTGGCCCCAGTCCTGGCTCCATGCCCAGACAAGCTGAAGAGGAGGGGGCACCTCCCGGTCCCAGCCCTGGCTCCATGCCCAAGCAGGCTGCAGAGGAGGGAGCACCCCCTGGCCCCAGCCCTGGCTCCATGCCCAGGCAAACGGAGCAGCTAGACCCCTCCCCCTCCTCCACAGCATGTAAGCCTGAGGAAAGTTTATTTCCAACAGCTGCTGATTGGAGTGACCCTCGCATCAGAAGACTGGATAAGCGGAGGCAACAGAAGGAAGGGAGGGGCAGGCCTTAATGAGTGCTGAGTCATGGAGCCACACTCCATGGCCTATTTAAAGGATCTGCTTTCTGGCAGTCTCTGAGTCAGGCAAAGTCGAACTTATCTTGCTGAAGTCACTTTCTGGTCTCCTGCCTGCTCTGAGGACTTTGCTAGGACTTTGGGCAGAGCTGCAGAGGCAAAGCCTGATTCGGATTTCCCTGACCCGGCCGTCAGCGGAGGAGTGGGACACGACATCTTGCCTGACTCCACACACATCTACAAGATGGATCAGCAACAGCTGGCACAGATTGTGCAGCAGCTACAAGCAGATAACCAGCAACTGCAACAGCAAGTCGCCCAGCTGACTGCTCAACTGGCTGCTGGGAATGCCCCAGCAGTCCAACTTCCTTCTCCTCAGTGCCACAGCACGGTACCGGTGCCGGAGAAGTTCTCAGGACGGATGGAAATGTTCCCGGCCTTCATGGCCCAGTGCCAGACCTACATGGCAATGCGGCCAGGGGACTTTCCAGATGACCGGGCCAGGGTGGCCTTCGTGATGAACCTGTTGTCTGGCCAGGCTGCGCAGTGGGCCACGCCTTTGGTGCTCAGGGACAGCCCCTTGCTGGCGGACTACCAGGGGTTCTGGGGGCAACTGCGCCTGATGTATGAAGACCCCGTGCGGGCCCAGACGGCTGCCTGGCGCCTCGGAGAGATCCAACAAGGGCCCTGCCCCCTCCGGGAGTACATCGCGGAATTCCGGTTGCTGTGCCATGATTCGGACTGGAACGACACGGCACTAGCGGACGCGTTCAAGAGGGGCCTTTCGGAAGAGCTCCAGGACGAGCTGGCTCGGGTGGAGGCGCCGCAGACCCTCGTTGACCTGGTGCCCCTCTGCCTGTGCCTCGACACCCGTCTCCAGCAACGCCCGTCCTGTCGCCGCCAGCAACTATCAAAGACCGTCGCCCTCCCTCGACCCGTGCCGACCCCGTCCCGGGCCGCCCCGCGCTTCGTGGCCGCCGCTGAGGAGCCCATGGAGTTAGGAGTGGCCAGGCCTCGCCTGACGGCCCAGGAGCGGAGCCGGAGGCGCCAAGGGGGGCTGTGCTTGTACTGTGGAGAGCCCGGCCATTTCGCCGCCGCATGCCCCAGGAAGCGCGGCGGAGCACGTACACCCGTCCCCGAATCCCGGCCTGGCCAGTGGGAAACGGGGCAGGCCCAGCCCAGGGGAAACCCTAGGTCGGGCACGGACCAAGCCCCCGCCAGACATGGCCGACGTGGACCCCGGGCCCCCTCGGCACCTGATTTTGGACACCGGGTGTGGGTGGGTGACTGGCCGGAAGGGATCCCGGCGCACGCGCTGGTGGATTCGGGGGCCACCACGAACTTTATGGACCGGGCCTTCGTGGACCATTTTGGTGTCCCCTTGGTTCTAGTAGACCCTCCAATGAGCATCGAGACCATCGACGGGAGGGAGCTGGTGGCCGGACCCATTAACTTCGCCATGCAGCCCTTGCGCCTCGCCATCGGGGACCACGAGGAGGCAATTCGCTTCTACGTGACGGTGGACCTCCACTTCCCGGTGATCCTCGGACTGGCCTGGCTGCGGACTCACGACCCTCAGGTGGCCTGGTCGCGGAACGCCATCTCGTTTCCCAGCCTGCAGTGTGTCGACCACATCCGCCACACCTGCGCCGGCCAGGACGTCTTCTCCCCGGCCGTCGCCGTGCCCCCTGAGCTGCAGGACTTCGCTGACGTCTTCAGCGAAAAGGAGGCAGACCGCTTACCCCCGCACCAGCCCTACGACTGCCCCGTGGACCTTCAACCCGGCGCCCTGCTGCCAACGGGACGCCTGTATTCCATGTCCAAGCCTGAGTTGGCCGCCCTCAGGGACTTTCTGGACAAAAATCTGGCCCGAGGGTTCATCCGGCCTTCCAAGTCCCCTCTGTCGGCCCCGGTCCTCTTCGTGAAAAAGAAGACGGGGGATTTGCGCCTGTGTTGCGACTACCGCCGGCTGAACGCCATCACGGTGCGGAATTGCTACCCCCTGCCGCTCATCCCGGAGCTGATGGACCGGCTGCGGGAAACCTCCATCTTTACCAACCTCGACCTCCGGGGGGCCTACAACCTGGTGCGGATGCGTGAAGGGGACGAGTGGAAGACGGCGTTCAGCACCCGGTACGGACATTACGAGTACACGGTCATGCCGTTCGGGCTGACCAACGCCCCCGCCGTCTTCCAACATTTTATGAACGATGTGTTCCGGGACATGTTGGATCGGTTCGTGGTGATCTACCTGGTTGACATCCTGGTCTACTCCCGGTCCAGGAAAAGTCACCTCCAGCACCTCCGCCTGGTCCTGCAGCGCCTGCGGGAGCACCAGCTCTACGCCAAGCTGGAGAAGTGCTTTTTCCTCCGGTCGTCCATCGAGTTCCTCGGGCACATCCTCTCACCCGAGGGGATCGCCATGGACCCGCGCAAGGTGGAGGCCCTGAGCAGCTGGGAAGCCCCGCGTTGGGTGAAGGATGTCCAGCGGCTGCTGGGCTTCGCCAATTACTATCGGACCTTCATCCCGGGCTTCGCTACGCTGACGGCTCCGCTCACCCAGCTCCTCCAGAAGAAGGTCCCGTTCCGGTGGGGTCCCCAGCAGGAGGAAGCCTTCACGGCTCTCAAAAAGGCTTTCGTCACGGAGCCCATCCTGCGACATCCCGACCCGCACCGGCCTTTCGTGGTGGAGACGGACGCCTCCAACGTCTCCCTCGGAGCGGTGCTGCTACAGGCCCCGGTGGATGGCGGCACTCTTTTTCCCTGCGCGTACTACTCGCGAAAGCTCAACCCTTCCGAGCGCAACTATACCATCTGGGAAAAGAAGTTGCTGGCTATCAAGGCCGCGTTCGAGGCATGGTGGCACCACCTGGAGGGGGCCCGGCATCAGGTGGAGGTCCGAACGGACCATCAGAACCTCGAACATCTCACCACGGCTCGGAAGTTGAACCAGCGGCAGATCCGGTGGTCGCTGTTCTTTGCCCGGTTCAACTTCCACGTCACCTATATCCCCAGCGGCCACAACCGGAGGGTGGACGCCCTGTCCCGTAAGCAGAGTACCTGAGCACCCAAGACCCTCTTCCTCCACAGACCGTAGTGCCGGCGGAAGCCTTGGCCGCTGCCTGGGAACCGGTGGACTTACAGGCCCGGGTGCAAGAGGCGCAGCGCCAAGAAGCCTGGTCTCAGCAGCGGAGAGCGGAGGCGGGCCCCACGTCTCCGTGGACATTGGAAGACGACGTACTCAAGTTCCGGGGGCAGTTGTATGTGCCCACGGGACCGCTCCGGTCCCTCGTCCTGGCCCAGTGCCACGACAACCCTGCCGCGGGCCATTTCGGGTTTTTCAAGACTCTCAACCTGGTGACGCGGACCTTCTGGTGGCCCCGGGTGCGGCATGATGTCCATGCCTATGTGACGTCCTGCGTGCCGTGCCGGCAAGCCAAGGCCGCCACGGGGGCCCCTCCCGGTCTCCTCCAGCCCTTGCCGACTCCTGACAAACCCTGGGGGGCGATTTCCATGGACTTCCTGACGGACCTGCCGCCGTCCTCGGGGTTCACCACGGTGCCGGTGGTGGTGGACATGCTCACCAAGATGGCACACTTCATCCCGTGCCGCGGGCTGCCCACCGCCACCAAGACGGCCCGTCTCTTCTTGCAGCACCTCTTCCGCCTCCACCATCGCTGGACAGGGTGCTGTCGGACCGTGGGGTGCAGTTCACGGCTCGCTTTTGGAAAAGCCTGATGGCCGCATTGGAGGTGCAGGTGTGCCTGTCGTTGGCGCACCATCCGGAGACTGACGGCGGGACGGAGAAGGTCATCGGCGTCCTGGAGCAGTACCTCCGGTGGTTTGTGAACCAACAGCAGGACAACTGGGCCGATTACCTGTCCCTGGCGGAGTTCGCATTCAACAACTCCCAACACACCTCCACCCAGACCACCCCGTTCCAGGCCAACTTGGGGTACCATCCGCGGCTCTTCCCTCTGGCACCCCCGGACTCCCCGGTTCCCGAGACACAGTCCTTTCTCTCCGAGTTGCACGCGGTCCAGCAGATATTGTGTCGGCAGCTGAATCGGGCGAAGGAGGACTACAAGCGGGTCGCCGATCATTCCCGACGGGCAACACCCCCACTGGTGGTCGGAGACCGCGTGTGGCTCTCCACAAAGCATCTCCCCTCCGACCGGCTGGCGAAGAAACTGGATCACCAGTTCATCGGTCCGTTCTCGGTCGAGGCAGTCATCAATCCGGTAGCCTACCGGCTGACCCTGCCACGTTCCATGCGGATCCATCCAGTCTTCCACCGGTCCTTGCTGGTCCCTGAGGCTCCACCGTCTCCCCTCCGGCGCCCGGCGCCGCCCGGCGCTGTCGACGAGGACGGGGTGGAGGAGTACGAGGTGCACAGCATACGCGACTCCCGCTGGCTGAAGGGGCGCTTCCAATACCTGGTTGCGTGGCAAGGGTACAGGACCGAGTTAACTTGGGTCAACACCTCCGACGTCCACGCCCCGGACCTGGTGCGGGCCTTCCACGAGCAGAACCCGGCTCGACCGCATCCCAATCGTCAGCCTCGGGGGAAGGGCCCTGCGGTGAGGGATAGCGTTGTGTCTTGCCCGCTCTCACAGCAGCCGGGGCCTTCTTTTCTGCTCCCGATCACGGAGGAATGTATGCCTCCCGGCCCCAGTCCTGGCTCCATGCCCAGACAAGCTGAAGAGGAGGGGGCACCTCCCGGTCCTAGCCCTGGCTCCATGTCCAAGCAGGCTGCAGAGGAGGGAGCACCACCCGGCCCCAGCCCTGGCTCCATGCCCAGGCAAACGGAGCAGCTAGACCCCTCCCCCTCCTCCACAGCATGTGAGCCTGAGGAAAGTTTATTTCCAACAGCTGCTGATTGGAGTGACCCTCGCATCAGAAGACTGGATAGGCGGAGGCAACAGAAGGAAGGGAGGGGCAGGCCTTAATGAGTGCTGAGTCATGGAGCCACACCCCATGGCCTATATAAAGGATCTGCTTTCTGGCAGTCTCTGAGTCAGGCAAAGTCGAACTTATCTTGCTGAAGTCACTTTCTGGTCTCCTGCCTGCTCTGAGGACTTTGCTAGGACTTTGGGCAGAGCTGCAGAGGCAAGCCTGATTCGGATTTCCCTGACCCGGCCGTCAGCGGAGGAGTGGGACACGACACAGTCAGAAACACCCTAGTAGGATCCATTACTCAACCTGCTGCAGGAAATGAAAGAATTCTGTCCTTGCAGCTCCACTCATCAGCAGGGCTGGTTACTCTCATTAGCATATATGCACCAACATTATCATCTTCAGTAGAATCCAAAGACAAATTCTACGATGATCTGGCTGCTACTATCAAGAAAATCCCTGTGAGGGACTTCCGGTGGCATCACTTTCTTTGTCGGGCACCTAACCAAGGTGCTTCGTGCTGAAACTTCGTAAAAGCCGGCAAAACAGCGAAAATCAGCTGTTCGCTGGCTTCAAGCACTCTCCCTGTGAGAAAGGGAGAGTACAGAGCAGTGAGAGAGTGGTAGATCTCCCCAGGGGCTTGGCTTTTTGAAATGGAGCCCCGGAGGGTTGAGTCCCACTGAACTCCGCCAAGCTCCGAACTTCAGCGCGCTCCTGCAGAAGCAGGAAAAGAAGAAAGTATCCATCTCTGCCCAATTGATTTTCACTTTGGATTTTTACATGCAGACGGAACGAGCGCAAGTGAACGATTATTGGATCGCAAGTATTCCTGACTTCTACCCTTTAAAAAGAAAAACTTTTTTTTCTCTGCTTTAATTGACTGTTTAAAATGGCACCTGAGAGGAAGTGAAAGTCGGAAGCTGGCTGCATAACTAAGAAACATTATTTGTGGATTGTAACGAACTGAGCTTTCCCATATTCAAAGGGAAAAGAAAAATTTTAAACTTAAATTTTTGACTTTAAAAACTAAGATGGCTACTAAACCACCTAAGACTGCTGGCAGAAGGGGATCTGAAGTAGCTTTGGAAGATATGCTTAAGGAGCAAGGGAAAATGTTTGAAGATAAGTTTAAGGAGATGATGGAAAATAATGAGAAAATAAGAGAAGAAATAAAAGAGAATAATAAAAAAATAAGAGAAGATATTTTGATGGCCTTTCAAGGTCTGGCAAAAAGACTGGAGGGGTTGGAGGAGGAGGTGCAGAAATTGCCCAGTCAAACCAGCAATTAGAAAATAAAATGGGAGGAATGCAAACAAAATTGGATAAAAATGAAGATCAGGTGGTGGTGATGCAGTATAGGATGATGGAAGGAGCTCTGAGAATCAGGGGGTTACAGGAGGAAAAAGGTGAAGATTTAAAGAAAATTTTATCAGAAGCTTTGGCTGAATTTATTGAATCTGACCCAGAAGAAGTTGCTTATCAAATTGATAAAATATACAGAGTTAATTCCTGGATTGCTAGGCAGAAGAAACTTCATAGAGACATTGTGGTTTATTTTGTGAAAAGAACAATGAGAAATCAGATCCTGCAAGTTGCATATCAGAAAAAGTTGAAAATAGGAGAACAGGAGTTGAAGGTTTTGAAGAGATTCCTCCCAAGATGCTAAGGGATAGGAAAGACTTTATATTTTTTACACAAGAACTTAAAAAGTACCAGATTCAATTTAGATGGGAGGTACCAGTTGGTTTAACAGTGTATTATCAAGGAAGAAGATATCATATTGATACTGTGCTTAAGGCCAAAGATTTTCTCTCTACTGTGTTGAAAGTTGAAATAGAAGTAATAGAAAAAAGATTTCAAGAGAGTCAAATGAATGTGGAAGCTGAGGTGACCCCATTGATGTTATCATCTGAGGAACAGCCACAAGAACAAAGGGTGACAAGGGGAGCCCTCAAGCGTAAAGAAATGGAGCAACAAATTCAAAGCAAAGGTCAGGATTTTACTACAGAAGCGGTGGGAGGAGCAAGGCCGAAGACATGGGAGGAGGTTCTTCAGCTGATTGTTCAAAAGCTTCAGGAGGCCAGTAATGGCAAATAAAATTCTGACCTGGAATGTCAATGGTTTGAATTCAGCCCAGAAAAGAAGAAAAATATTTCATTATTTGAAACAATTTAAAAATGATGTGATTTGTTTACAAGAGACACATATTAAACTATCAGATCAAAAATACTTAATAAACTCAAAATTAGGCAAACATTTTGTTCCTTCAGCTTTGGATAAGAAAAATGGTATAGCCATTTATATATCAGCTAAGTTAATAGAGGCATTTATATATCAGCTAAGAGCCATTTATATATAGAGCCATTTATATATCAGCTAAGTTAATAGAGGCAGATATTTATGGAAGATATATTGCTATTGAACTTACATTAGAAACTTTTGCTTGGTATATATGCACCTAATCAGCAACAAGAAAAATACTACAGAACGTTGCATGATAAGTTGGTTCTATGTGATTATAGATCGAATATCATATTAGGAGATTGGAATGGAGTAATAGATACACGAAAGGACAAGAGAATTTCTTCTAAGAAGATACCTGCACATGCAAAGCTGCCTAAATCCTTTTTTGAGATGATAGAAGATTTTGAGTTGAGAGATGTATGGAGACTGCGGAACTTAGAGGAAAGAGACTATACTTTTTTCTCTGATAAGCATCAATCCTTCTCACGTATTGATTTTATATTAACTTCTAATGATTTGCTTTCTAGGGTAAAGAAAATGAAGATATTTTAAGATGTTTATCTGATCATAGTCCAGTTTGGATGGAATAGCAACAAGAAAAAGAAGGCAGAAGAACATGGAGATTAAATGAAAACTTGTTTAGATATCAGGATAATGTAAATCAATGTAAAAAGCAGATGAAAGAATTTTTTGATTATAATTTGAATAAGGGAACATCGATAGAAATGGTTTGGGATGCGAGTAAAGCTTTTATGAGAGGTATATTAATATATATCAATAATAGACAGGGGAATAAGCAACAAAGACAGCATAGGTATCTAGAAGAGGAAATTCATAAGAAACAGCAATTATTAATACATAATCCACATGATCAAAAACTTAAAGATGCAATAAAGATATTACAGAGTCAATTTAATATGATAATGGCTGACCAGCAACAAATATTCAGTATGTCAAACATAACACCTTTTGTAATGCAAATAGACCTGGCAGGTGGTTAGCATATATTTTAAGGAAAAAACAAAAACTACGCATTATAGAAAAAATAGAATATAAAGGTAAAGTGAGATATCAAGAGGATAAAATTAAAAAAGCTTTCTTAGAATACTACACAAATTTATATGCTAAAGGTAAAATATTGAATATGGATATTGATAATTATTTGAAAGATTATAAGGTTAAGAGCTTAACTTTAGAACAAAGGGAACAATTGAATCGGCCTATAACTTCTGAAGAAATTATTTTGGTAATTAAACAATTAAAAATGGGGAAAACTCCTGGTACGGATGGGCTTACAGCAAGTTATTATAGGAACTTACAGGATGAGATGCTAGGTCCACTTAAGGAATTATTCAGATACAATTAGGAGGGGGAAATACCCCCATCATGGAGAACTGCTTTTATTTCATTGATACCAAAAGAGGAACAGGATTGCTCTAAACCTGGGAATTACAGGCCAATCTCACTTTTAAATAATAATAATAATAATTATTATTTGTATTTATATCCCACCCTTCTCCGAAGACTCAGGGCGGCTTACACTATGTTAGCAATAGTCTTCATCCATTTGTATATTATATACAAAGTCAACTTTTATAAATAATTTTATAAATTTTTATAAATAATGATTACAAGATTTTTGTTAAAATTGTTAAAATTTTTGTTAAAAATTTTGTTAAAATAATAGCAAACAGATTAATGTTAGTTTTACAACGAAGAATTCACACTGATCAATCGGGATTTATAAAAGGGAGACAGATGAGGAATAATGTTAGACAGATTGTAAATTTATTGGAATATTAGAAAAGAAAATTTTTATTTCAGCAGCATTTATTTTTTTGGATGCAGAGAAAGCTTTTGATCGATTGCATTGGGATTTTTTATTTAAATTAATAGACAAAATGCAATTTGGAAATTGTTTTGTGAGAATAATTAGAGCGATTTATGGAGAGCAAACAGCCCAGATAATAATTAATTATAATTTAACAGAAGCCTTTAAGATTGCGAAAGGAACAAGACAGGGATGTCCTTTATCACCATTATTGTTTATTCTAACTCTGGAGCCACTATTGGATAAAATACGAGAATCAAAGGAGACAGAGGGAATTAAAGTTAGACAACATGAATATAAAGTGAGAACCTTTGCAGAAGACTTGGTGATTACTTTAACAAATCCTATAAATTCAAGTGTATGTTTGTTGGAAATAATTGGTCAATATGGAAAGGTTTCAGGGTTTAAGGTAAATCAGAATAAAACAAAAGTGATAATAAAAAATATGACCAGACAACAGAAAGAAAAATTAGAGGAAATAACAGGATTTGAAATTGTAAAAAAGGTTAAATATTTAGGGGTTTATATTACCCCATAAAATGTGAAATTGTACAAGAATAATTTTGAGGTGTTATGGCAAAATGTTCAGAAGGACTTGACTATTTGGAAAAAATTGCAGTTATCGCTGCTGGGGAGAATAGCTGCTATTAAAATGAACGTTTTACCTAGATTTTTATTCCTGTTTCAGATGATACCAATAATTAAGAAAAAAAAAATTTGGAGGAATGGCAGACTGGAATTAATAAATGTATATGGGAAGGCGAAAAAGCGAGGGTTAAAATGAAAATAATTCATGATTCACGGGAAAGGGGAGGCTTAAAAATGCCCAATTTTAAATTATATTATGAAGCAGCTGCTCTCTCTGCAATAAGTGATTGGTTTAATCTAACGGAGGAAAGAATCCTGAATAGAGAAGGTTATGATTTACTATATGGATGGCATGCATATTTAATTTACGACAAAAAAGTGGATAAGGCTTTTAAAAATCATGTGTTAAGAACTGTTCTCTTGCATGTCTGGAAAAAATACTCTTACAAACTAAATTATAAGGTTCCTATGTGGGCAAGTCCCAGACATACAATAGAGAATATAAATATAGAACAGAAAGAGGAAATGATTACATATAAAGATCTTTTGTATACTGAAAGAGGTAGTTTGCAATTAAAACCTCTGCACGTATTAAAATAAGGGAAAATTATACTTGCTTTCAATATGGGCAATTACGTGCTAGATGGAAGGAAGATCAGAAAATTGGTATAGTTCAGAATGAGGAAAATTTGGTAAAGCAAATTAGAAACAAGACTCAGGAGCATATAAATAGATTGTATAATGTGTTTCTTGAGATAGATTCTGAAAGGGATTTGGTAAAGGACTGTATGATAAAGTGGGCACAAAATTTTCAGGAGCCAATATTATTGGAAACTTGGGAAAAAATTTGGGTTAGAAATGTTAAATTTACGCAGGCACAGAATTTAAGGGAAAATTTTTACAAAATGTTTTATAGATGGCATTTAGATCCTAAGAAACTATCATGTATGTATCCAGATATGCAAGCAAAATGTTGGAGATGTAATTGTGCTGATGCTACATATTTTCATATTTGGTGGACTTGCAAGAATATTAAGGCTTTTTGGATAAGAATTTAGTGGATTATACAAAATGTTTTGAAAAAGAAGATAAAGTTCCCATCGCAATTTTTTCTACTGGGAATTATTACGGACTGTACAGTAATTGAGACTAAATTGATTTTAAATTTAGTAACAGCGGCAAGACTACTGATAAGACAGTATTGAAAGAAAAAAGAACTACCTACAATAGAAGAATGGATATTGAAAGTTGTTAATTTGGCTGAGATGGCAAAAATCTCAGCCTTTTTGAAAGACAATACACAAGAAAGATACTTAAATGAATGGAAAAAATGGATTGACTATATCCAAAATAGATATCAGATTAAGAGATATCAGACTGCCTTTGAATGATTAGGATGTATTATTTCTGTTTGCTATGGGGGAGGTTAGGATTTGATGAGAATTGCAGGAGTATAACTGAATTAGGAGGGAAAATTTTTAGCATATGTTTGTTTTATTTTTAAACTATACCTTTTGTTTGTTCCGGGAAGTCGGGGGGGAGGGGGAGGGGGTTTTTTAAGGGAGGGGGGAGGGGGATAGGGGGGGGGGAGAAGGGAAAGGTGGGGGAAAAGCTTTTTTTGTAAAAACTTTTTCAATTAAAAAAAAAAGAAAGAAAATCCCTGAGAAAGAACCACTGTTTATCCTTGGCAATTTTAATGCCAGACTTGGAGCTGATTATAGTTCTTGGCCCACTTGTTTAGGTCAGTTCAGTGTCAGGAAAATGAATGAAAATGGCCAACGCCTACTGGAGTTTTGCTGCTACTATGGTTTTTGCATTAGCAATACATACTTTAAAACAAAGGCTCAACATAGAGTCTCTTGGAGACATCCAAGATCAAAGCATTGGCTCGACTTGATTCTTACCAGGCACTCCAACCTCCCCAATATTACAATCACACGCAGCTATCAGGGTGCTGATGGCGACACAGACTACTACTTGGTGTGCAGCAGAATAAAACTGCAAACAAAAAGATTGTATCACTCAAAGAAGGAAGGAAGACCATGAATTGACATCAACAAGACAATCAGGGTAAAGTGGAGGAATTTGCACAATCACTCAAGGAAACTCTCCCAGACCTGGCTGAAGTAAATGCATCTGAACGATGGGAATATTTCAACAATGCTGTTTATAACACCACCTTGTCAGTATTTGGTAAGGAGATCAGAAAGACAGCAGATTGGTTTGAAGCCCATTCGGAAGAATTGACGCCAGCCATCAAGGAAAAAAGGAGAGCTCTAATTGCATATAAAGCCTGTTCTAGTGAACAGTTTTAGCAAGGCCTGCCAAGACTTTGGACTAACAATCAGCCTGAAAAAAACACAAGTCATGGGTCAGGACATGGATTCACCTCCCTGTATTACTATTTATTTATTTATTTTATTTATTTGTTTGTTTGTTTTGTCACAACAATATATATAGGTATCATACAAAAAAGATGATATAGTATATAAACATATATAAGCATATATGTTTATGTATATGTATATAAACATATATAAGCATATATATATATATAGGAAGAAGAAAAGAAAAACAATAGGACAGGAACGGTAGGCACGTTTGTGCGCTTATGCATGCCCCTTATGGTCCTCTTAGGAATGGGGTGAGGTCAATAGTAGAAAGTTTTTGGTTAAAGCTTTTAGGATTATGAGAAGAGACCACAGAGTCAGGTAAAGTATTCCAAGCACTGATGATTCTGTTACAGAAGTCATATTTTCTGCAATCTAGATTAAAGCAGTTGACATTAAGTTTAAATCTATTAGTTGCTCTAGTATTATTGCAATTAAAGCTGAAGTAGTCTTTGACAGGAAGGACATTGCAATAGATGATTCTATGAGTTAAACTTAGGTCTTGTCAAAGGCGACGGAGTTCCAAGTTTTCTAAGCCTAGGATTTCAAGTCTGGTGGGATAAGGTATTTTATTGTTTTCAGAGGAATGGAGAACTCTTCTTGTAAAATATTTCTGGACACGTTCAATTGTATTGATGTCAGAGATGTGGTGAGGGTTCCAAACAGGCAAGCTGTATTCTAGAATTAGTCTAGCAAATGTTTTATATGCTCTGGTTAATAGTGTGGTGTTTTTGGAAAAGAAGCTACGCAAAATTAGGTTTACAACTCTTAGAGCTTTTTTTGCTATGTAGTTGCAGTGGGCTTTGGCACTTAGATCATTTGACATGAAAACTCCAAGGTCTTTAACGGGATGGGGGTCGTCTGTAAGGTAATGTCCATCTAGTATGTACTTAGTGTTTGGGTTCTTTTTTCCTATATGTAAGACTGAGCATTTGCTGGTTGAAATTTGGAGTTGCCAATTTTTAGACCAAGCGGTTAGATGATCAAGGTCGTTTTGAATGATAGAAGTATTGTCTGTGGTGTTAAATAGTTTGACATCGTCAGCAAAGAGAACACAATTACTTGAGATATGGTCACAAAGATCATTAATGTATAGAATAAAGAGTGTTGGTCCAAGGACACTGCCTTGAGGAACGCCACTTTTGACAGGAACAGGATTTGATAAAGCATTGCCAATTTTGACCACTTGTTGTCTGTTAGACAGAAAAGCAGATATCCATTTGTGAAGGGGCCCTGAGATGCCATAGGATATTAGTTATTAATTAGTTATATTAGTTACTATCTCTGGACAAGAACTGGAGGTTGTCCATGACATTGTGTACCTCGGCTCAACTATCTCTGACACTCTCTCTTTAGATACTGAGCTAAATAAATGTATTGGTAAAGCAGCCACCATATTTTCCAGACTTACAAAGAGAGGCTTAATAAGAAGCTGACGGAACATACAAAAATCTAGGTCTATAGAGCCTGTGTCCTGAGCACACTCTTGTACTGCAGTGAGTCTTGGACCCTTTACGCACGGCAGGAGAGAAAGTTGAACACCTTTCATATGCGCTGTCTCCGACGTATTTTTGGCATCACCTGGCAGGACAAAGTTCCAAATAGTGCAGTCTTGGAACGTGCTGGAATTTCTAGCATGTATACACTACTGAAACAGCGATGTCTACACTGGCTTGGGCTTGTCATGAGAATGGCTGATGGTCGGATTCCAAAAGATCTCCTGTATGGAGAATTAGTGCAAGGAAAGCACCTCAGAGGGAGACCAGAGCTGCGATATAAGGATATCTGCAAGAGGAACCTAAAGGCCCTGGGAATGGACATTAACAACTGGGAAACTTTGACCTCCGATCGTTCAGCTTGGAAGTTAAAGACTCAGCATGGCCTTCTCCAATTCGAAGAGACATTTGTTTGGCAGGCTGAGGCAGAGAGGCAGTTCCAGAACCAGTGAAATCTATGGGCTGGGCAGGGGACAGAATGTATTTGCCCTCAGTGTGGAAGGAATCGCCATTCTCGAATTGGCCTTTTTAGTCACACTATATTCTGTTTTAGGATCTCTTTCCTGAGCACGATACCATGGTCTTTTGAGACTGAAGGATGCCAATGCCAATTTCTATGGCATATAATTCCATTTTTGTCTTGTAGCTGGTTGATTAATTTTCTCTCCTTTTCCTTTTTCCTTTTGTATGCCAACCATCTACCTGGCTTATTTGCATTTTCAAAAAAGTTCTGTTTGGTTGCTCTTAGTTTGCATGCCAAAAATTCTTGTTCAATTAATTTTATTTCATGTTTTTTCAATTCCATTTGCTTTTTAACTTTGTTATTTTGTGTATTCTTTTGAAGTTCCTTCTCTAACCTCTTATACTCCTCTTCCAATTTCTTCTGTGTTTGTCTTTTCTTTTTATTCTTTTTTCCCCAAATATGTTATTGCCAGGCCTCTAATATATGCTTTCGTTGTGTCCCATATATTCTGAAGTGATGTATCCTCTTTTTTATTTATTTTAAAGAAAAACTCCAGCTCTTTCCCCATAAATTGCTGAAATTCTTTTTCATTTAAAATTCAGAGGCTTTTTCTTTTGTCCTTTCCATGTTGTTATAATTGGATTATGATCCACCCAAATATTTGTTTTGATTTTTATTTCTTGTACATTGTCTATTAAATCTATTGACATCCATATCATATCTATCCTAGACCATGACATGCGCCTATTTGAGTAAAAGGTATATTGTTTTTCCTTCAAATGTCTATTTCTCCATATATGCTGAATTCCTCTATCATTGTGAAGAAAGTCTTCGGAAGTATTTTTCTGGGTTTCTTATTTACTTTCATCATTTTATAATCCAAATCAGCATCTATTACAGCATTAATGTCACCCATTATATATATATTTTCATATTCTAATATTTTTCTGTTTAGCTTCCCATAGAATTCTTCTTGTTTATCATTTGGTGGGTATAATGTACTATGAGTATTTGTTTAAAGTTCACCTTACTTCCATCAGAATCCTTCATCCCCAAATATTAGCTTAGGTTCTAATTTTTCTTTAATGTATAATGCTACTCCTCTTTTGCTTTGTTGTATCAATGAGGTAAATGAGACTCCTAATTTTGAATATTCTAATACTTTTGTTTGTTGTTTTCTAATATGAACTTCTTGTAAAGATATAATGTCCATCTTTATTTCATTTATTTAAGATTCTGTTCCTTTTTATTGCTGAATTCAGTCTATTTATGTTTATTGATATTGCTTTTATTTCTTCTTCCATACTATACTTATTACTGATTTTCGATCTTGTCACTCTTGTCTCTCTTTGTTCTTTTGCATCTTTTGATCTTGCTCCCTCTCTTATTGCTCTTTCTTCCTGTTCTTTTATCCTCTCTTCTTTCTCTTTTACAGTTTCCTCCTGGAATCCAGTCTCTCTTGCTTCACCCAATTTTTCATCATCTAATGGTCCCAAAAATTGCTCATAAAATAATTTTGCTTTTTCAGTAGAATCTAATCTATTGCCATGTCACCAGTATTCCTTCTCATATTAGCCACCTAAAACTCACTCCTTTTGTAATTAGAAGTTTTGTTAGGAAATGATATTCTTTCCTCAAGTCTCTAACTCTTCTGGGTGTTTGTCTCAACACTACTATCTCTTTATCTTTATATTTCATTGCAGTGTTTCTTGTTATTTGTAGTATCTCTGTTTTTATTGCTTTTTTAATAAATCTTACAAGAACTTCTCTCAGTAATTTATTTCTCATTGTGTATCTTGTGTGTACTCTAAATACCTCATCAATCTGATTTAATATCTTGTCCTTAGGTTCTTCCATCACTTCTGCCAACAACTTTGCCATCACACCTGGTAGGTTTTCCCCTTTCTCTTCCTCTATATTTTGAAATTTTAGATAGTAATCAGAGCAATCCCTCTCGAGGGAAATAATTGTTCTCTCTTGATTTTTATCCACTGAAGTCAATTTTTCCTCTAATTCTTCCACTCTTTTTTCTATCAAATCTGCTTTTTCTTCTACTTTTTGAATTCTTTCTTCATTTTTCCCAATCATGTCCTTCACTTCTTTTAAGTCCTCTTTCAAATTGTTGTGAAGCATCGGTATGAGATTTTTCAAATTCATCATTTCTGATGTTTTTTGTGTTTCTGTCGTAGAGGGACTTGCTGCTGAATGCAGATGTGCTGTAAATTTCTTCGTCTCTTAAAGTTGTATGCACCCAATTTGTAATCCATTTATGGTTTCTATTTGTAATCCAGATATATAGTCCACCCTGTTGGATGAACTAGAAAAAATACAAAAATAAAAAATAAAAGGAAGAGGGAAAAAAAGAAAAAAAACCCAATCAGCCCCCCAAAAAATGAATACCCCAAAATACTATCAATCAAAAAGAAAAACAAAAATAAAAAAGATCCTGAAGAAAAGACAAAAAACAAGAAGCAAAAACTAAATGCATGATGAAAAAATAAAAATTAATGAACAGTTATCCTTCTTCAGGCTCTTCTTGCCTTAATCCAAATTCTCTTGTGCTTTAAACAAACCACCAATATTTCTTTTTCCGCTCAAATAGAAAAAAAGGAAGAGATCTTATCCACACTTTGTTCTCACCAACACAAGAAAGGAAAGAAAGGAAAAAATTTAAAAACACCAATTCCAAAACAACATACTTCAAAAGATTCAAGCAAGCAAATAGAAAGTTAAAAAAAATGAAAAGTAAAAACAAAGTCAGCCCTCCAATCTCTTCTTTCCTTTCTAATGTCTTTCTCTCTTAAACAACTGTTTTCTTATCAGTCCAGCCAGCTTTGTCAAGGTCAACTTTAAATCTTATACCCAATTCAAAGTCTTTTCTTTTCTGCCACTATATTTTCTGCAGTATATTTCATTCAACAAAACTAAACAGTTTCAAGCTTCAATTCTTTTAAGCCATTTCTTTTCACTTCAGATTCATTTATAATCATTCAATCTTTCTCAAAATACTCAATCAATTTTCTATCTCTTAATTTCAAATCTGCTCTTTTAAATCAATTCCCAATCACTTTTTTTAGTTCATTCAAAAAAAAAAAAATTTCCTTTGGACTTTTGCTTTCCTCGCCACTCAAATACTGGAAGTGGAGAGCTGATACACACCTGCTCTCCCTCCTCCCTTTATGCCACTTTTCTACTGTATATATTAATTCCAAGTGGGTATGAAAAGAAACTTTTATCAATAAAGCCAGATTCTCATCCAGATGATACACACTGTCTTTGCTATATCTGCTCCATTGTGACCTACCCAGCTTCTTAGCGGCTCCATATGGCTGCTGTCTCATATATCCAGTTCCAGAAGCTGCTTCTGACTAACAAAGGAATCTGCGGTTTCCCTGTATTAATCAGTCCATGCTTCTCTTGTTCACTGTCCCTACAAGATGGCTTAGGTCAATTAAGACCCCCGAACAGCTGAGATGTCAACGGTTCTTCAGGAGCCCCCAAAGAACATGTTGTCTTGCCGCAACGTTGGTCACGCCTTCTCCAATGCTAGTAATTTTTTTGAAAAAATTTTTTTTATTTTATTTCACATAGACATATTATAAATGTATTGTCTGTTATCCATTGTTAATCGTATATAAACTCTTTACATTTTCATTTTAATTTATTCATCATCCTAAGAAAAAAAATTAAAAATATAATTATATATATATATATATATGTGGGTCTTTGGTTATTTGGGTTTTCTCCCACATAAAATTGGAAGTGTCTTGGCGACGTTTCGACAAAGTCTCATTCATCATCTTCAGGCTGGTGCCTTCTGCTTCATGCTTCTAGGAGCAATGTGTGATCGCAGCTGTTTCTGCCTTTTAACTGCTAGTGGGAGTTTGAACTGAATGGTTGGGAGCTTGGCTGTGTTCTGATTGGGTAGAGGTGTGTTCTGATTGGTTGGGGGCTTGGCTGTGCTCTGATTGGATGGTGGGGTTGGCTGTGCTCTGATTGGATGGGGGTGTGTTCTGTTTGCGTGGGGGCTTGGTTGTGCTCAGGTTAGTCTGAGTTGCAGGGGGATTTGAGTTGGGAATTGAGTTGGTGAGATGCCTTGCTGTTGTTTGGCTTCGCATTGGTGGTAGTGCTACATCTTCATGGTGGGTGTCAGTCTGCATGTATGTATGGATTGGAGGGGTTTGAAATGGCTAATGATGCAGCTGCGGTCTGGCTTCTGGTCCATGGTTGTGCTTCATCATCGGTGTGGGTTTGAGTCTGCTTTCCGCGTGGATGTGTGGTGGTGACATGTTGTGTGGCTCTCATGAGTGTGGTTCTGGCGTCATTCCTCATGTTAGTGACTCGTTTGTCGATAAGGGCGGGTTTCCAAATGGCTGGTAGGCAGGAAGTATCATCTCATTTATTCATGCAGTGTGGGTGTTTTTCTATCTCGATGGCTTCTCTGATTATTCTGTTGTTAAAGTGTTCAGTTTTGGCGATAGTTCTGGTCTTTTTAAAATCAATTTTATGTCCTGTGGCTTTAAGGTGTTGGACCAGGGAAGAAGTTGGTTCCTCTTTTCAGACTGAGTTTTTATGTTCTTCAATGCGTGCACTTATTCTTCTGTTGTTTTGGCCGATGTATGTGGTGGTGCAGGCGGTGCATGGGATTTCATATACTCCTTGATTTTCTAATTCAATTTTGTCTTTGGGGTTTCTTAGGATGGTGGATATTTTTTGGTTTGTGCAGAATGCTGCCTTGATGTTGTGTTTGCAGAGGATCTTGCTGATTCTGTCTGTGGTGCCTTTTATATATGGGAGGAGGGCTTTGCCTTTTTCTTGTTCTCTGTCTTGGATTTTAGTGGGGGTTTCTTTAATGATTAGTTTGGTAATCTTCTTTCTTTGGAAACCATTGGATGTTAGTACATTAGTGAGAGTGTGTAGTTTGGTTTTTAGGTGTAGTTCATCAGCTAAGCATTTTGTTCTGGAGATGAGTGTCTTGGCTATGGAGTTGATCTGTGCTGGGTGGTGGTGTGAGAGTGCGTGGAGTTAGCGGTTTGTGTGTGTTTTCTTCTGGTAGATGGTGTGTTCTAGGGAGCCATTGGATTTCCTGTAGACTAAGACATCCAGGAAGGGAAGTTGGTTGTTAGCTTCTGTCTCCATGGTGGCTCCATGGTATTTTGGGATGTAGGCTGTTGAGATGTATGAGGAAGTTGTCAAGTTTTTCTTTCCCATGTGGCCATATTATAAAGGTGTCGTCTATTTATCTAAGCCAAAGTTTGGGTTTGTAATCAGATTTTTCTAGAGCTTGAGTTTCAAAGTGTTCCATGTAGAGGTTTGCAATGACCGGTGAGAGGGGTGATCCCATGGGTGCTCCTTCTGTTTGTTTGTATTTTTGTCCATTATAGATGAAGTATGTGTTGGATAGGCAGTGGTTGGTCAGATCTAGGATGTGCTGGGGGGGGTTATATTTGTTTTGAATAGCTGTTAAGGCTTCTTTGATTGGTACTTGGGTGAAGAGGGATATGACATTGAAGCTCACGAGTAAATCGCTGGCCTGTAAGTTTTGTTTCTTTATGATCTCTATGAACTGGAATGAGATTTTTACGTGTGAGGTGATGGATTCTGCATAGGGCTGTAGTTGTTTGGCAAGAAATTTGGCTAGGTTTTGTAGAGGTGAGCCTATGGAGCTGACTATGGGTCTAAGTGAGGTTCCTTTTTTGTGTATCTTGGGGAGACCATAGAGCTTAGGGCATCTGGATGATTTCTGTCTGGGAATGATTCTTTGTTGGATTTCTTCGCTGATGGGGGAGGCTTTTATTTTGGATCTAGTGGTTTTTTTCTAGGTAGGTGGTGGGATATGTGTTTATGGGTTTGTATATGGAGTCTTGGAGTAGCTTGGTTAATTTGGTTTGGTAGTCTGATGTGTTCATAACCACCATGGCATTGCCCTTGTCTGCTGGTAGGATTATTATGCTGTATCTTCTTTCAGGTTAAGTAGTGCTGTCTGTTCCTCTTTGGGTAAGTTGCTTTTGGGTGGCTTGCTGGTGCAGAGGATGTTGGTGATTTCGTTAGCGTCATCAGGGTTGATTTTGGTCAGGCTGGTTTCAACTTCGCATATAATGGCTTCAGTGGGGATGTGTTTGGGAGTGACTGCAAAGTTGAATCCTTTGGAAAAAACATCGGTTTCTGCTTTGGTGAGGATCCTATCTGAGATGTTATGCACTGTTTGTTTCATGTGTGGCTGTGAGGGGGAAGGGGTTTGTTTCTGGCGTTCTTGTAGTCTTCGGAGTTTGTTGGTGTGTGTGTCTGTCTTGAGGGTGGTCTGTGTTTCGGCTCTCCAGACGGCGAGTTGTTTGGATTTGTCCCAAAGTGCGGGGTGGATCTTGTTGCTGAGTTTGAAGTGAAGTGTGAGGAGATCTTTGTTGATTCGATCTAGGAGGAATCTTTTTCTGTGAAGTTCATTTCTGATTAGGGCCAATTCTGTTCTTTTTAGGATGTGTTTGGTGGCTGCAGAGTTGGAGTAGAATTTCAATTGGAAGCATGTGGGGATTAAATTTTGATCTCGGCAGTTGCATAGGAATGCAAGATCTCATAAAATGGAAGCTCTTTGGATTTCAAGTTTTTCATAGGTCCTGATCAGATGGTGGATTTCCTCCCTGTAGGAAATAGAGGTGCGATATTTGTTTTCTGAGGTTTTCGCGGGTGTTTGTATGTAGGTCTTTGGTTATTCAGGTTTTCTCCCACGTAAAATTGGAAGTGCCTTGACTTCCAATTGACGTGGTGACATTTCGACAAAGTCTCATTCGTCGTCTTCAGGCAGGTGCCTTCTGCTTCACGTTTCTAGGAGCAATGTGTGATCGCAGCTGTTTCTGCCTTTTAAGTGCTAGTGGGGGTTTGAACTGATTGGTTGGGAGCTTGGCTGTGTTCTGAATGAGACTTTGTTGAAATGTCGCCAAGACACTTCCTATTTTACATGGGAGAAAACCCAAATTACCAAAGACTTACATGCAAACATACAAACACCTGCGAAAAGACAACCAAGCTCCCAACCAATCAGTTCAAACCCCACTAACAGTTAAAAGGAAGAAACAGCTGCAATCACACATTGCTCCTAGAAGCACGAAGCTGAAAACACCGGCCTGAAGATGACGAATGAGACTTCGTTGAAACGTCACCAAGACACTTCCAATTTTATGTGGGAGAAAACCCAAATAACCAAAGACCTATATATATATATATATATATTCTGAGGTTTTTGCGGGTGTTTGTATGTAGGTCTTTGGTTATTCGGGTTTTCTCCCGCGTAAAATTGGAAATGTCTTGGCAACGTTTCGACAAAGTCTCATTCGTCATCTTCAGGCCGGTGCCTTCTGCTTCATGCTTCTAGGAGCAATGTGTGATCGCAGCTGTTTTTGCCTTTTAACTGCTAGTGGGGGTTTGAACTGATTGGTTGGGAGCTTGGCTGTATTTTGATTGGATGGAGGTGTGTTCTGATTGGGTGGGGGTTTGGCTGTGCTCTGATTGGATGGTGGGGTTGGCTGTGCTCTGATTGGATGGGGGGCGTGTTCTGTTTGGGGGGGCTTGGCTGTGGTAAGGTTAGTCTGAGTTGCAGGGGGATTTGAGTTGGTGAGCTGCATTGCTGTTGTTTGGCTTCGCATTCGTGGTCGTGCTACATCTTCATGGTGGATGTCATGGTGGTTTATTCGCATTTACAAAGAAGTTTTGCTTTGTTGATTTTATTTTGTTTGCCAAATCTTCATTTTCCATTAAGTTCAATTTGTGTTTTTGCAAATCCATCAAATTTTTAATTTTTTTATTCTGTGGATTTTTCTGTAAATCTTTCTCTAATTTCTTATACGCCTCCTCCAACTTCTTCTGAATTTGTCTACTGTTTATTCCATTTTGGTAGATATGTCATTGCTAATCCTCTAATATATGCCTTACTAGTATCCCGTACATTTTGCAATGATGTATCCTCTTTTCTATTTTCTTTGAAGAAAAAAGTCAATTTTTTCCCCATGTATTGTAAAAAATCTTTTTCATTTAATAAGTTTTGATTTAATGTCCATCTCATTTTTTTTTCTTTGCCCCTTCCATGTCATTGTTATTGGGTTGTGATCTGCCCATGTACTTATTTCTATATCAATCTTATATATCTTAGATATTATTTCTCTTGACATCCACATCAAGTCTATTCTTGACCACGACATGCGCCTGTTTGAGTAGAATGTATATTGCTTCTCTTTTAAGTTTTTTTTCTTGTAGCATCTTGTAGGCTTAATTCATTTATCATTGTATGAAATGTTTTAGGAAGTGTCTTCCTTGATTTTTTATTCACTTTTTTAGATTTATAGTCTAACTCATTATTAATAATCACATTGAAGTCTCTTATTATACAAATATCTTCATATGCATATTCTAGTATTTTCCTGTGTAGTTTTGCGTAAAATTCTTCTTGATTTTCATTTGGTGCATATATCCCTACTAGTAATATTTTTTATATAGTTCATTACAATTTCTACCATTAATACTCTCCTTTCCTCATCCTCAAATATTTTTTTGGATTGAATTGTTTGTTTGATATAAAATACTACTCTTTTGCTTTGGCAAGCCAATGTTGTGTACAATGTTCCCAACTTTCTTTGCTCCAAAAGTTGTTTATGTTGCTTTCTAATATAAACTTCTTGTAAGTATATAATTTCTAATTTTAACTTCTCTAATTTATTAAGTATTAATCTTCTTTTTATTGCCGAATTTAATCCATTTATATTTATTGATATTATTGATATTATTTTGATTTCTTCTTCCATTTCTTACTTGTTTTGTAGATCTAGTCATTTTTATCTCCCTTTGTTCTTTAACTTCTTTCACTCTTGCTCCTTCTTTTATCCCTCTTTTTTCTTGTTCTTTAGTTGTCTCTTTTAGTTGTTCTTTTTTCCCCCTCCTGGCGTCCATCCCCTCTTTCTTCTCTCAATCCTTCTTCCTCTTGAAATCCTATGTGTTGTTCATAAAATAACCCTGTTTTCTCTATTGTGTCTAGTCTGTATCTTTGTTCCTGCCAATTCACCAATATTCCTTCTGGTGCCAACCATTTGAAGTTCACTCCTCTTTTAATCAAACATTTTGTAAGAAATTGATATTCTTTTCTCAGATCTCTCACTCTTCTTGGAATTGTTTCAGTGCCACTATTTCTCTACTTTTGTGCTTTATTGTCACATTTCTCATCAGCTGCAGTATCTCTGTTCTCAATGTTTTCTTGGTGAATCTGACGTGAATTTCTCTAGGTAAATTGTTTCTCATCGTGTACCTTGTATGCACTCTGTATATCTCATCAATCCCATTTAGTACCAGTAGTATCTTGAAGGGCTGGTAGAGAGAACCCCAGTACTGTTCTTAGTGCAAGAGAAATTGACCTCCTTATTTCTGCTTACTTCCTCAGATCATCAGTTATTAAAATTTATAAAATGGTAAACAATACAAATAAATTTTGCAAACCGTAGGAGAGAAACTGTTTGGTATTATATGGCACCTACAGCATGATTATTTTGAAATGTAATTTGCATTGATTAACCCAGGAGGTTAAGAAATCAATTTAATTGATTAAAAAAATAGAAGAATTCGGCACAGTGACAGGTTTAAAAATCAATAGGATGAAATCCAAATTACTAACAAAAAAAACCTCACAAAAAAACGAGACAGAATTAGAAAATAACATGAACATTCAGATAACCAAAAAAAACACAAAAACCCTAGGGATTTGGCTAACAGAAAGAGGCTCCTCAATCAAAAAAGATAACTATGACAAATTAATACTGCAAATTGGGAAAGATTTGGAAAATTGGAAGAACTTACAAATTTCATGGATGGGAAGAGTGGCAGCAATAAAAATGAATATCTTGCCCAAAATCCTGTTCCTCTTCCAGGTTATACTGATAAGAATAGAAAAAAAATATTTTGACTTATTAAATAAATTGACCTCAAAATTTATATGGCAAGGAAGAAAGCCTAGAATTAGACTAAAAACCCTACAGGATACTAAAGATGGTGGGGGAGTAGCTCTACCAGATTGAGAAATTTATTACCAAGCAGTATGCCTGACATGGTTAAAGGAATGGATGGAGTTGGGAAACAAAAGAATTTTAACAATAGAAGGGCATGACCTACAGATAGGATGTGGGGTGAAAAGTACAAAAACCATGGGTATTTTAGGAGACACATAATTAGGAATTCATTATTATTAATTTGGAATAAAATAAAAAAACAACATTATAGAATAGTATAGAATAGAATTTTTTATTGGCCAAGTGTGATTGGACACACAAGGAATTTGTCTTGGTGCATATGTTCTCAGTGTACATAAAAGAAAAAACACTTTCATTAAGGTACAACACTTACAACACTTAATGATGGTCATAGGGTACAAGTTTATTTTATTTATTTATTTATTTATTTCTTCGAATTTTTATACCGCCCTATCTCCCGAAGGACTCAGGGCGGTTCACAGCCAGATAAAAACATACAAATAATACAGGTAAAAACAACAATTAAAAAAACTTATTAATTAGGCCAAATTAAAAATATAACTAAAATAAAATAATATAAAACCCCATTAAAAGCTAAATTTAAAAACTAAAACCCTAGGCTAGCCCTGCGCAAATAAATAGATGTGTCTTAAGCTCGCGGCGGAAGGTTCGGAGGTCAGGAAGTTGACGAAGCCCTGGGGAAGCTCGTTCCAGAGGGTGGGAGCCCCCACAGAGAAAGCCCTTCCTCTGGGTGTCACCAGTCGGCACTGCCTGGCGGACGGCACCCTAAGGAGTCCCTCTCTGTGAGAGCGTACGGGTCGGTGGGAGGCGATCGGTGGCAGTAGGCGGTCCCGTAAATAACCCGGCCCTATGCCATGGAGCGCTTTAAAGATGGTAACGAAGACCTTGAAGCACACCCGAAAGGCCACAGGTAGCCAGTGCAGTCTGTGCAGGAGTGGTGTAACATGGAGTGGTGTAACATCTATCACCCGCGCAGCTGCATTCTGAACCAACGGAAGCCTCCGGATGCCCTTCAAGGGGAGCCCCATGTAGAGAGCGTTGCAGTAATCCAAGCGAGATGTCACGAGCACATGAGTGACCGTGCATAAGGCATCCCGGTCTAGGAAGGGGCGCAACTGGCGGACCAGGCAAACCTGGTAAAAAGCTCTCCTGGAGACGGCCGTCAAATGATCTTCAAAAGACAGCCGTCCATCCAGGAGAACGCCCAAGTTGCGCACCCTTTCCATCGGGGCCAATAACTCGCCCCCAACAGTCAGCCGTGGATGCAACTGACTGTACTGGGGTGCCGGCATCCACAGCCACTCCGTCTTGGAGGGATTGAGCTTTCGCCTGTTTCTCCCCATCCAGACCCGTACGGCTTCCAGACACCGGGACAGCACTTTGACGGCTTCGTTGGGGTGGCCCGGGGTGGAAAAGTACAGCTGAGTGTCATCCGCATACAGATGGTACCTCACCCCAAAGCCACTGATGATCTCATCCAGCGGCTTCATATAGATGTTGAACAGGAAGGGCGAGAGAATCGACCCCTGTGGCACCCCACAAGTGAGGTGCCTCGGGGCCGACCTCTGTCCCCCTGCCAACACCGTCTGCGATCGATCGGAGAGATAGGAGGCGAACCACCAATAAACGGTGCCTCCCACTCACAATCCCTCCAATCGGTGCAGCAGGATACCATGGTCGATGGTATCAAAAGCCGCTGAGAGGTCTAAGAGGACCAGGATAGAGGAATAACCCCTATCCCTGGCCCTCCAGAGATCATCAACCAATGCGACCAAAGCCATCTCCGTGCTGTATCCGGGCCGGAAGCTGGACTGGAATGGGTCTAGATAGACAGTTTCATCCAGGTACCGGGGAAGTTGACATGCCACCACACTCTCTACAACCTTCGCCACAAAGCGAAGGTTGGAGACCGGACGATAATTACCTAACACAGCTGGGTCCAGGGAAGGCTTCTTGAGGAGGGGTCTCACTACCACCTCTTTCAAGGCGGCAGGGATGACCCCCTCCCACAAAGAAGCATTTATAATCCCCCAGAGCCAGCCTCATGTCACTTCCTGTGTGGCCAGCACCAACCAGGAAGGGCACGGGTCCAGTAAACATGTGGTGGCATTCAACCTCCCCAGCAACCTGTCCATGTCCTCGGGAGCCACAGGATCAAATCCATCCCAAACAGTCTCAACAAGTTTAACATTTAATGATACAACACTTAATGATAATCATAGGGTAAGAATAAGCAATCAGGAAACAATCAGATCAATAAAAATCATAAGGATTACCAGCAACAAAGTTACAGTCATACAACCATAAGTGGAAGGAGATGGGTGATGGGAACGATGAGAAGATTAATAGTGCAGATTTAGTAAATAGTTTGACAGTGTTGAGGGAATTATACGAATATACCATCTTGGATTTCCCCCAACGAAACACGAACACATCCAAATTTAATAGATTGGACTAAAATAATTAGGTACAGGGATGTATCATTTGAATTGGGAAAACTAAAAACAAAAGAAGAATTGGAACAGGATTTGAATACGGAAGTTGAATGGTGGATGTACTTCCAAATTAGATCAAAATACATAGAAGATACAAAAACTAATCAGATACAATTGGAGCAAAATGAATTGGATAAAATAATATATGGGAAGGACCAAAAATTAATCAGTAAAACATATAATTTCCTGTTATGGTATAAAATGGAAGAGGAAATAGTGACGTAAACTATGATTAAATGGGCAAGAAACTTTAACCATACAGTAGAATTAGAGAAGTGGGAAAAGATGTGGAGAACAAATATGAAATTGACTATATCAACAGCATACAAGGAGAACCAGATGAAAATGTTTCATAGATGGCATCTTCCGCCAGCTAGAATAGCAAAGATGTTCCCTAGTAACTTACCAAAGTGTTGGAAGTGTAAAAGTAACTACGGAACATATTACCATCTTTGGTGGACATGCCCAGTGGCAAAACAATTTTGGGCTAAAATTAAAAAGTGGTTAGAAGAGATAATAAAGAAATCAATAAAGGGAGAACCAGAAAAATTCCTATTAGGGATCCCAACAGAAAACCACACAAATGATATACAATACTTAATACTACACATATTAACAAGCGGCACGTATAGCATATGCGCAAAATTGGAAAAAAGAGAACCCACCAACAGAGGAAGATCTAATTAGGAAAATTCTAGAATGCACCGAGATGGATAAACTCACAAAAGAAATCAAAGAAAAAGAAGATACAGAATACTATAAGATCTGGTGTAGATGGTACGAATGATTAGAAAATAGGAAAGATAAGAAAACTGAATAATAGGGTAGAATGTAGATCAGTGGTAGTCAACCTGGTCCCTACCGCCCACTAGTGGGCGTTCCAGCTTTCATGGTGGGTGGTAGGGGTTTTGTCCGATACTGAAGCACTTTCCTTTTTTTAAATTTAATTGACTTTTTTAAAAAAATTCATAACATTATTTAAAAACATTTTCATTAGGTTTTCATAAAATTCCCTGTGACAATTTAAATTTCTGAAAATATACTATTTGTTTCACCCGCACATAAGTTTAGTTCACGTTACGTAAGTGAAACTAAAGGGCGCTATAGTGCAACCACAAACAAAAGAGCCTCATCCCAGAATAGCTTGCGCATCTCCCCCACACCACATAGTTATAACAGACAAGCAGAGCTGGTAGCCGGCACCCCCCCAAAACCCAATCCACGATGTGCGAGAGGCATGCACAGACACGGCGCATTACTGTGGAACCGGTGGGCAGTTAGAAAATTTTACTACTAACAGAGATATAAAAGTGGGCGGTAGGTATAAAAAGGTTGACTATCCCTGATGTAGATGAAATAAAAGAAGATATATCATAATAATAGTGATATATCACTATTTCTTATCAGCTATTCAGAGCAGTCCTTTCTTACTGGGTATACATATTTTAATCCTATCTTATTTTACTTTTATGATCTATCTTCTTTTATTTCATCTACATCAGGGTTAGTCAACCTTTTTATACCTACCGCCCACTTTTATATCTCTGTTATATATATTTGTTTTTGTAGGTTTTCACGGGTATAGGTATGTAGGTCTTGGCATTTTCGGGTCTTTTCCCATGTAAGGTTGAGAGTATCTTGGTGATGTTTCAACGAGGTGTCACTCATCATCTTCAGGCTGGTGTCTTCGGCTTTGTGCTTCTCGAGGAAAAAGTGGTCGGAGCTGCCGTCTCCCTATAAATACTGGTGGGGTGGTGGGGAGTGTTGCTGTGAGCGGGTTGGTTGGCTGTGTGGGTGCATCTTGATTGGTAGATGGAGTGGGTGTTTGCAGATTGATCGAGGTGGGGAGTGTTGCTGTGAGCGGGTTGGTTGGCTGTGTGGTTGCATACTGATTGGTAGATGGAGTGGGTGTTTGCAGATTGGTCGGCTGTTTCATAGCATCCTGTGCGGATGTGGTCCTGGTCTTTTGTTCCTGAGCTTTGGTGTTGTGATCTCTGAAGTTCTGTGATGTGATGTCTTGAGCAGATGGCTGTGATGCAGCATCCCGGGCCCTGGTTTGGCTCCGAGTTCGAGGTCCTGTCATGTGTTCCTGGTGTGTGTCAGCCTGCTTTGTGTGGGGATCGGAGGGGGGCGCAGCAGCCAGTGGTATCAAGATGGTCTGGCTTCTGGATGGTGGTTGTGGTTCATCTGTGGGATGGGTTTGGGTTTGAATCTGGTGAGGATGATTGGTGGTGGTGTTGTGTGTATGTTAGTGAGAGTGTGTAGTTTGGTTTTTAGGTGCTGTTCATCAGCTAAGCATTTTGTTCTGGAGATTAGTGTCTTGGCTACGGAGTTGATCTGTGCTGGGTGGTGGTGTGAGAGTGCGTGCAAATAGCGGCTTGTGTATGTTTTCTTCTGGTAGATGGTGTGTCCTAGGGAGCCATTGGATTTCCTGTAAACTAAGACATCCAGGAAGGGAAGTTGGTTGTTAGCTTCTATTTCAATGGTGAATTGTATTTTTGGGTGTAGACTGTTGAGGTGTATAATAATAATAATAATAATAATACACACACACACACACACACACACACATAATAATAATAATAATAATTATTATTATTATTATTATTATTATTATTATTATTATTATTATTATTATTATTATTATTATTATTATTATTATTTTATTTATAGACCGCCCTTCTCCCAAAGGACTCAGGGCAGTGTACAGCGACAAATAAAATACAGAAAGAAAACAACAATACAAAACTAAAAACAATCCTTAAAAAATCTATTTAATTTGGCTACTTATAGATAAAAATATTCCCTCTAAAATTTACTAAAAAATTTAAAACCCATAAATCAATTTAATAATATAAAATTTAAGCGAGTCCAGCAAGACGAAATAAGTAGGTTTTAAGTTCGCGGCAGAAGGTCCTAAGGTCAGGTATTTGTCGGAGTCCAGGGGGAAGCTCGTTCCATAGGGTAGGAGCCCCCACAGAGAAGGCCCTCCCCCTGGGGGCCGCCAGCCGACATTGCTTGGCTGATGGCACCCTGAGGAGTCCCTCTCTGTGAGAGCGCACCGGTTGTTGGGAGATAGACGTTGGCAGTAGACGGTCCCGTAGGTATCCTGGTCCTAAGCCATGGAGCGCTTTAAAGGTGGTAATCAATACCTTGAAGCGCACCCGGAAAACAACAGGTAGCCAGTGCAATCTGCACAGGATAGGTGTTACATGGGAGCTCCGAACTGCTCCCTCAATAATCCGCGCAGCCGCATTCTGGACTAGCTGGAGTCTCTGGGTGCTCTTCAAGGGGAGCCCCATGTAGAGAGCATTGCAATAGTCCAGACGAGAGGTAACGAGAGCATGAGAGACCATGCATAGGGCATCCCGGTCCAGGAAGGGGCGCAACTGGCGGATCAGGCGAACCTGATAGAAAGCTCTCCTGGAGACGGCTGTCAAATGGTCTTCGAAAGACAGCCACCCATCCAGGAGCACGCCCAAGTTGCGCACCCTCTCCATCGGGGCCAATGACTCGCCCCCAACAGACAGCCGCGGCTGCAGCTGACTGTACCGGGGTGCCGGCATCCACAGCCACTCCGTCTTGGAGGGATTAAGTTTGAGCCTGTTCCTCCCCATCCAGACCCATACGGCCTCCAGACACCAGGACAGTACTTCGATAGCTTCGTTGGGGTGGCCTGGGGTGGAAAAGTACAGCTGCGTGTCATCAGCGTACAGTTGGTATCTCACCCCAAAACCACTGATGATCTCACCCAGTGGCTTCATGTAGATGTTGAACAGGAGAGGCGAGAGAATCGATCCCTGTGGCACCCCACAAATGAGGCGCCTCGGAGTCGATCTCTGCCCCCCTGTCAACACCGTCTGCGTCCGGTCAGAGAGGTAGGAGGAGAACCACCGATAAACGGTGCCTCCCACTCCCAACCCCTCTAACCGGCACAGCAAGATACCATGGTCGATGGTATCAAAAGCCGCTGAGAGGTCTAATAGGACCAGGGCAGAGGAGTAACCCTTATCCCTGGCCCTCCAGAGATCATCCACCAACGCGACCAAAGCCGTCTCCGTACTGTATCTGGGCCGGAAGCCGGACTGGAACGGGTCTAGATAGACGGTTTCATCCAGGTACTGGGGTAGCTGACGTGCCACCAAACTCTCTACAACCTTCGCCGTAAAGCGAAGGTTGGAGACCGGACGATAATTACCTAAAACAGCCGGGTCCAGGGAAGGCTTCTTGAGGAGAGGTCTCACCACCACCTCTTTCAAGGCAGCGGGAAAGATCCCCTCCCACAGAGAAGCATTAATAATCCCCTGGAGCCAGCCTTGTGTCACCTCCTGTGTGGCCAGCACCAACCAGGAGGGGCACGGATGAGGAAGTTGTTCAGTTTTTCTTTCCCGTGTGGCCAACACGGGAAAGTGTGAACAACACCTAAAAACCAAACTACACACTCTCACTAATGTACTAACATCCAATGGACTCCAAAGAAATAAGATTACCAAACTAATCCATAAAGAAGCCTCCACTAAAATCCAAGACAGAGAACAAGAAAACGGCAAAGCCCTCCTCCCACATATAAAAGGCACCACAGACAGAATCAGCAAGATCCTCTGCAAACACAACATCAAGGCAGCATTCTGCACAAACCAAAAAATATCCACCATCCTAAGAAACCCCAAAGACAAAATTGAATTAGAAAATCAAGGAGTATATGAAATCCCATGCACCGCCTGCACCACCACATACATCGGCCAAAACAACAGAAGAATAAGTGCACGCATTGAAGAACATAAAAACTCAGTCTGAAAAGAGGAACCAACTTCTTCCCTGGTCCAACACCTTAAAGCCACAGGACATAAAATTGATTTTAAAAAGACCAGAACTATCGCCAAAACTGAACACTTTAACAACAGAATAATCAGAGAAGCCATCGAGATAGAAAAACACCCACACTGCATGAATAAATGAGATGATACTTCCTGCCTACCAGCCATTTGGAAACCCGCCCTTATCGACAAACGAGTCACTAACATGAGGAATGACGCCAGAACCACACTCATGAGAGCCACACAACATGTCACCACCACACATCCACGCGGAAAGCAGACTCAAACCCACACCGATGATGAAGCACAACCATGGACCAGAAGCCAGACCACAGCTGCATCATTAGCCATTTCAAACCCCTCCAATCCATACATGCAGCAGACTGACACCAACCATGAAGATGTAGCACGACCACAAACGAGAATCCAAACAACAGCAATGCATCTCACCAACTCAAATCCCCCTGCAACTCAGACTAACCTGAGCACAACCAAGCCCCCACCCAAACAGAACACCTCCCCATCCAATCAGAGCACAGCCAAGCTCCCAACCAATCAGTTCAAACCCCCACTAGCAGTTAAAAGGCAGAAACAGCTGCAATCACACATTGCTCCTAGAATTACGAAGCTGAAAACACCAGCCTGAAGATGACGAATGAGACTTCGTTGAAACGTCGCCAAGACACTTCCAATTTTACGCGGGAGAAAACCCGAATAACCAAAGACCTACACACACACACACACACACACACACACTGTCAGCCTGCCCCAGATCAGTGTTTGAGAAAATAAAAACCCAACTCCATCATGTTGAAGAAATTGGTAATTTATATCATACAAGTCTGGATGCAGTAAAAGCAAAGCTGGAACTGGAAGTAAATCTAAACCCCAGAGTCATATTCTCTCCTGAACCCCCCCCTACTAGAGGTCAATACAGAAATAGTCCAATGTCTTCTTCCTCCTCAGCCACGTGTAGTTTCACTTCCGATATTCTCCCTCTGTCAATCTTCTGGATGGAATGTGGAGTCAGCAGCTGCCATTATATTCACGCGCCAAAACAATTCAAACATCTATTTTTAAAAAAGCTTTTCCCCTCTCCTACACATGCATTGTCAGCCGACGCTGGGAACAGTGAAAACCTCCCCCCTCCTCCATAAAGCATGTAAGACATTCAGTAGAGCAAACTTTTAACAAGGTAATAAAACAGTCAGATAATCTAGTAGGAGAAATACACTAAATTAAAGCGGAGGCTGACATTCGGCCCTCCTTCGAAAAAAGGACGTTAGTCCTGGAAAAGACAAAGAAAAGTTAGGGTTTATCAGGATATTTGTTATAAAATAGTGCTAGTTTTTTGGGGGCCTGAATATCTTCTTTGTTAACCCATTCAGCTTGTGATAGAGAAAAATGTTTCCAAGCTACCAAATATTGGATTTTATTTCTATATTTTCTAGAGTCTAGAATTTCCTTAATTTCAAAATGTTCTTCCCCGTTGATGAGGATAGGTACAGGGGCCTTAGTAGGATTATGTCTAAGGCGGGATGTGTGCTCAGGTTTGAGCAAACTAACGTGGAAAACAGGGTGAATTCTTCTGAGAGATTTAGGTAGTTCTAGTTGGACTGTTACCGGATTTATGATTTTCACGATGGGGAATGGGCCCACATATTTGGGTCCAAGTTTTTTCGATTTCTGAGTTGTTTGTAAATATTTAGTAAAGAAAACTTTATCTCCTACTTGGAATTTTTTCTCAGGAGCTCTCTTTTTATCTGCTTGTTTTTTGTGTGTGTGATGAGCATCGTCAATCGCTTTTCGTGTCATTTTCCATGTACTTTGCAATTGTTCTATCCATTCAGCCAGGGACGGAATCAATGGTTTTTGTTCAGGGAGTTCGGGAATGGGGACAAATTCTTGACCTGAGGCAATTTTAAATGGGGTGAATCCAGTGCTGCTATGAACAGAATTATTGTAAGCTACTTCCGCAAATGGTAGTAAGTCCGACCAATTATCTTGTTGATAATTAATGTAACATCGTAGGTATTGTTCTAGTACTGAGTTGGAGCGTTCACAGCCGCCATTAGTTTGAGGATGATGGGAGGAGCTTAAGCCTTGGGTGGAGCCTATCAGCCGCAAAAATTCTTTCCAAAACTTAGAAGTGAATTGCACCCCTCTGTCTGAGATTATTCGTTTAGGAACCCCATGGAGTCTGTAGATGTGTTGGACAAACAGTTTTGCCAAAGTTTTTGAAGAAGGAATTTTGGAACATGGGATGAAGTGCACTTGTTTGGAGAACAGGTCAGTAACCACCCAGATTACTGTATTGCCTCCACTTTCAGGTAATTCCACTATGAAATCCATGGATATTTCTTTCCATGGGGCTTCTGGCCGGGCTACTGTTTGCAGCAAGCCAGGAGGCTTCCCTGGTCATTTTTTAGCTGATGCACAAACAGGGCAGCTTGCTATATAGGATTCAATGTCTTTCTTAAGACCTGGCCACCAAAACTGTCTTTTCAGGAGGTGTAAGGTTTTGACGAATCCAAAATGGCCAGCCATTTTAGCATCATGACAACGTAGAAGTATGACCTCCCTCAGAGATGCAAGGACATACAACTTTGCTCCTACCCAAGCCAGTCCATCGCGAAGAGTGCACTCGTGCGAATGGGCTAAGAACCAGTCATCCTTGTTTAAGGCTTCCTTGAGTAAATTGGTGAGATCATCTGGTAACGTTGGATCGGTATGAGCTTGGGTACGAGTAATTGCCGGGGCTGCTAACTGTTGCACTGGGAGTATAGGTCGTGCTACTTCCTTGCGAGTACTGTTGTACTGAGGTAAACGGGAAAGGGCGTCCGCAAGGAAGTTCTTTCCCCCAGGAATGTATCGCAAGGAAAAATTAAAACGGTTAAAGTATTGGACCCATCGAGCTTGTTTTGGTGATAGCTTTCTGGGAGTTTTTAGGGCTTCTAAGTTTTTATGATCAGTCCATACTTCAAAAGGGTGTTTGGCCCCCTCCAAGAATTGTCTCCATGTTTGGAGAGCCCAGTGCACTGCAAAAGCCTCCTTTTCCCAGATGGCCCATCTCTGCTCTGTTTCAGTGAGTTTACGAGATGTGTAAGCACATGGTTGTAGCTCACCTTTAGCATTGTTTTGGAGTAAAACTGCTCCGACTGCTACGTCGCTAGCATCTGCTTGAACCACGAATGGGGATTCCATGTCAGGGTGCTTGAGGACCGGCTTGGCGGCAAACAATCGCTTCAACTTCTCAAAAGCGGCCTGACACTCCATTGACCACTCCAGTGGTAAGGATGGTTTGGGTTTAATATTTCCTCTTGTTTTGAGGAGATTGGTGATTGGCAGGGCAATGTCAGCAAAAGAGGGAATGAACTGACGATAAAAATTAGCAAAACCCAGAAAGCTCTGTAACTGTTTGCGGGTGCGAGGAGATGCCCACTCCAGTACTGCTTGGACTTTGGCAGGGTCCATCTCCAATCCATCAGAGGAAATACGGTATTCCAGATAGTTGATTTTTGATTGATGGAATTCACATTTGACAATTTTGCATAAAGTTCAGCGGCCAGTAATTTTTTAAGTACTGCCCTTACTAGGTTCACGTGCTCCTCCATGGTTTCAGTGTAGATAAGTATGTCACAAGATAAACAAGAACCCATTTAAACAAATGTTCTTGGAGAACTTCATTTATTAGCTGCATGAAAACTGCTGGGGCCCCTTGCAACCCAAATGGTAAGACTCGGAATTGAAAGCAGCCAAGGGGACAATTGAACGCCGTTTTCCATTCATCCCCTTCTTTTATGCGCACTCTGTAATAGGCTTCTCGTAAGTCCAATTTAGTAAAGAACTTTCCTTTGGCCAAGTGGGCGAGCATGTCTTTCATAAGAGGCATGGGGTATACATTTTCCACGCACACACAGTTCAGGTTTCTATAGTCAACTATCAAGCGAACGATGCCATCTTTCTTTTCCTGGAACATGACTGGGGCTGCAACCCAAGGCCTAGCCGGTTGAATGAATCCTCGTTCTAAATTTTTATCTATAAAGTTCCGTAATTCCCCCAGTTCTTTCTGGGTCATGGGGTAGATTTTGGTTTTGGGAGTTTCACCCCTGGTAGAATGTCTATTGCACAGTCTGTGGGCCTATGGGGAGGCAGCACGTCAGATGCTTTTTCACTAAAAACCTCTCGTAGGTCCCAGTACTCTTTAGGAATTTTTTTCTCCCCCTCTAGCCGTTCAACCATCGCCCCCAGTTTCTCAGGGCAATCGGGATCAGGGGGTTTTAAACTTATCTTCTCCTTCTTTTGTGCCTTTGTGCGGAGTCGTAACACCCCTGTTCTCCAGTTTATTTTCGGGTTCCATTTTCGGAGCCACGAGAGACCCAGTACGAGAGGCTCGTCCATCCCTGGGGCCACTGTGAAGTTTATGATTTCTTTATGGTCTTCTATGGTCATCTCTAGGGGTTGTGTCACAAAGTGGGCTGGGCCTCCCCCCGCTACCGATCCATCTAGCTGGCAGAAGGCTATGGGCCTGCTCAATGTTTTTAGTCTTAGTTCCATTTTCTCCACCACCTCAGGGCTTAAGATACATCGGGTACACCCAGAGTCTAAGAGGGCTAGCATTTCTCCTTGCATTCCTGAGGATGGGATGCGCAGTTGTACTGGAATGGTAAGGGGACCCCCTTTCCAACTCACCAGGAGATCCTCGTCCGATTCCGAAGATGGCTCGCTGTCATCAGACCCAGTAGGAGTCCCAAATTCCTCCTCGATGGGAGGAGCGTTCTTGGCGTCATCCGCTCCCCTCTTTGCGACCTCTCGCAATTTTGGTTCCACCTGCGCTGTTGGTTTTTTGCCACTAGGGGTCGCCTTTGGTGGCAGCTTCGCACAACAATCAGCGGCTCGGTGGCCTTCTTTTCCACATCTGAAACAGCCCGTGGGTTTCTTCTTACCACTCTCCACTGCAACAGAATCTTTGGTAGGTTCCCTCTGGAACTGAGTTTGGGGTTGCCTCCAACTACGATCACTTCGCAGGTGGTCCTTGGCTAGGTCTATCTCCATTTCTGCTGCCAGGGTGTACCAGCCATGCAGGGTAGTTGGGGATGCTCGGGCTCTACACGATTTATATAGATCTCCGTTTAGGCCGTCTTTGTATAAGTCCAAAAGAGCCACTTCCGACCACCCTCTCATGAGAGGTACCAGATCGCTGAACTCTTGGTTGTAGTCAGTCACTGGTCTCCTCCCTTGTCTGATGGACCTCATGCGAATCTTGGCCTTTTGCTCTGCCAAGGGGTCCTCAAATCTCATCCTCAGGGCTGCCATAAAATGGTGGTAGTTCCTCAGGAGAGGGGAATCCTCTTGGTACAAGGTCACATACCAGGAAGCCGCCCTACCACTCAAGGCTTGAGTCACGCTTCTCACTCTAGAGGCTTCTGACAAATAATCTTCGCCCCATTCTTGCATGTGGCTGTCCACCATAGCCTGGAATAAGCCTAATTCCTTAGGGTCTCCATCAAACTTTATGGGAATTGGGGGAATTTTAGGTTTTTCCTTTCTGCGAGGTAACGTTTGTGCAGTGGGGATCCCCTGACCCCTACCCAGGTCTGCAGCCCCTGGAGAATGCAGCTCAGGCTCTCGTTCCTCCTGAATCTCTCTGCTGTATGCTGCTCCCCCGGTGGCCATCAAAATTTCTGTTTCCACATCTTCCCTCTCCCCCCAGGGTTTTTTGGTGGGGTCTCTATACCTTTCATGATCTCTCTGTCGCTCTTTCGCCTCACGATACAGTCTGACGGCTTCTGCAATTTGTAATTGATCCTTAATTTGCTCCTCCTGTTGCCAAGCAGGGAGTTTTTTTTGTAGTGTTTGTAGTTTCTCCAGCCACTCTGCAGAAATTCTTGAGTATTTGGGAGGGCTCGATGTGGCTGCCAAGGCTGCTCCTGTCTCCTCCAGCTCATCTTCTGAGGTTGGCTTTCTCCCCAGAAAAGATTCCTTATCAACTCCTCTGTGATAGTCCTGGGATGAGATGTCTGCCAGCTGCTCCTCATCAGGTTCGCATTCGTGCTCCGACATCGTTAAGGGGGTAAAAAAAAAAAGTTTTCAGTCCCCTCGGCTGTGATCCGGGATGACTGATTTTGGGTGAGTTCCAGCTTAATGTCAGCCTGCCCCAGATCAGTGTTTGAGAAAATAAAAACCCAACTCCATCATATTGAAGAAATTGGTAATTTATATCATACAAGTCTGGATGCAGTAAAAGCAAAGCTGGAACTGGAAGTAAATCTAAACCCCAGAGTCATATTCTCTCCTGAACCCTCCCCCAACTAGAGGTCAATACAGAAATAGTCCAATGTCTTCTTCCTCCTCAGCCACGTGTAGTTTCACTTCCGATATTCTCCCTCTGTCAATCTTCTGGATGGAATGTGGAGTCAGCAGCTGCCGTTACATTCACGCACCAAAACAATTCAAACATCTATTTTAAAAAAAGGCTTTTCCCCTCTCCCACACATGCAATGTCAGCCGACGCTGGGAACAGTGAAAACCTCCCCCCTCCTCCATAAAGCATGTAAGACATTCAGTAGAGCAAACTTTTAACAAGGTAATAAAACAGTCAGATAATCTAGTAGGAGAAATACGCTAAATTAAAGCGGAGGCTGACACACACACACACATATATGTCTTATGTTTTAATATGTATAAATAAATAAATAAATAAAAGAAGTCAATTTAATAGGGCATATTTTACATTTTCTATATTTTACATTTTTATATATTTCTATATCATAAAGCAAAGCATATGATGTTTTGCCTTTTTTGAAAAAATAACTGTATGCTGACCTTCCATTTCTTTTCTCATTTATAAATGAGAGAAATAAAATGCAGAACATGCTGATGGGAAGTTGCAATGGCAAAACAAGAAATTGCATTGGCTTACAGTGGTAAAGGGACGTGGTGGCTCAGTGGCTAAGACGCTGAGCTTGTCGATTGAAAGGTCAGCAGTTCAGTGGTTTGATTCCCTAGTGCTGCAAAATGGGATGAGCTCCTGTTACTTATCCCAGCTTCTGCCAACCTAACAGTTTGAAAGCATGTAAAAAATGCAAGTAGAAAAATAGGGACCACCTTTGGTGGGAAGGTAACAGCGTTCCATGCACCTTTGGCATTTAGTCATGCCAGCCACATGACCACAGAGATGTCTTTGGACAGCACTGGCTCTTCAGCTTTGAAACGGAGATGAGAACTGCCCCCTAGAGTCTGGAATGACTAGCACATATGTGCGAGGGGAACCTTTACCTTTACCTTATAGTGATAAAGAAGCATCTCCAAATAGTAGAGGGATGTGGGTTGAAATCACCAGTCAGCAATATTTTACCTATTTTACTATTAAAAATTCTTAAGCCCATAAAAGTTGCCAATGACAGAGAAACATGATGTCAGAAGGTTTTCTCCATAATCAAGCTTTCTTTTCAAAGTCATTCTTGCCTCCTTCAGTTCTCAGGCCATCCTGAGTGTATTTAATTAGAGAACAAGCTTATTCTATAGAGCAGTGTTTCTCAAACTTAACAACTTTAAGATGTGTGGACTTCAACCATTTGAACTGCCCAGCCATGCCAGTAAGAAGTCCACATTCCTTAAAGTTACTAGTGTTGAGGAACATTGAATAGATAGAGGGTACTTCAATCTGTAAAGACTCTATGAATCATCATTCCAGTAATGCGATTTAACAGTAATTCCATAAATTGTATCCCAAGATTCTGAGATGAAGTTGTGAAGAAGTATTTTATCACATTTCAGCACTGCATTAATAAATCTAGAAATAGTTCTGCATCTCTAATAGGATATTAGTGATTATTATACCGGCAACATCTTTCCTTTGCTCAAATTCATCCACTTCTTTAAATAATGAGCAAGTTTTTCTCTACCTGCTATGGGTTCATTTTATTTTTCCTGCAAGGATCTGTCCTGTGGTCTCCTTTGATTTAAGAGGGTTACTAAACTGAACATTGTATATTAAAATTTCCTACCATTTTTTTAAAAAAACAAATAAATGAAATAATGCTTAGCAAACTGCTAAATCTTGCAGTTATCATTTTTACAGACTGGCAGCTGGAAGGATTCTTTTAAAAAAAGTATTTGTAACTATGCAGATACGTTCCCCATACTAAATAGAAAAGATGCTGGTCTGCTACAAATTAAAAATGTGTGTGTGTGTTGGTAATTAAAAATAAAATGCAGTGATGTGTAAAAGAGTATAGGAAAAGTGAATACTTGGCACTGGCTAATTTAGGTTTTAATCAAGTATATTCGCAGCATCAACAAGGGATGTTTCAAGGGGCAGAATGATGAAAGCATTGTGATGTAAGCCCCACCTCTTTAGGGCATATATTTTGACATCATATAGATATTACACACCAGTGGAGCATAGACAAGCAGGCATCCATGGCTGTCTGAAAAACAGGAGCAAAATATGAATCAATTTTCTATCCTCCAAATGTAGACATCAATCAACAATAATAATCAGCAGTGAGGAAGGGATTTGAATGTTGTTTGAAGTTGCCTTCTTCTCATCTAAAAAGAACTAAGATTGGTGGATAGTTTGAAGTTTAGTCTGAAGACTAGTTGAAGGAGACTAATTGAGGTATAATTCACTCCAAGAGAACTTGGTGAATGTGATTATGAGTCAGAGATAATGGTCCCAGTTGAGACATTGATAATGGGCTCCAGTTTGTTCATGGAAGAAAATAGACACCTGTAATGTATTACTGTAAGTTTTGACGGGAGTTTTAGGCGGGAAGTATCTCGCTTCTGATTGGATGCAGCCTCTGGCTGAAGTGTATATAAGGAGAGGTTTTTCTCCAGAGTTTTGCTGGGTCACACTATATTAAAGAGCTGTTGTCACTAACCTGGTCTCCTGCCTCGTCAATACCCAAACATAACATTGGCGACGAGGGTGGGATCTTGAGGCAGAGCACCAGAACAGAGCTGAACTCACTACGAGAATCAAACCCAGCAAGGTGATAGCGAATGCAGCGATGACCGGCTACACGCCACCCACTCCGTTTGACCCTGCCCAGGAGACATGGGGAATATATTTGACCCGTTTCGAAAGTTTCCTGGAGGCAAACGAGCTACAGGGAGTCTCCGACAACCGCAAACGGGCTTACTTCATAAGCCACTGTGGGTCCGCAGTCATCGCCGTCGCAGAAGCCCTAGCGGAGCCAACACCGCTACACTCCGTATCGTGGCAGACCCTTCAGACCCTCCTGAAGAATCACTACGCACCAGCCCGTCCAAATCGTTCGTGATGCGAGTTTGGGGGCGCGGGCAACAAGAAGGCGAGTCTATCAGCGACTACATGGCAGCCCTGAGACAAGCCTCCAAGCATTGCAGTACCGCGATCTGGACGAAGAGCTGCTGGAACAACTTATACGGGGGTCAGAGACATCCGTTTGAGGAGACGGTTGCTAGCCAAGAGCAACCTGACATTGGCAAACGCTCTGGGCGAAGCCAGAGCCCATGAGATGTCCAACCATGCAGCAGACACCTTACAAAGCGACTCACGCCGATGGCGGGCGCAAAGCCGAGCACAGTCCACCACGAAGAAACCTATCGTGAGTCAACCAGCGAAGAGGAGGAAGAAGTCCACTACACCGGAAAATCGACAAGGAAGACCCGGAGGAATGCGGAAGTTGCGGGCGACATCAGCGCCAAAGATGTAAGTTCAGGGCGCCATTTGCGGCGGTGTGAAAGGAAGGGCACCTGGCTCAAGTCTGCCGAGCACCCCAACCTTCCGCCGAAAATTCAAATCGGCCAATCAGAGCGGCTCTGAGTCAGAGATGCAAACCCACATTCCCGCCGAAATTTCAAACCAGCCAATCAGGCGCGAGATCGGCGAGGCGACCAGCGATTGGCCAGGAAAGAAAGAGCGAAGTCAAACCGAATGACTGTTACCATAGACCACGCAGCTACCCGCATCGAAGAAAAGATCTTCACAAACCCGACAATTGAAGGCGTACCGTGCCGACTGGAAGTAGACACAGGATCAGCTATCACAATCATGTCCTGGGACACTTTTGTGAAAGCCTTGCCGCACATCGCATAAGCGCAAGCTACAGAAACAACGGCTCCGGGTGCAGGATTACCAGGGCAACCGCATCCCTGTTCGAGGACAACGACCGTCGAGGTCAATCTGGGACATACGAAAAGACCCTGCCCATCACGTTAGTCGAGGAACCTTGCCAAGCTTGCTGGGGCTAGACTGGTTCAGGCGTTGGGAATGGGGTGACTGGCGTCCACGGGCGGATGCAACCTGCAAAAGCGCCCTAATGGAGGAATTCGCAGACGTATTCGAGGACCGTTTAGGCAAGTACAAGGGACCCCTATCTCCTTCAATTTAGACCCCAAATAGCTCCCATTAGGTTAAAGGCAAGGAGGGTTCCTTTTGCACTCAAACCTAAAATCGACAAAGAGTTAGATAAATTAGTCAGCCAGGGATACTAGTGCCAGTTGACCATGCCAAATGGGAGGCGCCAATCGTCACCCTATAAAACCAGACGGGTCCATAAGAATTTGCGCTGATTACAAGGCTACCTTGAACAAAGCATTGCAAAAGAGCGCCTACCCAGTTCCAGTAGTGCAACACTTATTGCACTCACTAGGCACGGACAAGTTTTCGCCAAATTAGACTTGGCACAAGCGTACCAACAGCTACCCGTAGATGCTAGCACAGCTGAAGCCCAGACCATTGTAACGCACGGGGTGCCTTTAAGTGCACCCGTTACAGTTCGGGTGAGTGTGGCCCGGCTATTCCAAAATTTGATGGAGCGGCTCCTACAAGGGTTACCGAGTCGTACCCTATTTCGATGATGTGTTGGTATCAGGGAAGATTTAAGAGAACTGGGGAAGCGGTTAAGGAAAGTTTTGGCCATTTTAGGTCGGCAGGATTAAAAGTCAAAGCAAGCAAGTGTCAGATAGGGGTCGAATCTGTTGAATTTTGGGCTATAGAATAGACAAAAAGGATTCACCCACTGAGAGCAAAGTCAAGGCGATAAAGAGAGCCCCAGCACCCAAAAACAAGACAGAACTCCAGGCTTTCCTGGGTCTGGTAAACTTTACGCCGTGTTTTTAAAAGACAAGGCAACGTTGCTGAACCGCTGCATAAGTTGCTTGGAAAAAACACTGCTTGGTCGTGGGGGAAGTCAGAGAATAGGGCATTTGAGGCAGTAAAAAGTTTGCTATCAAGCGATAGCCTGTTAATACAATACAACAACAGACTGCCGTTAGTATTGGTTTGTGATGCGTCCCCCTATGGAGTAGGAGCTGTACTTAGCCACAGACTCCCAAACGGCACTGAAGCCCTATAGCGTTCTATTCACGAACGATGTCCCGGCTGAGAGGAATTACAGCCAGCTAGATAGGAGGCTCTCGCAATAGTGTCAGGGTGAAAAATTTCACGAATACGTTTTGGGAGAGACTTTGAAATTATCACTGACCACAGACCGCTATTGGGATTACTGGCTGGCGACCGCCCAACGCCAGTGGCACTATCACCCGGCTGACCAGATGGACTATTTTCTGGCCGCCTACTCTTACAAACTGCAGCATCGACCTGGAAAGAGCTGGGGCATGCGGACGCATTGAGCAGATGCCCATTGCCCGGGGAAATCGAGGACCCTACTCCGGGCAGCCCCGTTCTACTAATTGACTCTTGGGTCTCTGGCCCAGTCACATCGCAGGAAGTGGCTCGGGCGTGCTACCGGGACATTGTTTGAAGAACTGTAATCGGTTGGGTTCAAGGGATGGCCCGCTGCGGGCGACCGTTGTAGAGAGTTTACAAAGAAAAGAGGGGAATTGTCTGTGCAAGGGGGGTGCCTGCTCTGGGGGGATAGGGTGGTAGTTCCAGAGAAGCTGAGAAAAAAAGTCCTGGAACTACTGCATGAGGGTCACCCAGGAATTGTAAGGATGAAGGGCTAGCCAGGAGCTATGTTTGGTGGCCCCTAATGGACAGGGAAATCGGTGACAGGGTTGGCGATGCCAGGTATGTCAGGAATCCAGACCACTACCACCTCGGCCCCAGTGTTGGAGTGGGAGAAACCCCAAGGCCCTTGGTCCCGCATACACATTGATTTTGCCGGCCCTTCCACGCCCAAACATTTCTAATTGTGGTGGATGCATTCTCCAAATGGCTGGAGATCATCTTAATGAAATCCACAACCGCGCGAGCTGTCATTGCAGCACTAAAACACCTTTTCGCCACGCACGGGCTACCGGACACCCTCGTGTCCGATAACGGCCCACAGTTCACCGCAGCATTATTTGAAGGGTACCTGGCTGAAGAGGGCATCCGACATGCCCTCTCAGCGCCGTTCCCCCCTGCGTCCGACGGCCTTGCTGAACGCTTTGTTCGAGTGCGAAGAAGCGCTATCACGGCGGCCCGGCGATTGGCAGGCACAAACCGACGCATTCCTAACCGTCCAACACAGGACCCCCTGTGTGGCCACCGGCCGCAGCCCAGCCGAGCTATTAATGGGACGGAAGCTACGGTGCCCGCTAGACCGGCTACACCCGAACTACGTGCAGGACGGGTTCAAAACAAAACCAGATAGAATCCGGGAATTAAACATAGGAGACTCAGTGTGGGCACATAATTACAGCGACGGCCAAAGCTGGAAGAGGGGATAGTCATAGACAAACGGGCCCCAAATCTTACCTAGTGGAAATAGACGATGGCAGAGTTTGGGCGCCACATAGATCAATTAAGAAACAGATTGAGCGATAAGGCAGAATTAGGCGAGACCAGCCCTGACTATGATTTAATTAACCCCACAGCTGACTGGAGCCGAGAACAAACAGAAAGCGTAGAACCAAACAGAGACTTATCTGAGTCAGGCGAAGTCCAGCGACACCCTCCGCTAGAGGACAGCAGGTCCGAGCCGGCAAATAATCCAGGGCCGGATGGCCGGGAGGAGGAGCTCAGAGGAACGAAAAACCCCTCCGGCAAGCTCGACTCAACTCCAGAAAGTGAAGTGCGCAGGTCCGGGAGAGTCAGGAGACGCCCCACGTACCTGCGGGACTACGTAGAGAAGTAATATGTAAATATTGGCAAAGTGCCTTCTGGGAGGGAAGGAGTGTAATGTATTACTGTAAGTTTTGACGGGAGTTTTAGGCGGGAAGTATCTCGCTTCTGATTGGATGCAGCCTCTGGCTGAAGTGTATATAAGGAGAGGTTTTTCTCCAGAGTTTTGCTGGGTCACACTATATTAAAGAGCTGTTGTCACTAACCTGGTCTCCTGCCTCGTCAATACCCAAACATAACAACACCCAAAGGTCCTCCTATTCCTCTCTTTTGAGCCTCTTCCTCTCAAGGCTATCAGAAGAGTGGTGAATTTGCAACCTTATGGACACTTACTTGTGAATAATTCTAAATCTGATAAGGCAGTAAGATTTATTCATGAGGGCTCTCTAAAACCATGGAAATCACAATAAAAAAAACTTTTGAGTTCTGTTAACCTCAGTAAACAGAGCAAGAGTTTATAATCTTATTTATACATTGATAATTTTATAATATTATATGTATCAATAGCTGGATCATTGTGTATCTGAAGCACCTTTATCTATCCAGAATAGGGGGAAATAAGCCTCCTTGCAGAAGGGGAAAGAAAGCTGAAAAATGAAAGATGGGCCCAGTTGCTTTGAAACAGGCAGAGAAGGGCTGGAATGCAGCCCTTCTGAAATAGAACAGAGAATAAATGAAATGGAATCCTAAGCAAGAATATTCCACCTTGCAAGTCTTACTTAAAGACATGTAACAGGAGACTCCAGAGGGGCAGGTATGGTTGTCACAAAAATTAAGGTGATGAACAAAACTGTATGCATTTGCAGTGCATACAACAAGATGCAGGGCTTCAATTGCATAGACCCAGCAGTCATAATTTTAAATCCACCCCTGCAGAGCCATGGTGCAGAAATAAAAGTTATAATAAAATTACCATTCTGTGGCAACATGTTAAATGAATAAAAATGTCCAGTTGCTATATTACTGTTTTGGGGAACTAGGATTGATTTGTTATAAAATCAATGTGGTCTAGTCATTTAACAGCTGTCAACAGTTTAATATGTTCTCTCTAGCAGCTCATGTGCTTTGTATTTTTCCCACAGCCATTGGAAGGACCCTCATCCCTCGTTATTTTAGTACTGTCTTTGAAGGAGGAGTGACAGACCTGTATTACATCCTCAAGCACTCAAAAGAATCCTATCATAGCTCCTCCATCACAGTGGATTGTGATCAATGCACCATGGTCAGCCAACATGGAAAACCTATGTTCACAAAGGTAATAGGAAAGAGTGATGTGAAACATGCAAATAATGGGTGTTTGAGATACTTTTCAGTGTATAACAAATGTTTTTTCTTGAGAGTTGATGAATTTCTTGGTTTCTTAAATCTCAGTATTCTTTTTTTAAGGGACATATAACTAGATTGTTACTCATAAGCAAGAAACTGGGAAAAAGCACCACTATTAATTTTAATATATTTTGTTTAACAGTATGAAAAAGAAACTGCCAGATCTGGAGACAAGCTCAGATGGATACTTTAATTTGTTTAGCAAAGGGACAGTCATACAATTATTCCATTAAACATGAGCTTGGCATATCATGAAAAGACCAAGTTTTCACTACTCAAACACAAACATATGCACACCTCATATATTGTATTAAACTGGAGGTGATCTATCAGGAAATGAGAGTATCAGCCTATATAGGGACAGGCTATTTATCTATAGAGTCTTCCAGAAGACATTCTGGAAGAGAACTATGTTATATTATGATAGCCAAAAATATAACGAGTCTGGCAGCACCAGAAGAGCTACGTAATTTGGAGAAAGTAAAGCTAGGGAAGAATTCATGCTGAATATTTGAACATGCACTTGAATGGAATGGAAAAACTCTGTGTGCCTAGGTATTGAGGCAGCTGGACAGATTCCAACAATCCCAGATGCCATGACAAATGATCAAACATCATCATCCTCAACAATAACATCATTGTATTTTAGTGCTGTCAAGTCATTACAGCTCCCAGTTCCTAAAAAACTGAACAAAATGACATAAAGCATAAAAAAATCCAACTTTAATTAAACACTCATAGTAAACAAAGAAAAGGTACACTACAGCCCTCATAACATTAGAGCTCAAAATAACTTTAAAATCAAATGTAGCATTATTAATAAAATTTTAAAAAATCGTAAAATGGCTGGTGAAGGATCACTTCCCAACTATATTTAACGCTTTATGGAAATCCATTACTAAAGTACATATTCTACCTTCTAGAGGTAGGTTGTTCCCCAAAAATTAGTTGCTAAACAGTGCTTTATTGTCATAGTTCCCCCATCTTACAAAAATGGGACTTGTAGACACTGCAAATATCTTGGTGTCAAGCTGTCAGGTGTGCCTCTGTTCAAAACTCAAGAAAGAAAAACCCCAACTCCATATTTGTAAAAAAAGGTACTTTTACTGAGTATGAACTGAATGCAACGAAAGAAAAGAAAAGTCTGGGGGAAAATTACATATTGAAAGCAATCCCAAATCCCTCCCCCCAAAGACCCAGGTTGAGTGTCCAATCCACAGCTCCCCAAGGTGTCATGTGGGGTACTTCTTCAGATGGCCCCATCTACCTGGTATGCCGGAACAGTTGACCTTGACAGCTATTAGCTCCTTCCACAGCTGCTCTGAAGCCTGTGAGAAGTTTCCTCCCTTTTCCCAGGACATCTCCACCAGCTCACTTCCCCCCCTCCCAAATACCAGCAAATCCTTCCCCCTCCCATTACAATGGCAGCCAAAAGCAAGCAAGCATCATAGAGGCTGATATTCGGCCCTCCTGCAGAAGAGATATTAGTCCTAAAAAAGAAAACAAATTAAAATAGACAAGTAGATATCTCCCAAATGATAAAACTCCAAACCAAGGATTTCTTTGACTTCAGAATGTTGTTTTCCTTCAATGAGAAGGGGAACTGGAGGTGGGGGGGCTTGATCCAGACGAATCAAAAGTGTTATGTACAGGTTTCAGCAAGCTAACGTGGAACATCAGTGAATCCTCCAGAGAGCTTTTAGTAACTCTAACTGTACCATTACTGGGTTTACGATTTGCACGATGGGAAAAGGATCTACATATTTAGGTTTGAGGGTTGTTTTTTTACTTCTGGGTAGTTTGTAAGTACTTAGTAGAGAGGAAAACCTTATCCTCCACTTGGTAATCCTTTAGGATAGCCCATTTCCTATCAGCCTATTTCTCATGAGCCCTGTGAGCCTCATTCAACGCCTTATGGGCTACAGGCCAGGTAACCTGAAGTTGTTCGATCCATTCTACCAGAGATGGTATTTGAGGTTTCTCCTGCAATAATTCCGGGATAGGTACAAAGTCCTGACCCGACACCACCTTGAATGGTGTAAATCCAGTACTACTCTGTATGGAATTATTATAGGCCACCTCTGCAAACGGCAGTAAGTCCGCCCAGTTATCTTGCTGATAATTTACATAACACCTGAGGTATTCTAATACCAAGTTATTTCTTTCACAATCCCCATTTGTCTGAGGATGGTAGGCAGAGCTTATCCCTTGGGCGGAGCCTAGCAACCTCAGAAACTCCCTCCAAAAGTGGGTGGTGAACTGAACCCCTCTACCAGAAAGTATTCATTCTGGAACACTGTATAACTGATAAACATGTTGAATAAACACTTTAGCCAACATCTTTGCTGAGGGATTCTTTGGACAGGGTACAAAGTGCACCTGTTTAGAGAACAAGTCTGTAATCACCCAGATGACTGCATTTCCATTACTTTTGGGTAATTCAACAATAAAATCCATGGATATCTCCTTCCAAGGAGCCCCGGGTCTGGCTATTTTCTGGAGTAACCCAGGCAGCTTCCCAGGTGGCTTCTTTGCTGAAGCACATACAGGACAGCTAGCGACATATGCCTCTATGTCCTTCTTTAGGGAGGGCCGCCAGAATTGTCATTTAATTAAATGTAAAGTCTTCACGAATCCAAAATGCCCAGCAACTTTTGCATTGTGGTATTGTTGTAACACTGCCCTCCTCAGGCTGGCAGGGACATACAATTTGGCCCCCACCATCATGAACAGACCATCGTGAGAGACCATCATGAACAGTACACACATTGCTGTTGGAGATGAACCAATCATCAGTTTTTAGTGCATCCCTTAACTGCTCGCTTAAAACAGGGTGGTTCAGTTCTGTCTCCTGGGCTCTGGTGACAACCGGAGCCACCAGTTGCCTCAAAGGGATAACCGGCCGGATCACCTCCAGCTGTGCACTATTGTATTGAGGCAGTCTTGAGAGGGCATCTGCCATAAAATTCTTTCCTCCTGGGAGGTAGCGCAGAGTGAAATTAAAGCAATTAAAATGTTGTTCCCACCAGACACAACATTTGTTTGGGTGACAACTTCCGAGGGGTTTTTAGGCCTTCTAAATTCTTATGGTCTGTCCACACCTCAAAGGGGTGTTTTGCCCCTTTGAGGAAATGCCTCCAAGTTAACAAGGCCCAACAGACAGCAAAAGCTTCTTTCTCTCAAATTGCCCATCTCTGTTTGGCCTTGGACAATTTGCGGGAAGTGTAGGTGCAGGGTTGTAAGGACCCATCAGCATTAGCTTGAAGTAGCACTGCCCCAACTGCCACATCACTTGCATCGGCCTGGATGACGAAAAGGGCTTCCATGTCAGGGTGTTTTAAAACAGGCTCGGCGGCAAACAACCGCTTCAGTTTCTCAAAAGCAACCTGACACTCCATAGTCCACTCAAGTGGCCTACTAGGTTTTGGTTTGGCCTCCCCCTTCATTTTCAGAAGGTTGGTAATGGGTAATGCAGTTTGTGCAAATGAGGGGATAAACTGCCAATAAAAGTTTGCAAACCCGGCTTCCAGGTTGGCTCCGTTGGCAATGGAGGTGATCTGTTTGATCACCAACCTCTGGATCGTGTTGGACCGCTAAGACAGCGACAATCAGCTGCCCAGCAGTTCGAAATTCCCCCTCTTTGGGCGAAGAAGAGGAGGTGAGCGAAAGAGGCAGAGGTAGAGCTTCCCTAGAACTCCTGGAAGACACCAGGGGGCTTGAAGGGTTAAGCCCCCTCAGAACTTCAAAGCGCTCCAGATCTGAGGCTTTTTTCCTGCTTCAGCAGACCTAATTGTCACGACCAACTGCCAGGACCGATTTTAGCTTAAAGAAGAATATACCAGAATGAACAGAAACAGGAGAGCTCTAACTATAAAAGCAAGTAATTAAATCAATTTCCTGTTATTTTTTTTTTAAGTTTTGGAGCTTACTTCAAAGCGAAAATGGCGGCTGTTTTTCAATGAGCTAATCAGTTGAAAACCAAAGTGTTACAATTCTCACTGTTTGCTGTTTATTGCTGAAGAATTGCTGGAGATTTTTTGAAACATTGTAACGAGAGGGGGGAAGAGACATTGAGACTGTTTCTGTAAAAGACTTAGAAGATTTATACGTAACATTAAGTTAAAGAGAAATTTTAAGAGATGGCAGCAAAACAATTAAAGACAACTGTAACAAAAACTCCAGGAACATTAACACCGGGAGTTTTTCTAACACATACAGCAGATACAGAATCACTAAATTTGGAAGCACTTCAGGATAATTTGAAAGATTTTATGAAAGAATCTCTTAATGATGCTATGAATTTGCAAACCTCTCAGATAGAAGAAAAGTTTAAATTAATTATAGAAGAAATGTCAGAGATGAAAAAACAGATGTTAGAAATTCAAATTGGAAATAAAGAAGTCAAGGAAGGTTTGGTGTCAGCAGTACAGGTCTGGCATCAAATGTGATTTTATTGGAGCAGGAAGTAGAAGAAATAAAGAAAGTTAATTTAAAATTGGAAAATAAGATTGAGGTAGCTCAAAGTAAAATGGATAAAGTTGATGATGAACTTGTTTTGGTGCAATATAGAGATATGGAATTTGTTTTAAGAATACGGGGTCTACAAGAGAATAGACAAGAGAATTTGAAGCAAATTTTTTCTGAGGCCTTTGCGGAGATTTTGGCAGTTCGGCCAGCAGATGTGGTTTTTTTTATTGACAAAATTTATCGTGTGAATTCCTGGATAGCAAGACAAAGAAATCTTCCGAGAGACATTGTCATTTATTTTACTACTAGAACAGTGAGAAATGAGATTTTACATGCTTCTTTTAAAGGAGACAAGATTCAAGCGGCTGGCCAAGATATTTTAATACTAAAGGAAATTCCCCCAAAAATGTTGAGAGGTAGGAAGGAATTTGCTTTTTTGGTGAACGAACTTAAAAAACGTCAGATGGAGTACAGATGGGACATCCCAACTGGTATAATAGTTTACTATGAAGGGAAAGCACATCGTCTTAATACAGTCAGTAAAGCACGAGAGTTTTATGCTTATGTGCTCAAAGCTGGAAGTCCACCATTTCCGGATGGTAGGAGAAAGGAAGGCGAAATTAAATAAAAAGAAATGATAGTAATGGAAGAAGATCTTTTACAAGTGTTGGATGTGTCTAAGATGGGATCAGAGATTCCAAAAGAGCGAAGGATGACAAGAGCAGCTGTCAAACGCAAGGAACAAGAAGAAAAGGCTCAACAGGCTCAATCTGCTACTACCAAGACAGAAACAGTGGGAGGAGCAAGGCCCAAAGAAAGATATGATTTGCGGCTGGTGCTTCAAAAGTTTCCGATCGCTGATAATGGCAATTAGACTTTTATCTTGGAATGTTAATGGATTAAACTCACCACAAGAGAGAAGAAAGATATTTCATTATTTGAAGCAATTTAAAAATGACATTGTATGTTTACAAGAAACACATATTAGAACATTAGACCAGAAATATTTGATAAATTCAAAATTGGGAATACATTTTGTTGCATCTTCTACAGAAAAGAAGAATGGATTAGCTGTTTATATAAAGAGTAATTTATCTGCAACATTAATTGAGGCGGATAATCAAGGAAGATATATTGCCATTGAACTTTTATTGGAGGGGAGAAAGATACTTTTAATAGGAGTTTATGCACCAAATCAACAACAAGAACAATTTTATAAGTTTTTACATAAAAGAATAACATTTTGGGATTATAAAACTCATATATTAATGGGTGATTGGAATGAAGTGATGGATATCCAGAAAGATAAAAGAAGTCTTAGAAATATTTCCAATCGTGTAAAACTGCCAAAGGCCTTCTTTGATTTGATGGAAGATTTAGAACTGAGAGATGTATGGCGAGAACGCAATGAAAAAGAGAGAGATTTTACATTTTTTTCTGATAGACATCAATCATTTTCTAGGATTGATTTTATTTTAATTACTAATGATTTATTTTTCAGAGTGAAGAAGACAAAAATTTGCTCTAGAACTTTGTCTGATCATAGTCCGGTTTGGATTGAGCTAGATCGGGAAAAGGAGGCCAGGAGGTCATGGAGGATGAATGAGAATTTGTTTAAATATGAACAAAATGTAAATGAATGTAAAACTCAAATGAAGGAATTTTTTTCTTTGAATATGGATAAGGGGACACCTATAGAGATAGTTTGCGACACCAGCAAGGCTTATATGAGGGGAATTTTATTGGATATGAATAATAAATATAGAAATAGATTGCAGAAAAAGCAAAAAGAATTAGAAGAGGAAATTAAAAGGAAGGAGCAGTTATTGGTATGTAACCCAGGAGATAGTAAAATAAAAGAGTCAATAAATATATTAAGAGGTCAATTTAATATGTTAATGGCAGATCAGGTGGCAACTAATTTACAATATGCAAAGCATAATTTGTTTAATAATGCTAATAAACCTGGAAGGTGGTTAGCATATTTATTAAGAAAGAAACAGAAACGACGTATAATTGATAAAATAGAATATAGAGGTAAGGAAGTATATCAGCAAAATTTGATTAAAAAAGCTTTTTTAGAATATTATACTAAGTTATATTCTAGAGATGTGATTAATGATAAAGATATAGATAGATATTTACAGGACCACGGTATCTTAGAAATTACAGTAGATCAAAGGGAAGAGTTGAATCAATTAATTTCTTCAGAGGAAATAGTGTTTGCAATTAAGCAGCTTAAAGCGAATAAAGCACCAGGTACAGATGGTTTGACAACTACTTATTATAAAAATTTACAAAATGAGATGATTGTACCACTTAAGGAGTTATTTAACAGAATACAAAGGGGAGGAGAAGCTCCTCCCTCATGGAGGACAGCTTTTATTTCATTAATACCTAAAGAAGATCGAGATGGTGTTAAACCAGAGAATTATAGGCCAATATCGCTTTTAAATACTGATTATAAGATATTTGCTAAGATATTAGCGAATAGATTGATGCCACTGATGACTCAATTAATTCATAATGATCAAACAGGATTTATTAAGGGGAGACAGATGAGATATAATATGAGACAAATTGTAAATTTACTTGAATATTTGGAAAGAAACAGCCAGGTCTCAGCAGCACTCTTCTTTTTGGATGCGGAAAAAGCTTTTGATAGATTGGATTGGCAGTTTTTGTTTAAAGTAATAGAAAAAATGCAATTTGGGGATTATTTTATTCAAGCAATTAAGGCTATATATCAAAAGCAAACAGCTCAAATAATAGTAAATGGTGGATTAACAGAATCTTTCAAGATTGAGAAAGGGACTAGACAAGGATGTCCCTTGTCACCGTTATTATTCATTCTAACTTTGGAAATATTATTGAGTAATATACGTGGTTTAGATCGAATAAAAGGAATTAGAATTAAAAATCAAGATTATAAGTTAAGAGCGTTTGCAGATGATCTGGTTGTTACTTTATCTCAACCAATACATTCAGCCATATATCTAAAGGAGACAATTGATCAGTATAGTAAGGTATCTGGGTTTACAGTGAATCAACAGAAGACAAAAATGATAATTAAAAATATGAATACACATCAGAGAGAAGAACTAGAAAGAATAACTGGATATGAAGTGGTTAAAAAGGTCAAATATCTAGGAGTATATATTACAACATCGAATGTAAAGTTATATAAAAATAATTATGAGGTATTGTGGGGAAAAGTAATTAAAGAAATGGAGAATTGGAAGAAGTTACAATTATCATTGTTGGGAAGAGTGGCAGCTATAAAAATGAATGTTTTGCCTAGATTTTTATTTTTGTTTCAAATGATTCCAATATTGAAGAAAGATGCAAATTTACAGGAATGGCAAAAAGGGATTAGTAATTTTGTATGGAAGGATAAAAAACCGAGAATAAAGTTAAAAATAATGCAAGACGTTAGGGAAAGAGAGGGTTTAAAAATGCCTAAATTGAAATTGTACTATGATGCAGTTGCTTTAGTTTTAATTTCTGATTGGATTAATTTAACAGAGGAAAGGGTTTTGAATATAGAAGCTTATGGTTTATTATATGGTTGGCATGCATATGTATTATATGACAAGAAAATTGATAAGATATTTAAGAATAATATGGTCAGAAGTGCTTTGTTGAGGGTTTGGAAAAAATATCAATATAAGTTAGATGGAAAGATACCAATATGGACTATCCCCAGACATATGATAGAGAATATAAATATATTACAAAAAATGGAGGTTATTACTTACAAAGAGCTTTTGATTATGGAAAAGGGGGAATTACAATTAAAATCTAGGGAGAAATTGAGGATGAAGGAGAAATTATACATGGTTCCAGTATGGACAATTGCAATCTAGATGGAAAATAGTTCAGCAAATTGATATTAGGCAAAGTGATGATAATTTGGTAAAACAAATAAAAGATCAAGGTCAACAGCATATAAAGAGATTATATAATGTATTGGTTGAAATTGATTCAGAAATGGAGTTGGTTAAAGATTGTATGGTAAAATGGGCACAAAATTTTCAACAACCTATAATGTTAGAAACATGGGAAAAAATTTGGGTGAGGAATGTTAAATTCATAAGCACAAAATTTAAGAGAAAATTTTTATAAAATGTTTTATAGATGGCATTTAGATCCTAAAAAACTGTCATGTATGTATCCAAATGTGAAAGCAAAATGTTGGAGATGTGATTGTGAGGATGCTACTTATTATCATATATGGTGGACTTGCAAAAAAGTTAAAGCTTTTTGGATTAAAATATGGTGGATTATGCAGAACATTTTGAAAAAGAAGATCAAGTTTGTTCCACAGTTCTTTTTATTAGGAATAATTCCAGATTGCACTGTTATAGAGACAAAACTGATTTTGAATTTAATAACTGCTGCAAGACTATTGATTGCACAATATTGGAAGAAAGAAGACTTACCTACAATTGGAGAATGGATTAGTAAAGTATCAAATTTAGCAGAAATGGCAAAAATTTCTGCCTACTTGAAAGACTATACACAAGAAAAATATATTTTGGAATGGAAAAAGTGGATCGATTATATTCAAAATAAGTATCAGATTAAAAAATACCAATTACTTTTTCAGTGAAGTTAGGAATTGCTATGTATTAGAGTTTAAGAAAGAAGGGAATTGATAGTGTGATGGTGTGAAATGGAATATGTTTGATGTTATATTTTAGATTATGTTTGCTAGTTACTATACCCTGTGTTCTGTTCTGGGAAGTCTCGGGGGGGAGGGGGGAAATGGGGAGGGGAAGGGGAAGATTATAAATTGATTGCCATTGTACAGGAATAATGGTAGAATTAAACAAGTTGGAATGGTGTAAAGTCAGGGCTGCTCGGTAACCGAGTAGTGGGGTGAGTTATCAACTGTACGCTGATGATACTCAGCTGTACTTTTCCACCCCGGGCCACCCCAACGAAGCTGTCGAAGTGCTGTCCCGTTGCCTGGAAGCCGTACGGTCTGGATGGGGAGAAACAGACTCAGACTCAATCCATCCAAGACGGAGTGGCTGTGGATGCCGGCATCCCGGTACAGTCAGCTGCAACCGCGGCTGACTGTTGAAGCAGTCATTGGCTAGCGGAAAGGGTGCGCAACTTGGGCGTTCTCCTGGATGGACCGCTGTCGTTTGAAGATCACTTGGCGGCCGTCTCCAGGAGAGCTTTTTACCAGGTTCGCCTGGTCCGCCAGTTGCGCCCCTTTCTTGACCGGGATGCCTTATGCACGGTCAATCATGCTCTCGTCACTTCTCGTCTGGATTATTGCAATGCTCTCTACATGGGGCTACCCCTGAAGTGCACTCGGAGACTCCAGCTAGTCCAGAATGCAGCTGCGCGGGTGATTGAGGGAGCACCACGTTGCTCCCGAGTAACACCACTCCTGCGCAGTCTGCACTGGCTACCTGTGGTCTTTCGGGTGTGCTTCAAGGTTTTGGTTACCACCTTTAAAGCGCTCCATGGCTTAGGGCCCGGGTACTTACGGGACCGTCTGCTGTTACCACATGCCTCCCACCGACCTGTGCGCTCTCACAGAGAGGGTCTTCTCAGGGTGCCGGCCGCCAAGCAGTGTCGGCTGGCGGCTCCCAGGGGAAGGGCCTTCTCTGTGGGAGCACCTACTCTCTGGAACGAACTTCCCCCCGGTTTACGCCAATTGCCCGACCTTCGGACCTTTCGCCGGGAACTGAAAACTTATTTATTTATCCAAGCGGGACTGGCCTGATTTTTAAATTTTTAAATTTTAAATTTTTAAATTTTAATATTTTATTGGGTATTTTATATGGTCAATTGGACAGTTTTAATTTCGGCCTTTATTGAATAAGTTTTTTAATTGTTATTTTAGTGTGTATATTAATTGTTTTAATGTAGGCTGTACACCGCCCTGAGTCCTTCGGGAGAAGGGCGGTATAAAAGTTTAATTAATTAAATAAATAAATAAATAACCATTCTGGAAGGGAAAGGGTAAGGAAAGAGGAGTAAAGAAGGAAGAAAGTAGGTAGGCAGGTAGGTAGGTAGGAAAGAAGGGAAGGAGAAGAAAGGATAGGAGGAGTAGAAGGAGGGGAAGATAGAGGGTTAGAAAGGATGGAAGTGAGAAGTGGGAAAGAGGAGGGGAAGTAGGAAAGTGAGGAGAGGATGGTGGGGAAAGTAGAAGAAGGATGAGAAGGGTAGGAAGGATTAAGGAAGGGAGTGGCGACCGAGCAGGCCTGATTGAGCATAATCTGAGTATAGGATCGATTGTTGGATAAGTGATTGTACTGTACACTGGTTAAATTGTGGGAATTACTATGGAAAATTTTAAAAAAATTTGCCCGGGAAAAGTTTGCAAACCCTAAGAAATTTTGTAGCTGCTTGCATGGTATGTGGGGGTGCCCACTCCAGGACTGCAGAATTTCTCAGGATCCATCTCTATCCCCTCATTTGAGATGCAGTATCGTAAATAGTCAATATTACTTTGATGGAATTCACATTTTGACAATTTAGCGTACAATTGGGCTGCTCTGACTTTTTTCAGAACTGACTGCACCAGCTTCATGTGTTCATCCATAGTCTTAGAATGTCATTTATGTAGACCAGGACTCCCTTGTAGAGATGCTCATGCAATAACTCATTAATCAATTGCATGAACACTGCCGGAGCCCCTTGCAGCCCACAAGGGAGCACCCTAAACTGGAAGCAACCAGGGGGCAATTAAAGGCATTTTTCCATTCATCCCCTTCCTTAATTAGAATTCTGTAGTACGCCTCCCTCAAATCCAGTTTAGTCAAAATCTTTCCCTTAGCCAGATGAGCTAACATATCTTTCATTAGGGCAGTGGGTAAATATTTTCTATGCAAATGGCATTCAAGTTTCAGTAATCCACACACAAGCGAAGAGAGCCATCTTTTTTTTCCTGAAATAAAACTGGGGCAACCACTTGGGGCCTCGCTGATTGGATGAAGCCCCGTTTTAAGTTTTTATCAATAAAATTCTGCAGCTCCTCCAACTTGTCAGGGCTCATGGAGTAGATCTTTGGTTTTGGGAGCTTCACTCCTGGAAGGATCTCTATGCCACAGTCAGTGGGTTGATGGGGTGGTAGTACATCTGACGCCTTCTTGCTGAACGCCTCCCTGAGGTCCCAATATTCCTTAGGGATGTTTTCATCCCCAGCAATGCATTCACTTGCCACCACTGCCAACTCCTTTGAAGCTTTAGCCGTGCAAAAATGTTTGCCCCCTTCCTTTCCCAGCTGCCCCTCTGATTCACCTGTGGGTTCCATTTCTGTAGCCAAGGCAGTCCAAGCAAGAGAGGTTGTTCCATCCCAGGGGCTACAATAAAACTCAAGGTCTCTGTGGTTCCCCCATCCACATCTCAACAGGTTGGGTCACAAAGTGCCCCCCCCAGCTACTGACCCATCCAACTGGCAGAATGTGATGGGTATGTTCATCGTTTTTAGTCTCAGTCCGATTTTGTCTGCCACTACTGGGCTGATAACATGTCTCATACATCCAGAGTCTAAGAGGGTTCCTGCCCCCCTCACAAGGGGGACCTGGGTTGCAGCCTCAGCTTGAGCCCCAGCAGCTTACTCTCTCTCTCTGCTTCGCCTTTAGGAACCTCTTCCATGCTCACTGAAGCCTCTGCTTCCCTCCCCTTGGGTTTTCAATCTCCTCGCCCCCCTTCCCAGCAATGCATACCTTTTGCGGGCTTTACAACTTTTAAAGGCTTCTTTCAAGAGTTGCATGGCTTGAGTCATTAGGAGGTCCTCTTTGTTCTCCTCCTGCCAAGCCACCTCTCCAACCGGTGTCTGATAACTGTCACCCCTGAGGGGATTTCCTCTGGAGGTTCCATCCTCCCCATGCCCAGCGACCACTTAGTTCTGACTGGCTTTTCTTCAAGCTGTAATTCTGACTTCCAGTCCAAAACCTCCTTATAGTGCCTGGACCGAGGAGGAGTGGATCTAGTCTTCCTGGTCACTCTCTTGGTCAGACATTCTTGGCTCAGCCCCCAGGGTAGAGCTTTCTCTGGGATGGCTGGTAAAGCAGACTTTGCTTAATCTCCACCAGTCACTTTCCCCCTGCAAGCATCATAGAGGATGACACAAGCCTTCTGAATAAAGAAGTTAAAGCTACCACTAAAATTTCACTCAGAAGTTGGCTGATAAAAGTTGTTATCCAGTAATATCTCTGGTTACCATCCTTTCTCTATAATTATGCCTTTAAAGATAAATAGTTGGCCATTATTCCAAAGTTTTGGGACATCTCCCTTATGCAACAGGTTTTATTTTCCCAAGAAGTTTCATCTTTTTGAGAAAATGATTGCCACTGTCAATAATAACAATATCCAGTAAAAGCCACAATGATGCCAGGCACAACATGACTTCACATACAAATGATGTGAATTGTGTAGTTTGCACAGTGGCATAATTATGTGCATAATATTACTTACCATCCCTACCTCATACCCTGGCAAATGCTACTTCCAATTTATTAAAGCTAAATACAGGTGATACATTCTCAGCTACTTATGACAGCTATGTGCTTTTTTTGTGGTTTCATAAATTGGGCAGGTTTTTATAACTCAAAAAGTATCTTCATTGAAATCTTCTTGGTTTACTACTCAGGGTTGTTTAAATGCAATCTCTTTGGCCAAAGGAGCTTGCAACCATTTCATGTTTGATCACTAGCATCTCAGAGGCAGTGGCTCAAAGTGGTGGTGGTGAGAAGTGTAACATTTCATTAGATTTCATCAGCACTGTTAAGCGCAATACCACTGTGCATTAATCAGGAGTTTATTCCCTGCTATGTCACCAAATAAATAAGAATTACTTAATCCATCTGATTCATTAATAACAAAAGACCACTTCCCTACTAATGGATCATTTTGCTTCTGAATTGTTTTTATTATGTCTCATGTCTTAATCCTAATTTAACTCAAAATTAGAGGCCAAATTGGCTTAAAAGAGTGTTAATTTGAATGTTTAAACTTTAAGAGAGATAAAGTAGGCATTACTACTGCATTGCTTGACTTCAAGTATCTTAGAAATATTTACTACTATATTTAGCTCTCTTTTTTTTTTGTTTACATTTATACCCCGCCCTTCTCCGAAGACTCAGGGCGGCTTACAATGTATAGGGCAATAGTCTCATTCTATTTGTATATATTTACAAAGTCAACTTATTGCCCCCCCAACAATCTGGGTCCTCATTTTACCTACCTTATAAAGGATGGAAGGCTGAGTCAACCTTTCTCCTCAAGCTCAGTCTTGAAATAAAGATCTGAACTGATCCAGATAACCGAACAGTAGAACTGGAGATCATCAGGTTTTGGAGTTGGAAAAAAGACTGCACTTTTGAAAATATACTAAATTTCCATTATAAAAATTGGAAGGTTGAAGGATATGGCGTGCTGAACAATGGCAGGATGTTCAATGAAATGAACAAGGATACTCTATTTAAAGTATATGTCTTTTATACTGGATTCTTTGCAGTTGTTAGCATTGTCTCCAATGTTACTATATGAACAACATTTTAAAGACCTCCTTAATTAGATCATCGATAAATTGACCCTTATTCTTTTACTGTATTTCACATATAGGAATATAACCTTTCATGGTTTGTCTCAGTGGTGGAGAGAAATGGATTTGGTTAAAAGTAGATTGTCAGTATATTCTTATAGCTTAATATATATCTCTTTATAGACATCAGCACTCATAAAATATTAATAATATGCTCCAGATACAACTAAAATATACTTTTCTTTCTTATGCGATCAGAAGAATTTTCCTCAATCTTGGGCACAACTCTGAGGTTCAATGTATGTTTTCCAATTTTATCTGAACTAAAAAAAAAAAGGAAAACGCACAAGTACTTTATTTTGTACATTTATACAAACTATATCTCAGGTAAAGATTTTTGGTCTCAGTAATAAAAGGGAAGGTCAAAAAATAATTCATAGTTATTTTAGCCATAGCTATCATTAGCCAAGAAGAGGAAAGGGTTAACCAGGAACTGGTAAATTGTAGAAATGTTCTTTTTCCACTCCCCCCACCTTTCCTCCCCTGGCCTACTGTAGCCTCCATGTGATCTGCTGAAAGCTGATGGGCCCTTTCTTGTTGATTCTCTAGAGAGTCTCTGTACTGGGGGCATTGATTAGAAACAGTCTGGCAGGATTATACCTTTTCTGTTACTATGCCAACAAATCAGCTGGGTTGCCACAGAAACAGAATGTCAGAGCTCACAGTGCAGGAACATGAATTCAGCACAATTGAAAATGTTTTATTAATTGGAGACCTTTTTCATTTCAGATTTTATGGGGAAGGCAGTTGGCAGGGGTAGCTAGGGATGAGAGCTTCAAATAAGATTTTGCCTTAATTGATTAGAAAGTAAGTTTAGGATTGTTTTTGTGTTTCTACAAATTGGAAAGGCGATTATCTTTATAAAGTGTGCTGTAATCTGGGGGTTGCTGTTGCTCAGCTTTTCCTAAACTAACATCCTATGGCATCTCAGGACCCCTCCACAAATGGATATCTGCTTTTCTGTCTAACAGACAACAAGTGGTCAAAATTGGCAATGCTTTATCAAATCCTGTTCCTGTCAAGAGTGGCGTTCCTCAAGGCAGCGTCCTTGGACCAACACTCTTCATTCTATACATTAATGATCTTTGTGACCATATCTCAAGTAATTGTGTTCTCTTTGCTGACGATGTCAAACTATTTAACACCACAGACAACACTTCTATCATTCAAAACGACCTTGACCATCTAACCGCTTGGTCTAAAAATTGGCAACTCCAAATTTCAACCAGCAAATGCTCAGTCTTACATATAGGAAAAAAGAACTCTAAAACTAAGTACATACTAGATGGACATTACCTTACAGACGACCCCCATCCCGTTAAAGACCTTGGAGTTTTCATGTCAAATGATCTAAGTGCCAAAGCCCACTGCAACTACATAGCAAAAAGCTCTAAGAGTTGTAAACCTAATTTTGTAGCTTCTTTTCCAAAACACCACACTACTAACCAGAGCATATAAAACATTTGCTAGACCAATTCTAGAATACAGCTCACCTGTTTGGAACCCTCACCACATCTCTGACATCAATACAATTGAACGTGTCCAGAAATATTTTACAAGAAGAGTTCTCCATTCCTCTGAAAACAACAAAATACCTTATCCCACCAGACTTGAAATCCTAGGCTTAGAAAACTTGGAACTCCGTCGCCTTCGACAAGACCTAAGTTTAACTCACAGAATCATCTATTGTAATGTCCTTCCTGTCAAAGACTACTTCAGCTTTAATTGCAATAATACAAGGGCAACCAATAGATTTAAACTTAATGTAAACCGCTTTAATCTAGATTGCAGAAAATATGACTTCTGCAACAGAATCATCAGTGCTTGGAATACTTTACCTGACTCTGTGGTCTCTTCCCATAATCCTAATAGCTTTAACCAAAAACTTTCTACTATTGACCTCACCCCATTCCTAAGAGGACCATAAGGGGCGTGCATAAGCGCACAAACGTGCCTACCGTTCCTGTCCTATTGTTCTTCTTTTCTTCTTCCTATATATGTTTATATGTGTATATACTATATAATCTTTTTGTATGATGTTGTGACAAAATAAATAAATAAATAAATAAATAAATTCTAGTGTTAATGGAGGTGAATTTCAGTGGATACGATCCACCATTGGTTTTACTAGGAAGAGGTGAATATTTACATCAAACTCTCAGTATTAAACTAGGACCAGTCACTAGAATTACTACAAACAGATCTAAGCTGCAAAACCAGCAGCAGCCACTAGAGAACAGTAGAAACATGCAGAAGACTCTCTGCCGTTCTCCAATGGTTGCTTTAATATTTGCAGACCAAATTTCATAGCCTTTAATCTGGGCCTTTCAGATTTACCCACATCATGGGATATCCACCTGAAGACCAAAAAAAGAAAAATCAAAATAGGGGATTTTTGGCTGATATCACGGCACTACCAGTCACAAGAAATGGAGCGCTCCATTCCTTTGCTGGCTTCTCCCTGTTTGTGGGCTCCAAAAGGACCCAAAGCTGCCTTGCAGGGGCAGCAAAGCTAAGGAGGGGTGCTCTGAGAGATCGCAGGAGAGATCACAACTTTCCTGCTGAACCCCAAAGCTTTTTTCCTTTCATTGAAAAAGCAAAAAGATTGTAAAAATGCAGAAAATTTGATTTTTAAGGATAGACATTGTTTTGGATACGTATCTTGAAATGCTGGTATTATCTACTTAAAAATTATTTTTACATTGTGGAAAACTGGAAAAAATGGTTAACATTAAAATTTAATCTAAGAGATTAGAAATCTAAGAGATAAGATATCTAATCTAACCTGCTGATGAAAGGAAGTATAACACATTCCCAAAATCTTGGAAATATTTGATTACTGGAGATTTATCATATTTTTCAGACTATAAAATGCTCTGAAGTATAAGACGCGCCTAGCTTTTGGGGAGGAAAACAAGGGGGGAAAATCTGCCTCTGCCTCTGCCTCCCAGCAATTTACCTCCTTGCAGCAAACAGCAAACAGCCTGGTCAGCTTCAGCATAGCTTGATTTAGCACAAGCAGCTGATAGATGGTTGGATTGGCCTCGTGGAATACCTTGGGAATCGCCACCGCCCATTGCCACCGTCGCCGCCCATTGCTGCTGCCACCTATTGCCACTTCTGCATACCCCATTTTTGCCTCCGCACCTCCCATTTTCAGCCTCTGTGCACCCTGTTTTTGGCCTCTGTGCATCCCATTTTGGGCCCATTCCAGGCAGCACTGATAGCTTCCGTTGCTGCCTATCCTTGCCACCTGGAATGGGCCAAAAATGGGATGCGTGGAGACAAAAAATGGAGCATATGGAGGCAGAGATAGGCAGCAGCAGTGATAGGCAGTGATGGCGATGGGCAGTGGCGATCCCTGCAGCCTGGAACAACTGATAGGCAGTATTCCAGGAGGCCGATCCAATCACCAGTCAGCTGCTTGTGCTAAATCAGGCTGTGCTGAAGCTGACCAGGCTGTTTGCTGTTTGTTGCAAGGAGGTAAATTGCTGAAAGGCAGAGGCCAAAGGGTGGAGGCAGGCAGGTGGGTGGAGCTTTGGCAATTTTCATTGTATAAAACACACAGACATTTCCACCCACTTTTTTGGGGGACAAAAGTGTATCTTATAAACTGAAAAAATATGGTAAATGTGAGAATAAGAAAGACACTATCATTAAAATGACCCCTGAAGATTACAACACAAGACAGAATCCATAGAGGGACTTGAGGATGTTCTGGAAAAGTTATGGGACTATCCAGAGGAACAGGTTGATCAACTGTGGGAAACAAAGAATTAAGAATATTGAATTTTTTGAGAAGTGACTTTAGGCTTGAATATATGGTTTTTTGGATTATTGGACAAAGGAAGGACACAATAAAATTTAATGAGTTGCTTCATCAAGAAGAAATGAGTGGAATTTGGGAAGAGATGGCATCATAATCCAAAGTACAAGGGAGATACTGATGAACTGAATCAAGAGAATAGATGAAAAGCTGGGAAATATAATACAAAGGACAATGAGTGATCAAGACGCCCAGGAAGAGGAGGAACCAAATGAAAGAGTAGATGAAAGAATGGAACAGACAAAACAAATGAAAGAAGATGATAAGAAGGAGATAATAACAAAAATAATAAGGATTGATGAAATAAGCCAAGGGGAGAATATTCTAAGGGAATTAAAAAAGGAACCGGAGAACCAGGAAGATTTTTCTGAAGAGAGATAGGGGCAAGAGTAGATATTTTGAAAGCTAGACAATGGAAAAGGGCAAAGAAGGAAATGTTTAAAATGAGTACAGTAACATATTGCAATATTGAATAACTAAATAATGAAGGATTATAATTTGAATAACTAAATAGTAGAGGACTATAGCATAACTTAAATATGTGCACCATTAGAATTATATAAGCTTGCTAAATGTAATAAATATGATCAATACTTTATTTGTATTAAAAGGTATGACATTCAGAATATGGTGATTGGCATAAAAATAACATATTGAAATTTTGAATAACTAAATAATGAAAGACTATAATTTAACATAAATATATATATTACTATCAGAACTATATAAGCTTGTTAAATGTGATAAATGTGATCAATATAGTTCTATTCGTACCAAATGTATGACACGCAGGTGCCACACTGTTCACATACTGATATGTTTTTAAAAAATAAAAAAGGGGGGGAATCAAAATGGTGACCATAACCATACAATCAAAGCCCTGCTTTCTTTTTATGTTCAATTGTGCTGCATGTAAAAAGCATAGGGTTTTGATCACATTTGGTACATTGTAGCCACCAACTTGATTGTTTTGAACCCCTGAGGATTCCCCTGACCCAATGTTTAATCTGAAATTGCAGATTCACCAATAAAATTTGAAGTTTTTTGTTTTCCAAGCCAGAGTTTTGAAAGGGGCACTTGCTAACCTCACTACTGTATGTTTAAACTTTTAGCTGTTTAACAGAGATGTTGCAGTACATAACTACCTTGTATATCATGAAGCTTTTTAAATGATGGATCTGAAGTAAATTGTGGTCTCTATGCACATCATTGATATCAACAATTGTTTTGGGGATTTAGTACTGTGGGAAGTATACCTCAAAAGGACAGTGCCAGAAATCTTACAGTACCAGAAACCTCAGAAAACAGTGCCAAGAGACTCAAGCCACCCCTTCCCCCTTTAAGAAAACTAAGAAGCACCAGCTGAAAGGAAAACTCAGAGCAGCCCTGGTAAAGGCTTTTGCAATAGAGCTGACAACAGAAACACTTAAGTAGAGCCATTAAGATAAGGGGAATCAGGCCAAAAATAACTCACCAAGGCCAAACTAGAATTCAATTTTTCCTGCCCCCTGACAGGATTAACCCCATAGGACAAGAAAACACAAAGGCCCAGGAACAAGATTAACCCAGAAAAAAAAGAAAAACAAAATCCAGGGCAATCAGAAACACAACAAAACCCATCAAGCTGCAGGAGCTTCAAAGGGGAATTAAGCATAAAAGGCTCAGATTCACGCTCCCAAGCTGCTTGCAAGCCAGGAACACTCGAGCTGTGTCACTTTTTGCTTCTTGCCTTCCTACATTAAAAGAATTCCACTTTCTGGCAGCTGGCTTCTGCATCCATTCTCAGATTCTGTGGTGTGTCCCAGCTGGGAATGAACCAGGGAAATTTCTTCCAACAGTATCCTATAAATAAATGTAATTTTTTTTTAATTGAAAAAGTTTTAAAAAAACAAAAACATTTTCCCCCCCTTTTTCCCACCTCCCTCCCAGAAAACCCCCTTCCCCCCTCCCTCCCCCCCCCCGGCTTCCCGGGTCAATCACAAGGTATTGTTATACATAAACCAAACATAGAATAAAATTTTCCCTTCCAATCCAATTAACCTCATCCAAAACTTTTCATCTCCCAACCCCCTCCCCATTACATAAAATAACTTCCTAATTATTCAAAGGCAATCTGATATTTCTTAATCTGATATCTGTTTTGTAGATAATCAATCCATTTTTTCCATTCAATTAAATATCTTTCCTGCGTATTGTCTTTTAAAAAAGCTGAGATTTTAGCCATCTCAGCCAAATTAATGACTTTCAGTATCCATTCTTCTATTGTAGGTACCTCTTCTTTCTTCCAGTATTGTCCAATCAACAGTCTTGCTGCTGTTATTAAATTCAGAATCAGTTTAGTCTCAATCCCTGTACAATCCGTTATAATTCCCAAAAGGAAAAATTGTGGCAGGAACTTTATCTTCTTCTTCAGTACATTTTGAATAATCCACCAAATTCTTATCCAAAAGGCCTTAATTTTCTTGCAAGTCCACCAAATATGAAAATATGTAGCGTCATCACAATCACACCTCCAACATTTCGCTTGGATATTAGGATACATACATGATAATTTTTTGGGATCTAAGTGCCATCTATAAAACATCTTATAAAAAATTTTCCCTTAAATTCTGTGCTTGTGTAAACTTAACATTTCTAACCCAGATTTTCTCCCATGTTTCCAACATTATTGGTTCCTGAATATTCTGTGCCCATTTTATCATACAGTCCTTTACCAAATCCTTTTCCGAATCTATTTCAAGCAACACATTATACAATCTCTTTATATGCTCCTGGGTCTGATTTCTAATTTGCTTTATTAAATTTTCCTCCTTTGCATTATACCAATTTTTGATCTTCTTTCCATCTAGCACTTATTTGCCCATATTGAAACCAAGTATAATTCCTCCCTTCTTCATTTAATACCTGTAATGATTTTAATTGCAATCTACCTCCTTCAGCATACAAAAGTTCTTTATAAGTAATCATTTCCTGTTTCTGTTCTATATTTATATTCTCTATTGCATGTCTGGGGCTTGCCCATATAGGAATATTGTAATCTAATTTATAAGAATATTTTTTCCAGACCCGCAAAAGAGCACTTCTCAACACATGATTCTTAAAAGCCCTATCCACTTTTTTTTCATAAAATAAATACGCATGCCATCCATGTAACAAGTCATAACCTTCTATATTCAAAATTCTTTCCTCCGTTAAATTAAACCAGTCACTTATTACTGAAAGGGCTACTGCTTCATAATATAGTTTAAAGTTAGGCATTTTTAAGCCACTTCTTTCCCGTGAGTCCTGTATTATTTTCATTTTAACCCTCGTCTTTTTACCCTGCCATATAAATTTATTAATCCCAATCTGCCAATCCTCCAAATTTTTATCCTTTTTAATTATTGGTATCATCTGGAACAGAAACAAAAATCTAGGTAACACATTCATTTTAATAGCCGCAATCCTTCCCAATAGCGACAACTGCAATTTTTTCCAGACACTCATATCATTCTGAACTTTTTGCCATAGCAAGTCATAATTATTTTTATAAAGTTTCTTGTTCGATGAGCTAATATAAACCCCTAAGTATTTAACCTTTTTTACCACCTCAAATCCTGTCATTTCCTCTAGTTTTTGTTTCTGTTGTATAGACATATTTTTGATTATCACTTTTGTTTTATTCTGATTTATTTTAAATCCTGATACCTTTCCATATTTATCAATTACTTCCAACAAGAATCTACTTGAATTTATAGGATTTGTTAAAGTAACCACTACATCATCTGCAAAAGCTCTAACCTTGTACTCATATTGTCTAATCTTAATTCCCTCTATTTTCGTTAATTCTCGTATTTTATCTAATAATGGTTCCAGAGTCAAAACAAACAATTGTGGTGATAAGGGACATCCCTGTCTCGTTCCTTTCGCAATCTTAATAACTTCTGAAAAACTACCATTTATTATAATCTGAGTTGTTTGCTCTCCATAAATCGCTTTAATTATTCTAACAAAACAATCTCCAAATTGCATTTTCTCTATTAATTTAAATAAAAAATCCCAATCAAAGGCTTTCTCTGCATCCAAAAAAATAAGTGCTGCTGAAGTATTCTTCTTTTCCAAATATTCCAATATATTAATAATCTGTCTAACATTATTCCTCATCTGCCTCCCTTTTATAAAACCAGATTGATCAGTATGAATTCTTTGTTGTAAAACTAACATTAATCTATTTGCTATTATTTTTACAAAAATCTTATAATCATTATTTAAAAGTGAAATCGGCCTGTAGTTACCGGGTTTAGAGCAATCTTGCTCCTCTTTTGGTATCAGTGAAATAAAAGATGTTTTCCATGACGGGGGTATTCCCACTCCTAGTTGTATCTGATTAAATAATTCTTTAAGTGGGCCTAATATTTCATCCTGTATTTTTTTATAATAACTTGCTGTAAGACCATCTGTACCAGGGTTTTCCGCATTTTTAATTGTTTAATTGCCTCCACTATTTCTCCAGTAGCTATCGGCCGATTCAGCTCCTCCCTCTGTTCTAATGTTAGAGTATTAACCTTATAATCTTTCAAATAATCATAAATGTCCCTATTCAATATTTTGTCTTTTGCATATAGAGCAGTGTAAAATTCTGAGAATGCCTTTTTAATTTTATCCTGTTGATATATCTCTTTACCTTTATATTCTATTTTTTGTATGACACGTGCTTTCTGTTTTTTCCTTAAGTTATATGCCAACCATCTCCCAGGTTTATTTGCATTACAAAAGGTATTATGTTTAGCATATTGTATATTCGTTGCCACCTGGTCTGCCATTAACATATTAAATTGACTCTGTAATATTTTTATAGCCTCTTTAAGTTTGTGATCTTGTGGGTTTTGAATTAATAACTGTTGCTTCCTTTGAATTTCTTCTTCCAAGTACCTACGCTGCCTTTGTTTATTATTCCTCTGCCTATTGTCCAAGTATATCAATATACCTCTAATAAAAGCTTTACTCGCCTCCCACACAGTTCCTATAGGTGTCCCTTTGTGCATATTAAAATCAAAAAATTCTTTCAACTGTTTCTTACAATGATTTACATTATCCTCATATCTAAACAGATTTTCATTCAACCTCCATGTTCTACCACCTTTTTTCCCTTGTAATAATTCCATCCATACTGGGCTATGGTCAGTTAAACACCTCGGAAATATCTTCATTTTCTTCACCCTAGAAAGCAAGTCATTAGAAATTAAAATAAAATCAATACGTGAGAAAGATTGGTGCCTATCGGGAAAAAAAGTAAAATCTCTCTCATCTGGATTCCGTAACCTCCATATATCTCTAAACTCAAAGTCTTCCATCATTTCAAAAAAGGATTTTGGTAGTTTTGCATGTATAGGTATCTTCTTGGAAGAGGTTCTCTTATCACTTCTTGTATCAATTACTCCATTCCAGTCTCCTAATAAAATAAATGAACTATAATCCCAGAGGATCAACCTCTCGTGTAACATTTTATAAAACTTTTCTTGTTGCTGATTAGGTGCATAAATACCTATCAGCAAAGTCTTTTTTGCATCTATCACCAGTTCAATAGCAATAAATCTTCCTTGAATATCTGCCTCAATTAGCTTAGCTGGTATATCCTTCCTGATATATACAACAATTCCATGCTTCTTTTCCAAAGCTGATGCAACAAAATGTTTACCTAATTTTGAGTTAATTAAGTATTTTTGGTCTGATAATTTTATATGTGTCTCTTGCAGGCAAATCACATCATTTAAATTGTTTCAAGTAGTGAAATATTTTCCTTCTTTTCTGAGCTGAATTCAAGCCATTAACATTCCATGACAAAATTCTATTTGCCATTACTGGCCTCCTGAAGCTTTGAAGCAAACAACGGAAGATCCTCCTCCGGTATCTTCCGTCTAGCTCCTCCCACAGCTTCCATACTGGGGTCCTGACTTTTACTTTGAGACTGTTGCTCTTCTTTACGCTTAAGAGCTCCTCTTGTCACCCTTTGCTCTTGTGGTTCCTCTGATGCTGGCAGCAATGAAGGCTCTTGGATCACCACGCCTTCTTGAATCTCTTGAAGTTTTCTATCACTTCTATTTCGACTTTCAAAACTGTAGAAAGAAAATCCTTTGCCTTTAAAACAGTGTCAATTCTATATCTCCTTCCTTGATAAAATACTGTCAGTCCAACTGGCACCTCCCATCTGAATTGAATCTGATGTTTTTTAAGTTCTTGTGTAAAAAAAACAAATTCCTTCCTATCTCTTAACATCTTGGAAGGAATCTCTTTCAGCACCTTCAGCTCCTGTTCTCCAATTTTTAAAGTTGTCTGATATGAAACTTGCAGAATCTGATTTCTCATAGTCCTTTTCACAAAATAAACCACAATGTCCCGAGGAAGCTTTCTCTGTCTTGCAATCCAGGAGTTAACTCTATATATTTTATCAATTTGGTAAGCTACCTCTTGGGGTTCCACTTCAATAAATTCAGCCAATGCTTCTGATATAATTTTTCTTAAGTCTTCTCCTCGCTGTTCTTGCATACCACGGATTCTAAGAGCTCCTTCCATAAGTTTATATTGTAATATCACAACCTGATCTTCATTTTGATCCACTTTTTTCTGAACACCTTTCATTTTGTCTTCTAAATGCTTATTTGACTGAGAGATCTGTTGCATTTCCTCTTCCAATCCCTCAATTTTTTTACTCAATCCTTGAACTGCCATGAGAATATCTTCTCTTATTTTTGCATTAAAATTCTCCATCATCTCTTTTTGCCTATCTTCAGAAAGTTTTAATTGTACTTTCAATATATCCTCAAGACTTGGTTCAGATCCCCTTCTTCCAGAAGGCTTTAAAGGTTTAGCTGCCATTCTGTCTTCAAAAGAATCAGGAATTTAAACTTAACAACTTTCCTTTACTCCTTTCAGTATAAGAGAACTCCGTTTGTAACAATCCACAAATAACGCTACTTTGTTGTACTAAAAAATTTTACTTTCACTTTCAGACGCCATTTTAAAAGTCAATTAATCAGAGACAAAGAAAGGTTTCAGGTTTCAAAAAGGGAGTCGGTATACTTGCCGTGTTGATTCTACATCAAAGATCGAACGCTTGTGAAATTCCCGTCTGCTTAGAAAATCAATCAATTTAATAAGTCCTTTTGAGCAGAAATGACCCCTACTCCTTTTTCCTGAAAAAAAACAGGAGCGCGTTTGAAGTTGGAGATAGTGGAGTTCGGTGGGACCATAAATCCAGGAAAATTCGCTCTTAAGAGCAAACCCCCTGTCTAGATCTACCACTCCCCCACAACTCTGCATAACCCTCTTATGCCCAAAGGGTATGCTAAGGTCAGTGAACAGTGATTTATACTGTTTCACTGACTTTTACGATCTTCTAACGCGGAGTGCCCTGTTAGAGCACCCGGCAGGAGCGGTGACGTCACTGGAGCCCAATAAATGTAATTTTTAATATATATTTATGGGTTGCTAAATCCCTAAAATAATTATTGGCAGTTAATTGGTTATCTTGCTTACGAACAGTAGACAAGATCCCTTGAACTCCTTGGGATCACTACAGTTTGTATGAAGATCCATAATGTATGAAGATTTCATAATGGGCATAAAGGCAAAATTTCAGCAAGAATTGGGATTTTTTTTTTCACCTGGGTGTCCTTTTGTTTTGGTGTTTATCTCATCAGTTTAGTCTATGTAGAACAAATTACATTGGAAGCAAATTGCTATGCTGAATAGTTAGATGATAGAAACTGGCTTTTTCTGAACACCTTTCATTTTGTCTTCTAAATGCTTATTTAACTGAGAGATCTGTTGCATTTCCTCTTCCAATCCCTCAATTTTTTTACTCAATCCTTGAACTGCCATGAGAATATCTTCTCTTATTTTTGCATTAAAATTCTCCATCATCTCTTTTTGCCTATCTTCAGAAAGTTTTAATTGTACTTTCAATATATCCTCAAGACTTGGTTCAGATCCCCTTCTTCCAGAAGGCTTTAAAGGTTTAGCTGCCATTCTGTCTTCAAAAGAATCAGGAATTTAAACTTAACAACTTTCCTTTACTCCTTTCAGTATAAGAGAACTCCGTTTGTAACAATCCACAAATAACGCTACTTTGTTGTACTAAAAAATTTTACTTTCACTTTCAGACGCCATTTTAAAAGTCAATTAATCAGAGACAAAGAAAGGTTTCAGGTTTCAAAAAGGGAGTCGGTATACTTGCCGTGTTGATTCTACATCAAAGATCGAACGCTTGTGAAATTCCCGTCTGCTTAGAAAATCAATCAATTTAATAAGTCCTTTTGAGCAGAAATGACCCCCTACTCCTTTTTCCTGAAAAAAAACAGGAGCGCGTTTGAAGTTGGAGATAGTGGAGTTCGGTGGGATCATAAATCCAGGAAAATTCGCTCTTAAGAGCAAACCCCCTGTCTAGATCTACCACTTTTCCACAACTCTGCATACCCTCTTATGCCCAAAGGGTATGCTAAGCTCAGTGAACAGTGATTTATACTGTTTCACTGACTTTTACGATCTTCTAACGCGGAGTGCCCTGTTAGAGCACCCGGCAGGAGCGGTGACGTCACTGGAGCCCAATAAATGTAATTTTTAATATATATTTATGGGTTGCTAAATCCCTAAAATAATTATTGGCAGTTAATTGGTTATCTTGCTTACGAACAGTAGACAAGATCCCTTGAACTCCTTGGGATCACTACAGTTTGTATGAAGATCCATAATGTATGAAGATTTCATAATGGGCATAAAGGCAAAATTTCAGCAAGAATTGGGATTTTTTTTTCACCTGGGTGTCCTTTTGTTTTGGTGTTTATCTCATCAGTTTAGTCTATGTAGAACAAATTACATTGGAAGCAAATTGCTATGCTGAATAGTTAGATGATAGAAACTGGCTTTTTCTGGGAAACTGGTTTGCAGCTTAATAAATTTAGGCACAAGAACACCCTCAAACTGAGCAAAAAAAAAAGTTCACATGCTTAGACCCATCTTTTATCTCTGATACTTTATTCCTCTTAGAATCCTACAATTTTGAAGGTTGGAAATCTACTGAACTATTCTCTGGACAAGCCCTCTTCCAAAAGTCAACTTTTGAAATTTTTTTATGACTCTCCATTTCAGTTGCATTTGTCCTGGGATTGATTGATTAATATGGAAAAGGTGTGTGCATATAGGATATTTCAATTTCTAAATCTATTTTTTTTAATGTAGCATCCTGGCAGGTTTTGCTGACAAGTCTTGTCCTGCCTATCATGAAAATGTTAAACATAAGTTTTAGAGACCTGTAACTGAACATTTGGTAGGATTTGAAGTATTTGAAACTTTGTTTTCCTTCTTTTCTGTACAGGGTTGTTTGCCATTTCTTCTATTCATATCCATGTCACTAATAAAAAAGTTGAAAATTCAGGACCCAGAACTCAAACTTGTGGCATGCCACTCAGTACCTCACACTGATGTATATTTTTGAGTAGATGTTTTTAAAATATCAACATATCATATCATTTAATCATCAAGCCCTCTAGCTTGCAAATGAGAATATCATATGATAACCAATTGTTCAGCTGAAAACAAGGTACATTATTTTTGCAGCATGTCCACAACCTGCTATTTCTAATAAGAAATAGAACAGAATAACAGAGAAAAATAGTTGTCCAATCTCTTCTTAAAAACTTCCAGCATTCACAACTTCTGGAGGCAAGTTCCACTAATTAATTGTTTGGTCAGGAAATTTCTCCTACTTTCTAGGTTGCTTCGCTCCTTGATTTACTTCATCCATTGCTTTTTTTCTTGCCTTCAGGTGCTTTGGAGAATAGGTTGACTCCCTCTTTCTTGTGGCAACCCCTCAGTGTCCCTTTCTGAACACTGCTATCATGTCACCCCAGTCCTTCTTTTCATTAAACTCGACATACCCAATTCCAGCAATCATTATGTATGTATGTATGTATGTATGTATGTATGTATAATTCCATCTTCTATTAAACAGTGTGTCGTCAGGGTAAAAATACCTTTGTGCAATAATAATCAGAGTTTACAACAATATTCATTGCATTAATATTAATTCTCTGATTTTACAATACTGATATTGAACATAATAAATATATTCACTTCTCCCTCTTAACATCTTCTAATAAAAATATAATAGTAGTATTAAACATAATATTCCTAATAGTCATAATAATAATCATAGTGTTTACGTCTCTCTTATAACATATTTTCTATATTTCATTAATCTTCTTCTTTTATTTCCCTATTTCTAACTTCTATTTTTATTTTCTAACCATTGATAAAATAATTCCCATGTCATGTAGTATTCAGTTCTTTCTCCTTAATTGCAAATATTAATCTATTCATTTCTGCACATTCTAATATTTTCCTAATCACATTCTCATCTGTAGGGATCTCTTCACTTTTTCAGTTTTGTGCGAATACAATTCTAGTTGCAGTTAATACTATAGGTTTCAGGTAAAATCCCCAATAAAAATATTTCTGGTTTTAAGTCAATGTGTTGCTTTATCATCTTTTTCAGTCACATATGTATTTTTGTCCAGTATTTTTTGGCTGCTATGCATGTCCAACACATATGATAATAAGACCCAAATATCTGGTGGCATTTCCAACATTTAGCTGATTTCTTTAAATATTTTTGCCAACCTCGCTGGCACAAAGTACCATCTATAAAACATCTTATACAAATTTTCTTTATATGCAGTTGACATTGTTAATTTATAATTCCTGTCCCATAATTTTTGCCATGTATCTAGTTCTACTGTGTAGCCAAAGTTTTTTGCCCATGCTATCATTGTCTCCTTCACTTGTTCATCTTCCAGTTTAGAATAGAATAGAATAGAATTTTATTGGCCAAGTGTGATTGGACACACAAGGAATTTGTCTTGGTGCATATGTGTACATAAAAGAAAAGATACGTTCATCAAGGTACAACATTTACAACACAATTGATGGTCAATATATCAATATAAATCATAAGGATTGCCAGCAACAAGTTATAGTCATACAGTCATAAGTGGAAAGAGATTGGTGATGGGAACTATGAAACGATTAATAGTAGTGCAGATTCAGTAAATAATCTGACAGTGTTGAGGGAATTATTTGTTTAGCAGAGTGATGGCCTTCCGGAAAAAACTGTTCTTGTGTCTAGTTGTTCTGGTGTGCAGTGCTCTATAGCGTCGTTTTGAGGGTAGGAGTTGAAACAGTTTATGTCCAGGATGCGAGGGATCTGCAAATATTTTCACGGCCCTCTTCTTGATTCGTGCAGTATACAGGTCCTCAATGGAAGGCAGGTTGGTAGCAATTATTTTTTCTGCAGTTCTAATTATCCTCTGAAGTCTGTGTTTTTCTTGTTGGGTTGCAGAACCGAACCAGACAGTTATAGAGGTGCAAATGACAGACTCAATAATTCCTCTGTAGAACTGGATCAGCAGCTCCTTGGGCAGTTTGAGCTTACTGAGTTGGTGCAGAAAGAACATTCTTTGTTGTCCTTTTTTAATGATGTTTTTGATGTTAGCTGTCCATTTGAGATCTTGCGATATGATAGAACCCAGAAATTTGAAGGTTTCTACTGTTGATACTGTGTTGTCAAGTATTGTGAGAGGTGGAAGTATGGAAGGGTTTCTCCTAAAGTCTACCACCATTTCTACGGTTTTGAGTGTGTTCAGTTCCAGATTGTTTTGGTTGCACCACAAGGCTAGTCGTTCGACCTCTCGTCTATATGCGGATTCGTCATTGTCTCGAATGAGACCAATCACTGTTGTGTCATCTGCAAACTTCAGTAGCTTAACAGATGGATCATTGGAGATGCAGTCATTGGTATACAGAGAGAAGAGAAGTGGGAAACGACGGATATCACAGGAGATCTTTATCGTGAAGATACCGAAGTTCTCCGAAGAAAGGAGCAGAAAGCGGAGGAGAAACGGCCAAACGTTATTCCGGGGATCTTCATTGGGGGCTGCTTTCCGCGGAAAAGAGGGGTCCTGACCCACATAAAAAAAGGGAGGGAGGGAGGGAGGGAGGAGGGAGGGAGGAGGGAGGGAGGAGGGAGGGAGGGAGGGAGGGAGGGAGGAGGGAGGGAGGAGGGAGGGAGGGAGGGAGGGAGGGAGGGAGGGAGGGAGGAGGGAGGGAGGAGGGAGGGAGGAGGGAGGGAGGGAGGAGGGGAATTAGGAAGGGGATTTCTAATCTTTCATCCATGCAGGTTATCAGAGGTAAGTGAAGTAGGAGGGAGGGAGGGAGGAGGGAGGGAGGAGGGGAATTAGGAAGGGGATTTCTAATCTTTCATCCATGCAGGTTATCAGAGGTAAGTGAAGTAGGAGGGAGGGAGGGAGGGAGGGAGGAGGGGAATTAGGAAGGGGATTTCTAATCTTTCATCCATGCAGGTTATCAGAGGTAAGTGAAGTAGGAGGGAGGGAGGGAGGAGGGGAATTAGGAAGGGGATTTCTAATCTTTTCATCCATGCAGGTTATCAGAGGTAAGTGAAGTAGGAGGGAGGGAGGGAGGGAGGAGGGAGGGAGGGAGGAGGGAGGGAGGAGGGAGGGAGGAGGGAGGGAGGGAGGGAGGGAGGGAGGAGGGAGGGAGGGAGGGAGGGAGGGAGGGAGGGAGGAGGGAGGGAGGAGGGGAATTAGGAAGGGGATTTCTAATCTTTCATCCATGCAGGTTATCAGAGGTAAGTGAAGTAGGAGGGAGGGAGGGAGGAGGGGAATTAGGAAGGGGATTTCTAATCTTTCATCCATGCAGGTTATCAGAGGTAAGTGAAGTAGGAGGGAGGGAGGGGAATTAGGAAGGGGATTTCTAATCTTTTCATCCATGCAGGTTATCAGAGGTAAGTGAAGTAGGAGGGAGGGAGGGGAATTAGGAAGGGGATTTCTAATCTTTCATCCATGCAGGTTATCAGAGGTAAGTGAAGTAGGAGGGAGGGAGGGAGGAGGGAGGGAGGGAGGGAGGGAGGAGGGAGGGAGGAGGGAGGGAGGAGGGGAATTAGGAAGGGGATTTCTAATCTTTCATCCATGCAGGTTATCAGAGGTAAGTGAAGTAGGAGGGAGGGAGGGAGGAGGGAGGGAGGGAGGGAGGGAGGAGGGAGGGAGGAGGGAGGGAGGGAGGAGGGAGGGAGGAGGGAGGGAGGAGGGAGGGAGGAGGGAGGGAGGAGGGAGGGAGGGAGGGAGGGAGGAGGGAGGGAGGAGGGGAATTAGGAAGGGGATTTCTAATCTTTTCATCCATGCAGGTTATCAGAGGTAAGTGAAGTAGGAGGGAGGGAGGGAGGGAGGGAGGGAGGAGGGAGGGAGGAGGGAGGGAGGGGAATTAGGAAGGGGATTTCTAATCTTTCATCCATGCAGGTTATCAGAGGTAAGTGAAGTAGGAGGGAGGGAGGGAGGGAGGGAGGAGGGAGGGAGGGAGGGAGGGAGGGAGGGAGGAGGGGAATTAGGAAGGGGATTTCTAATCTTTTCATCCATGCAGGTTATCAGAGGTAAGTGAAGTAGGAGGGAGGGAGGGAGGAGGGGAATTAGGAAGGGGATTTCTAATCTTTTCATCCATGCAGGTTATCAGAGGTAAGTGAAGTAGGAGGGAGGGAGGGAGGGAGGGAGGGAGGAGGGGAATTAGGAAGGGGATTTCTAATCTTTCATCCATGCAGGTTATCAGAGGTAAGTGAAGTAGGAGGGAGGGAGGGGAATTAGGAAGGGGATTTCTAATCTTTTCATCCATGCAGGTTATCCAACATTTTCTTAAAAATTTCCAGTGTTGGAGCATTTATTAATTAGCATTATTAAATAGCATTAATTTGTTGCATCAGTTTATAATAATTATCTTTCTTGATAATTCTTGCTGTCAGCTGAATCCCTAAGTATTTTACTTTTTAGTAATCTGAATATCTATTCTCTTCGTTAACTCTTTTTTCTGTTTATCTGTAAAGTTTTTTGGTTCTCTCTTTATTTTGGTTTTCTCTTTATTTATTTGGTTTTCTCTTTATTTTCTCGGTTTTCTCTTTATTTATTTTCAATCCTGCCACTTCGCTATATTCTTCTATTTTTAAAATTAGTTTAGGCCCTGTTTCTTGTGGATCTTCCAAAATGAAGACTAAATCATCTGCAAACACCTTTAACAGGGGTGAAATGCTCCCAGTTTGGATTGGATCAGTCAATCTAGTAGCGATGGCAGCGGGTGGTTCAGAGAATCAGTAGCAAAAATCCCTGCCCCCACCCACCCATGCCTGACCCACACAATTGTTAGAGCCTTTTTTTTACTTTTTTATTGAAAGAGTTTTAAAAAACAAAAACATTTTCCCCCCTTTTTCCCCCCTCCCTCCCAAAAAAACCCCTTCCCCCCTCCCTCCCCATGGACTTTCTCCCCCACAACTGGTGGGGAAGGAAGGAAGGAAGGAGTGAGACTTAACAGGAGAAGTGGGAAACGACGGATATCACAGGAGATCTTTATCGTGAAGATACCGAAGTTCTCCGAAGAAAGGAGCAGAAAGCGGAGGAGAAACGGCCAAACGTTATTCCGGGGATCTTCATTGGGGGCTGCTTTCCGCGGAAAAGAGGGGTCCTGACCCACATAAAGAAAGGGAGGGAGGGAGGGAGGGAGGAGGGAGGGAGGAGGGAGGGAGGAGGGAGGGAGGGAGGGAGGGAGGGAGGGAGGAGGGAGGGAGGGAGGGAGGGAGGGAGGAGGGAGGGAGGGAGGAGGGAGGGAGGGAGGGAGGAGGGAGGGAGGAGGGAGGGAGGGAGGGAGGGAGGGAGGGAGGGAGGGAGGGAGGAGGGAGGGAGGAGGGAGGGAGGAGGGAGGGAGGAGGGAGGGAGGAGGGAGGGAGGGAGGAGGGAGGGAGGAGGGAGGGAGGAGGGAGGGAGGGAGGGAGGGAGGAAGAAGGGAGGGAGGGAGGGAGGGAGGAGGGAGGGAGGGAGGGAGGGAGGAGGGAGGGAAGGAAGGGAGGAAGGAGGGAGGGAGGGAGGGAGGGAGGGAGGGAGGGAGGGAGGAGGGAGGGAGGGAGGGAGGAGGGAGGGAGGAGGGAGGGAGGAGGGAGGGAGGAGGGAGGGAGGGAGGGAGGAGGGAGGGAGGAGGGAGGGAGGAGGGAGGGAGGAGGGAGGGAGGGAGGGAGGAAGGAAGGAAAAAAGGAGGGAGGGAGGGAGGGAGGGAGGGAGGGAGGGAGGAGGGAGGGAGGGAGGGAGGAGGGAGGGAGGAGGGAGGGAGGGAGGGAGGGAGGGAGGGAGGGAGGGAGGGAGGGAGGAGGGAGGGAGGGAGGAGGGAGGGAGGGAGGGAGGGAGGAGGGAGGGAGGGAGGGAGGGAGGGAGGGAGGGAGGGAGGGAGGGAGGGAGGAGGGAGGGAGGGAGGAGGGAGGGAGGGAGGGAGGAGGGAGGGAGGGAGGGAGGGAGGGAGGGAGGGAGGAGGGAGGGAGGGAGGGAGGGAGGAGGGAGGGAGGGAGGGAGGGAGGGAGGGAGGGAGGGAGGGAGGAGGGAGGGAGGAGGGAGGGAGGAGGGAGGGAGGAGGGAGGGAGGAGGGAGGGAGGGAGGGAGGGAGGGAGGAGGGAGGGAGGGAGGGAGGGAGGGAGGAGGGAGGGAGGAGGGAGGGAGGAGGGTTTCAAGTAATGAAATATTTTCCTTCTTTTCTGAGCTGAATTCAAGCCATTAACATTCCATGACAAAATTCTATTTGCCATTACTGGCCTCCTGAAGCTTTGAAGCAGACAACGGAAGCTCCTCCTCCGGTATCTTCCGTCTAGCTCCTCCCACAGCTTCCATACTGGGATCCTGACTTTTACTTTGAGACTGTTGCTCTTCTTTACGCTTAAGAGCTCCTCTTGTCACCCTTTGCTCTTGTGGTTCCTCTGATACTGGCAGCAATGAAGGCTCTGTACAATCCGTTATAATTCCCAAAAGGAAAAATTGTGGCAGGAACTTTATCTTCTTCTTCAGTACATTTTGAATAATCCACCAAATTCTTATCCAAAAGGCCTTAATTTTCTTGCAAGTCCACCAAATATGAAAATATGTAGCGTCATCACAATCACACCTCCAACATTTCGCTTGGATATTAGGATACATACATGATAATTTTTTGGGATCTAAGTGCCATCTATAAAACATCTTATAAAAATTTTCCCTTAAATTCTGTGCTTGTGTAAACTTAACATTTCTAACCCAAATTTTCTCCCATGTTTCCAACATTATTGGTTCCTGAATATTCTGTGCCCATTTTATCATACAATCCTTTACCAAATCCTTTTCCGAATCTATTTCAAGCAACACATTATACAATCTCTTTATATGCTCCTGGGTCTGATTTCTAATTTGCTTTATTAAATTTTCCTCCCTTTGCATTATACCAATTTTTTGATCTTCTTTCCATTTAGCACTTATTTGCCCATATTGAAACCAAGTATAATTCCTCCCTTCTTCATTTATTAGCTGGTATATCCTTCCTGATATATACAACAATTCCATGCTTCTTTTCCAAAGCTGATGCAACAAAATGGTTACCCAATTTTGAGTTAATTAAATATTTTTGGTCTGATAATTTTATATGTGTCTCTTGCAAACAAATCACATCATTTTTAAATTGTTTCAAGTAGTGAAATATTTTCCTTCTTTTCTGAGCTGAATTCAAGCCATTAACATTCCATGACAAAATTCTATTTGCCATTACTGGCCTCCTGAAGCTTTGAAGCAGACAACGGAAGCTCCTCCTCCGGTATCTTCCGTCTAGCTCCTCCCACAGCTTCCATACTGGGATCCTGACTTTTACTTTGAGACTGTTGCTCTTCTTTACGCTTAAGAGCTCCTCTTGTCACCCTTTGCTCTTGTGGTTCCTCTGATACTGGCAGCAATGAAGGCTCTTGGATCACCACGCCTTCTTGAATCTCTTGAAGTTTTTCTATCACTTCTATTTCGACTTTCAAAACTGTAGAAAGAAAATCCTTTGCCTTTAAAACTGTGTCAATTCTATATCTCCTTCCTTGATAGAATACTATCAGTCCAACTGGCACCTCCCATCTGAATTGAATCTGATGTTTTTTAAGTTCTTGTGTAAAAAAAACAAATTCCTTCCTATCTCTTAACATCTTTGAAGGAATCTCTTTCAACACCTTCAACTCCTGTTCTCCAATTTTTAAAGGTGTCTGATATGAAACTTGCAGAATCTGATTTCTCATAGTCCTTTTCACAAAATAAACCACAATGTCCCGAGGAAGCTTTCTCTGTCTTGCAATCCAGGAGTTAACTCTATATATTTTATCAATTTGGTAAGCTACCTCTTGGGGTTCCACTTCAATAAATTCAGCCAATGCTTCTGATATAATTTTTCTTAAGTCTTCTCCTCGCTCTTCTTGCATACCACGAATTCTAAGAGCTCCTTCCATAAGTTTATATTGTAATATCACAACCTGATCTTCATTTTGATCCACTTTTTTCTGAACACCTTTCATTTTGTCTTCTAAATGCTTATTTGACTGAGAGATCTGTTGCATTTCCCCTTCCAATCCCTCAATTATTTACTCAGTCCTTGAACTGCCATGAGAATATCTTCTCTTATTTTTGCATTAAAATTCTCCATCATCTCTTTTTGCCTATCTTCAGAAAGTTTTAATTGTTCTTTCAATATATCCTCAAGACTTGGTTCAGATCCCCTTCTTCCAGAAGGCTTTAAAGGTTTAGCTGCCATTCTGTCTTCAAAAGAATCAGGAATTTAAACTTAACAATTTTCCTTCCCTCCTTTTAGTATAAAAAAAAACTCGTTTGTAACAATCCACAAATAACGCTACTTTATCGTACTAAAAAATTTTTACTTTCACTTTCAGACGCCATTTTAAAAGTCAATTAATCAAAGACAAAGAAAGGTTTCAAGTTTCAAAAAGGGAGTCGGTACTTGCCGTGCTGATTCTACATCAAAGATCGAGCGCTTGTGAAATTCCCGTCTGCTTAGAAAATCAATCAATTTAATAAGTCCTTTTGAGCAGAAGCGACTCTCCACTCCTTTTTCCTGATAAAAAACAGGAGCGTGTTTGAAGTTGGAGGGAGTGGAATTCGGTGGGATCATAAATCCAGGAAAATTCGCTCTTAAGAGCAAACCCCCTGTCAGACCTGCCACTTTTCCACAACTCTGCATAACCCCCTTTTTCCCAGAGGGTATGCTAAGCTCAGTGAACAGTGATTTTTTCTGTTTCACTGACTTTTACAATCTTCTAACACGGAGTGCTCTGCTAGAGCACCCAGCAGGAGCGGTGACGTCACTGGAGGCCCCCCCCCTTTTTTTCTTTTAAAAGCATTTTTAACAACCTATTCGGCCAAAGAGGTTGTAAAAAAATGCATTTAAAATTGCATTTAAAATTGCATTTAAAATTGCATTTAAAATTGCATTTAAAATTGCATTTAAAATTGCATTTAAAATTGCATTTAAAATTGCATTTAAAATTGCATTTAAAATTGCATTTAAAATTGCATTTAAAATTGCATTTAAAATTGCATTTAAAATTGCATTTAAAATTGCATTTAAAATTGCATTTAAAATTGCATTTAAAATTGCATTTAAAATTGCATTTAAAATTGCATTTAAAATTATTCTCATATTGTCTTTGATTTGTCTCTTAAGTAAAAAACCATTTTGATCTGAATGTATAATTGATTTAAGAATCTTTTTAGTTTTTCTGCAATTATTGAGACATATAGATAAAGTAGAAAAATGTGGGTTAGACAGCACCACCACCAGATGGATTCGTAACTGGTTGACCAACCGCACTCAACGTGTAGTCCTCAATGGAACTACATCCACATGGAGGGAAGTATGCAGTGGAGTACCCCAAGGTTCTGTTTTAGGCCCAGTACTCTTCATCAATGACTTAGACAAAGGGATAGATGGGGAACTCGTCAAATTTGCAGATGACACCAAGCTGGCAGGAATAGCCAGCACTTCAGAAGATAGGCTCAAGTTACAGAAGGATCTTGACAGACTTGAACAGTGGGCGCTATCTAACAAAATGAAATTCAACAGTAAGGTTCTACATTTAGGCAAAAAAACCAAAATGCACAGGTACCATATATGTGATACCTTGCTCAATAGTAGTACCTGTGAGAGAGAACTTGGAGTCCTAGTGGACAACCATTTAGATATGAGCCAGCAGTGTGCAGCAGCTGCTAAAAAAGCCAACACAGTTCTGGGCTGCATAAACAGAGGGATAAAATCAAGATCACGTGAAGTGTTAGTGCCACTTTATAATGCCTTGTTAAGGCCACACTTGGAATATTGCATCCAGTTTTGGTCTCCACAATGTAAAAAAGATGTTGAGACTCTAGAAAGAGTGCAGAGAAGAGCAACAAAGATGATTAGAGGACTGGAGGCTAAAACATATGAAGAACGGTTGCAGGAACTGGGTATGTCTAGTTTAATAAAAAGAAGGACTAGGGGAGACATGATAGCTGTGTTCCAATATCTCAGGGGTTGCCACAAAGAAGCGGGAGTCGGGCTGTTCTCCAAAGCACCTGAGGGTAGAACAAGAAGCAATGGGTGGAAACTGATCAAAGAAAGAAGCAACTTAGAACTAAGGAGAAATTTCCTGACAGTTAGAACAATTAATAAGTGGAACGACTTGCCTGCAGAAGTTGTGAATGCTCCAACACTGGAAATTTTTAAGAAAATGTTGGATAACCATCTGACTGAGATGGTGTAGGGTTCCTGCCTAGGCAGGGGGTTGGACTAGAAGGCCTCCAAGGTCCCTTCCAACTCTGTTGTTATGTTATGTTATATATATTCTTACAGAACAGCAAACCAACATGACTTGAGCAGTGCTGCCTTTTCTTTCTTACTGTTAGGATATTGCTTTCTTCATGGCGCAGCTGGCATACTGATTCTTTTCCTTTTATTTTCAATAGATATGAAGAATGTTGCTGTTAGCACTATTCACCAAGTTTTGTTCTCTCTGAGCTTTAACATTTGTGACACCATTGCTTCATTGTTGGGCTCACTGTGTGTATCTCTTCTTGATTACTTATCTTCTTTCTCTCTCTATTTGTTTTCCCTTTTGTTTTCACATTTTTCTCTTGAGCTTATTGTGCAGACACAGGGACTGCTGTTTCTTTCTTTATTTCCTTATAAAATCTAATTTCAGAATTGTTTGCAGAGAAGTATTTAGTTTTTCCTTTCTTAAAACTTCCTAGCCAAGCTCACTTATCTATTAGCATTTTCCCAATGGAATCCTAGTTAACAGGTATTGTTTTCCTGAAATCCAATAAAACCTGCAATCAAAAAATCACCTCCAAACCCCCCATCACCCATAACAATCAACCAGCCATCCCAGTATTCAATCAAGTACCCATCCCCTACCTCCCATTCAACCAACCATCTTACCAGCCATCCAACCAACAGCCATCCAACCAACAATCCAACCAGCCATCCAAACAACCATCCAAACAGCCATCCAAACAGCCATCCAAGCAGCCATCCAATCAGCCATCCAAACAGCCATCCAAACAGCCATCCAAACAGCCACCCAACAATCCACCCAACCAGCCATCCAAACAACCATCCATCCAAACATCCAAACTACCATCCAACCATCTATACAACCATCTATTGTACACAACCCCCAACCTACTAACACCCAAAACTAGGTATGCACGCCCCTTACCTCTTCAACACCAATCATATCAGATCTCAAATGCAAATTGATAAATGCAAGAAGCATAGTCAACAAATTACCTGAATTTATCCTCTTATTAAACAGTGGCACATTTGATATCATTTTTGTTTGTGAAACATGGCTGAATTCATCCCTTCCTGACTCCATTATCTCAAACAAAGAATATCAAGTCTATCGATCAGATCGGGAAAACCGAAGAGGTGGTGGAGTGGCTATCTTTTACAAAAAGACACTGAATCTAAAAAATATCCAAGTAGCACATAAACTCTCTCTTCCTGAAACTATAGTATGCGACCTATCCCTTGACACTACTCTTCGATTCTTACTATGCTACAGAGCCCCCGACTATGACATTACCCATGCAAATATGCTAACCTCAATGCTAACATGGGCTACCTCTTGCCCATACCCTCTCATCTTCCTGGGTGACTTAAATCTACCTCTCATTAACTGGGCAACTAATGAATGTTCAACTGACCCAATCCATACTACACTATAAGAAGCTACTCTGAAAAGCTAAAGAATCAGTTTTCAGCAAATGAACCAGCAAACATGTGGAAAACTCTTAAAAATATCACCGGCTATGGCAAACCTCCTTCCCAGGCTGAAGGTAATCAACAACTGGCAGATGACCTGAATGAGTTTTACTGCAGGTTTGAAAGGAAACTATAGCCACCTATCTCCACAACCCCCATCTCAGACACACCAACAATAGCCAAGCCTCCTACAACTGACCCCATTTCATTGGGTTCACAACCCCTAGTGATCACAGAAAAGGAAGTGCAGGACCTATTTCATAGACAAAAGCCAGGAAAAGCTCCAGGCCCAGACAATATAACTCTTCTTGCTTAAAAGTCTGTGCTGACCAATTGGCCCCCATCTTCCCCCATATTTTCAATAAATCACTAGAGATGTGTTATGTTCCTTCTTGCTTCAAATGCTCTACCATCATCCCAGTGCCGAAGAAGCCCACCATCAAGGAACTGAATGACTACAGACCAGTTGCTTTAACATCTGTAGTCATGAAAACCTTTGAAAGGCTAGTGTTTTCCTACCTGAAAACCATCACGGATCCGCTGTTAGACCCCTTGCAATTTGCTACCGAGCAAATAGATCAACAGATGATGCTGTTAATATGGCTCTGCACTACATCCTACAACATCTTGAGTCTCCAAAGATCTATGCAAGGGTCCTTTTTGTAGACTTTAGTTCAGCATTCAATACCATCATTCCAGACATTCTTCTAACTAAGCTAAACCAGCTACAGGTACCGGAACAGACTTGTAAGTGGATCACAAGCTTCCTAACCAACAGGAAGCAGCAGGTGAAGCTAAGCAAGATCACATCAAATACCTGTACAATTAGCACAGGGGCCCCCCAAGGCTGTGTGCTCTCCCCACTTCTCTTCTCTCTGTATACCAATGACTGCATCTCCAATGATCCATCTGTTAAGCTACTGAAGTTCGCAGATGATACAACAGTGATTGGTCTCATTCGAGACAATGACAAATCCGCATACAGACGAGAGGTCGAACGACTAGCCTTGTGGTGCAACCAAAACAATCTGGAACTGAACACACTCAAAACCGTAGAAATGGTGGTAGACTTTAGGAGAAACCCTTCCATTCTTCCACCTCTCACAATACTTGACAACACAGTATCAACAGTAGAAACCTTCAAATTTCTAGGTTCTATCATATCGCAAGATCTCAAATGGACAGCTAATATCAAAAACATCATTAAAAAAGGACAACAAAGAATGTTCTTTCTGCACCAACTCAGAAAGCTCAAACTGCCCAAGGAGCTGCTGATCCAATTCTACAGAGGAATTATTGAGTCTGTCATTTGCACCTCTATAACTGTCTGGTTCGGTTCTGCAACCCAACAAGAAAAACACAGACTTCAGAGGATGATTAGAACTGCAGAAAAAATAATTGCTACCAACCTGCCTTCCATTGAGGACCTGTATACTGCACGAATCAAGAAGAGGGCCGTGAAAATATTTGCATATCACTCGCATCCTGGACATAAACTGTTTCAACTCCTACCCTCAAAACGACGCTATAGAGCACTGCACACCAGAACAACTAGACACAAGAACAGTTTTTTCCTGAAGGCCATCACTCTGCTAAACAAATAATTCCACCAACACTGTCAGACTATTTACTGAATCTGCACTACTATTAATCGTTTCATAGTTCCCATCACCAATCTCTTTCCACTTATGACTGTATGACTATAACTTGTTGCTGGCAATCCTTATGATTTATATTGATATATTGACCATCAATTGTGTTGTAAATGTTGTACCTTGATAAACGTATCTTTTCTTTTATGTACACTGAGAGCATATGCACCAAGACAAATTCCTTGTGCGTCCAATCACACTTGGCCAATAAAATTCTATTCTATTCTATTCTATTCTATTCTATTCTATTCTATTCTATTCTATTCTATTCTATTCTATTCTATTCTTCTATTCTGGGGGGGAAAATAAAGCTCTCAGCCCTCCTGGACTCAGGGTGCACCTGGTGCTTAATTAACCCAACCATGGTGGGGAAATTGGGCATCCACCTGTGGAAGCTAAAGACCCCCCATTGCATTCTGCCAATTAGATGGGTCAGTTGCAGGGGGGAGGGTGAACCACACACTTTCACCATAGAATCTTTAGAAGTAGCCATGGGGACCCATGACGAAAGACTCACATTCATTGTGGCACCCAGAATGAAGTGACCACTAGTTCTCACTTGGCTGAAGAAATGGAACCCCAGAGTAAACTAGAAGCAGGGGACCCTAAGATTCCAATGAAGAGTGACCAGACCAGATGACCGAAGGGAGGTTTTGGAAAAAAATCCAAACAAAGAAACAGTTGTGGCTGGGAGGGCTGAGCCAGCTCAGGGCATTCCCTTGGAATACAAGGACTTAGTTGAAGTGTTCAGTGAAGAAGGTGCTGATGAGCTCCACCCCAACCCACCCCACAGACTGCACCATTGAAATCCTCCCAGGGGCCAAACTACCAAAGCCCAAAGTGTATAGCATGTTCCCCCAGGGAACTCAATGAATTGTGAGCTTTCATAGATAAAAACCTTGCCAGGGGGTTCATCCAACCAACACGATCCAAAATTGCCATACCAGTTGTCAGCTTTGGAAGCCATACTAGGCCAAAGGCTTCCACATGCTGCCACTTTCTTCTGTGTGGGAAAGTAGGGGAGGGGGTGGTAGTACAAGGGATTATTAGACATAATAACATTCTTCCTGCCGGTCAAGGTCAGGCTGAGCTCGCATCTGGAGAAGGAGTGGCTGGAGTGATGTTTTGAGATGGGACGGGTGACGATTGGAGCATGTGATCGGCAGATTACACTGGGATTAACAGTGACAAAGTTAAATTACATAGGGGAGAGTATTTCTCAAGGAAAAAGAGAAGAGGGGGAAATGGGGAAAGATTGACGGGAAAAATCAAAAGAGTAAAAAGTAGAGAAATGATATGGAAAGGAAGATATAAGAAAGAGAAGAAAAAGAAGAAAGGGAGAAAGGAAGGAAAATATTAAAAAATGGAAGTCTGGACAATTTGAAAGAAAATGATTAAAAGAGGGAGAAAAATGAATAGTAAAAAAGAAATTAAAATAAATGTAGAAAGTGTATGGAAGGAGTAAATTAGAAGAAACATACAGATTATTATAAAGGAAGTAGATGAAATGTGAAAGATACAATGGGTTATATGTTTTATTGTTTGAGGATGCATGGAATTGGAAAGTATTATAGTGGATGGTAAAGAAATAAATTTTAAATATAGAAAAGAATAAAGAAATTAATTGACATTAAGCTATAAAATTCAAAAGAAGTAAAAGAGGAAGAAATATATTGTTTAAGAGAAATATTCTAGCAGATAAAATGTGAAAGATAGAATGGTTTATAGGTGAAAATAATTGAAAATGAGATGTAAAATGGAATAACATTGAAATGTTAGTAAATGATGTACCTTAATGTAAAAGAAAAATAATTATTGTTGAACTGGAAATAAGAATTTAAAGAAAATAAGAGATGGAAGGTTGTAATTACTAAAGGGTAATAAAGCAAAGATAGTATAAGATGAAAATGTTAATAATTAAAATATATGAGATGAATTCTCATTTTCTCCTTCGCCTAGACTTTCGGACCGCCGCCCACCACCGCAGGGAGATGGAGCCAATGCGTTGGTTCCGTCCCAGGCGCCTGATGGACCCGGAGAGGTTCCGGACGGAGCTTGGGCCGTTTCCTGAGGATCTGGCCCACGGCACGACTGAAGAACTAGTTGCGGCCTGGGAACGGGCCACGGCTGGGGCTTTGGACCGTGTCGTGCCTTTGCGGCCTCTGACCCGGCGTAGATCTCAATTGGCTCCCTGGTTTTCCGAGGAGCTGAGAGAGATGAAACGCCGGAGAAGACGCCTAGAGAGCACTTGGAGGTCTAGCTGTTCCGAGGCTGATCGGACACTAGTGAGGTCTTTCACTAAGACCTACCTAGTGGCAATGAGGGAGGCGAAACGTTCTTACGTTTCCACCCTCATTGCATCGGCAGATAACCGCCCGGCCGCCTTGTTTCGGGTGACCCGTTCCCTCCTTCATCAGGAGGTTCGGGATGACCCTTTGCAAGGACGTGCTGAGGAGTTTAACGGTTATCTATACGATAAAATCGTTCAGCTTCGGGATAGTTTGGACCAAGATTGCGATGATCCAACCGAGATGACGGAGACGAGTCTTGTTGAGGTTATTTGGGATGAGTTTGATTCTGTGGCTCCCGAGGACGTGGACAGGTTGCTGGGGAGGTTACATGCAACTACATGTTTACTGGATCCGTGCCCTTCCTGGTTAGTGCTGGCTGCTCAGGAAGTGACACGAGGCTGGCTTCAGGGGATTATAAATGCTTCTTTGTTGGAAGGGGTTTTCCCCGCCGCCTTGAAAGAGGTGGTGGTGAGACCCCTCCTTAAGAAGCCTTCCCTGGACCCAGCTATTTTGGGGAATTACCGGCCAGTCTCCAACCTTCGCTATGTGGCGAAGGTTGTAGAGAGTGTGGTTGCATGGCAGCTCCCTCAGCACCTGGATGAAGCTGTCTATCTAGACCCGTTCCAGTCCGGCTTCCGACCCGGTTATAGCACAGAGACGGCTTTGGTCGCGTTGGTGGATGACCTCTGGAGGGCCAGGTATAGGGGTTGCTCCTCTGCCCTGGTCCTATTAGATCTCTCAGCGGCTTTTGATACCATTGACCATGGTATCCTGCTGCGCCGGTTGGAGGGATTGGGAGTGGGAGGCACCGTTTATCGGTGGTTCTCCTCCTATCTCAGACGGTGTTGACAGGGGGGCAGAGGTCGTCCGCGAGGCGCCTCACCTGTGGGGTGCCGCAGGGGTCGATTCTCTCGCCTACCCTGTTCAACATCTATATGAAGCCGCTGGGTAAGGTCATCAGTGGTTTCGGGGTGAGTTATCATCTGTACGCTGACGATACTCAGCTGTACTTTTCCACCCCGGACCACCCCAATGAAGCTATCGAAGTGCTGTCCCGGTGCCTGGAAGCCGTACGGGTCTGGATGGGGAGAAACAGACTCAAGCTCAATCCCTCCAACACGGAGTGGCTGTGGATGCCGGCACCCCGGTACAGTCAGTTGCACCCGCAGCTGACTGTTGGGGGCGAGTTAGTGGCCCCAAAGGAGGTGGTTCGCAACTTGGGCGTCCTCTTGGATGGACGGCTGTCCTTTGATGAACATCTGGCGGCCGTCTCCAGGAGGGCCTTTTACCAAGTTCGCTTGGTCCGCCAGTTGCGTCCCTTCCTTGACCGGGATGCCTTATGCACAGTCACTCACGCTCTGGTTACGTCTCGGTTGGATTATTGCAATGCTCTCTACATGGGGCTGCCCTTGAGGTGCACCCGGAGGCTACAGTTAGTCCAGAATGCGGCTGCGCGAGTAGTAACGGGAGCCGCTCGTGGCTCCTATGTAACATCGCTGCTCCGCAGTCTGCACTGGCTTCCTATGGTCTTTCGGGTGTGCTTCAAGATTTTGGTTACCACCTTTAAAGCGCTCCATGGCTTAGGACCCGGGTACTTACGAGACCGCCTGCTGTTACCTTATGCCTCCCACCGACCGGTACACTCTCACAGAGAAGGTCTCCTCAGGGTGCCGTCCGCCAAACAATGTCGGCTGGCGGCCCCCAGGAGTAGGGCCTTCTCTATTCCAGAGCAACGACACTCTGGAATGAACTTCCCCCTGGCTTACGCCAAGTGCCTGATCTTCGGACCTTTCGCCGTGAGCTAAAAACATACTTATTTATTCAAGCTGGACTGGCATAATGGTTTTTTAATATTTTAATTGGGTTTTATTGTTGTGGGGTTTTAAATTTTTTAAAATTTAAAATTTAAATTTTTAAACATTGGCCTTTTTGTAATATGTTTTATTTTAAATTTTGATTTTAATTGTATATATATTGTGTTTTATTTAGGCTGTACACCGCCCTGAGTCCTTCGGGAGAAGGGTGGTATAAAAATTTGATAAATAAATAAATAAATAAATAAATAAAAATTCTGAGAAATAGACTCAATAAATGGGAAAATCGGGGTTGTCTGGACACCATAGCGGGAAAATCAAAATGAATACAGCAACGGAGAGAGATAAGAAGGAGGAGAGAGGTAAGAAAGGGAGAAGGAGAGAGAGAGAGAAAGAAGAAAGGAGAGGAGAGGAAGAAAGGGAAGGGAAATAAGAGTAGGAGAGAAGGTTAGTGTGGAAGGGAGAATGGAGGAGGGGGAAAGGAAGGGGATGTAGAGAAGGAATAGGAGAGAAGAGAAGAAAGTAGTAAGGTTAAAAGAAGGAAGGGAGAGGATAAGAAAGGGAAGAAAAATTGCTGTAAAATAGAAAAGATGAAATGGAAGAAAAACAACCCTAAATACATTTGAATACATCAGGATAAAAGTTGAATTAGCTAAAAAACAATAAAAAAGAATATATGTTAGTTAATGCAGAAACTTGAACTTGAGGGTGAAAGAAGATGTGGTTTATATAAATGAGCATAGAAGCATTAAGATTGTGATTAAAATATGGTTAAAGAATATTCTTTAACCAGAAATGGTAATATTTGGATATGTTAAGGTGTATAAGATATGATATGGTTCTGTTCTGTTCTGTTCATAAACAATGTGTGTGTGTAGGGGGGAAATCAATAAAAATTGATTTAAAAAAGAAAAGTGCAGGCGGAGATTGACTGGGCCCCTCCCCGCACGTGCAAGCAACTGCAAAGTTCAGCAATTTATTCCAGTGCTCGCGCAAATTGCACTCCCCATCACTAACTTGCTGAAAATGAAAGGGGGAAGCAAGCCGAAACCAAGACAGCCCCTAAATTGGATCATGAAATGCCAAGCAGTATTTGATAAACTGAAACAATTGTTTTCCACTGAACCAGTGCTAAAGCACCCAGATCCAGAAAAATCTTTTGTCATACAGGCAGGTGCTAGTGACATTGCCGTCACTCAAGCTGTCCTCCAAGAGAGTGAGCAGGGCCAACTACAACCGTGTGCATACACTTTTAAGAAATTAACAGAGACTGAACAGAGATGGGCTATCTGGGAGAAAGAGGCATATGCCATACAATGGGCTCTCCTCACATGGAGACATTTCTTGAAGGGGAATAAAATCCCCTTCCAAGTTTGGACTGACCACAAAAATCTGAAAGCCTTTAAGAACTCTCGGAAACTGGGTGGTTAAACCCCTGCTCCCAGCCTCCCCACTAGCAGCCAAAGTTATAACCAGGGCTCAAGCTAAACACCAGCTCCTAATGGACAATGCCACCACCCAAGCTTTCAAGCAAGCCATAACTCAAGGATGACTGGTTCCAGGCTCATAAGAATACCTGCCTCCTTAAAGATGACCTGGCATGGGTGGGAGGAAAGCTATACTTTCCAACCAACCAGTGACTTCCTCTCATGAAAGCCTGCCACAACTCAAAATTCGCTGACCACTTCAGATTTGTGAAAACCCTGCACCTAATTAAAAGTCAGTTTTGGTGGCCATCCCTCAAGAAGGATATAGAAAGCTATGTCACCAGATGCCCTGTCTGCACAGCTGCAAAAAGAAGGCAGGAAAAAACCCCTGGGCTATTGCAAATTGTAGCCGAGCCATCAGCACTCTGGAGAGAGATCTTCATGGATTTCATCATAGAACTGCCAGAAAGTGGGGGGAACACTGTTATTTGGGTTGTAATGGACCTGTTTTCTAAACAGGCCCACTCTATTCCCTATCAAAAAAAATCCCCACTGCCAAGGCACTTGCTAAAATATTTCTACATCACATTTACCAGCTGCATGGTGCCCCCCCCCAAGGATAATATCCAACCGGGGGCTACAATTCATGTCCAAATTCTGGAGAGCGTTCCTGAGCCTTCTAGGTACCAGCCAGGGCTTAAGTTCTAGTCATCATCCCCATACTAATGGTAGGATAGAGAGACGGAACAGTGTTTTAGAGCAGTATTTAAGTTGTTTTATCAACTGCAAACAAGACAATTGGACCAACCTCCTTCCATTTACAGAAGTTGCATATAATAACTCAGAGCACTCAAGGACTCAAGGACCTTTAGAGTTGCCAACAGGTCAGGACTTCAACCCAATGCCAGAACTACCAGTAGAAGAACCAACCATACCCTCCCTTTAGGAGTGGATACAACAACTAAAAAACACCTGGCCAGTAGTAAGAAAAGCTTTGAGTGAGGCTAGAGCTGCCTTTAAAGCCCAAGCTGACAAGAAAAGGATAGAGCCTAAGCCATTTAAAATAGGGGATAAGGTATACTTATCCACCAAATTCCTACAATCCTTGCAACCCTCAAAAAAGCTAGGTCCAAAATTCATAGGACCTTTCCCCATCATTTGAATCATAAACCCAGTAACAGTTGAATTACTACTCCCCAAAACCTTTAGGCAGGCCCATCCAGTGTTTCATTGCAGCCTATTGAAGCCAGAGATTACCTCTCCTTTGAGGCCACCAGCGAACATCCCACCTACTCCTATCATGATTAAGGGGGAGCAGCATTTCAAAATTAAGGAAATCCTGGACTTACGCACATACCATGGCACCATGCAATACCTAGTTGCTTGGAAACATTTGCCCCCCTCTCAAAACAAGTGGGCAGCGAAAAAACATGTTAGGGCTCCCATCCTACTGAAAAAATTCCACTCATAGTATCCTGACAAACCCAAAAACTCATGTTTTGTTTTCTCTTTGTGCTTATTTTGCATGCTGCTCCCCTTTTTCTAGGGGAGCAGCATGTCAGATCCCATAGATCCCTATCAGATGCTGCCATTCTTGCAGGGAGGGGGCCTGGGTGTATTCTTTAGTTTATAGCCTTTTTTCTGATGCCTATGTAGCCTGTACTTTGATTTACCTTCTGAGGAATGTAAGGGGGGAGGGCCATCTGTTTTCTCTCAGCTCCTAAGCCTCCAGCAAGAGATGCCTGGGAACAGTTTCTTATCACCTTCTCAGCCTGTGCTTCTCACAACAACTTCACACCTCCAATGTTGGCTCATTCAACATTGGACTGAGGGGAGGGGTTTCTAATTGCTTTATCCTAATTGAATTGCCAGGGGTACTTTAGTTCCTGCTTTCTTTTGTTCTGCAGTAACTCTCCTTCAATAGAAATTCCTTTTGAAATGCTAATGTTTCAAATCTTTACTTTCTTGAGCAGAGAGGAGAGACAGACCCTTAGAGATAGCTTGCTTTAATTTCCTTGCAATTCCAGAATTCCAGCCTAAGAAGGCTACTGTCCTTCAGTGTTTATTTAAAGGAGTTTAAACAAAGAGGACTAAGGAAAATTAAAACAGGGGTTTGCAACCTTTGACTCTTGCTTTTTTTGCTATTATGCCTTTTTCTTTCAAGAAAACACCACCCTCAGTCCAGTTGTTTCCTTATTTTTTTTTAAAACCCATTGTCCTGCTTGAACCTCTGAAGCATTGGTTGAAGACAACACTGCTCTCTTTTTAAATTGATGTAGCAGTTTGGAGCACTGAAGGGTGGCCATTTTAAATGGGTTGAGGGTTTCTTTTCCCTTTTGGTGTTGTGTCGCCCAGTTTTTTAACTTTGTCTGTAGCTCACTAAACAAGTTCAACAGGAAAAAGGTATCTCATCCCAGTAGAGGCAGAGGAAGTTTATCCTTATTTAATGCCATTGATGTTATTAGTGGATGACTTGCAAGTTCTAACCATGGCTGGTATGCTGACTGGAGGAACCCAGAACAAAACTAAAGAAAGGGTCTAAAGCAAAGCAAAGAAAACTACAGTAAATGAAATGGGATAAACATTAACACCTGTGAGATGTGTCGGTATTGAAGTCAGTTGAATAATTACTTGTATTTCAAAACCTAACAATATCATGTGCCTATCTGGATGCAAATACATCATCTACTTCAAAAATCAGCTATCCTGAATGTACTACTGCTGATCATACTCAGACTAACAGGCTTAGTATTGTTAACTAGCAACAGTAATTTCGGAGAGAAAGAAGAGATAAACAAAGTTTTAGTACTCATAAAATCTACAGCTTGATCAACTGCCATCAGTTGCTTTCTCTTAATTCTTCTTTGCTCAGGAAAGGATACAATTGCCCTAATGAAATCAAATGGCAAAATCTATTGATATTTGAAAAAGTGTTAAATTCTGTAGTAAATCCATTTACATTTCTTGTTACCCTTTATTTTATGCTTGTAGGTGTGCACAGAAGGACGTCTGATCTTGGAATTTACATTTGATGACCTTATGAGAATAAAAACATGGCACTTTACCATTAGACAATACAGAGAACTTGTCCCTCGCAGTATTTTAGCCATGCATGTAAGTATTCTGCCAAAATTGCTTTCTAAAACTTTTGGAGACCATCAAAGCCATAATTTGTTGTCCCAGAAAATGTCTCTTAGGTTGTAGGGGAAAATCTTAGAAGTGGCATTGCCTTTGTTATTGTTCAGTGATGTGTTGAACTAGAGCATTAGGTGGATATCTCTGAAATTTTACTTAGTACATTGTTTTTTGAAATAAAATTAGAGGCATGTTCAGTGCCATACTTGCACACATTCAGGTTTACTGAATGTTAGAACAAGTCACTTGTTAGCCAGGAAGGTCGGCTACAAGATCCTGCTCTCAGGTTCACCCTCAAGATTTGTTAGATAGTACATAGAAGAGCAAGGACTTTTCAGTGGATAGTTATCTTCAGAATCCTCTTCCAGCAGAAAAAGTACTGAATCCACTTTTATTTATTTATTTAAAAATTGTCATCTTCTCTACTTAGCACAGAACTTTGCACTGCAGGAGGGAGGCGTGGCCAGCGCTGCGGGTGAGACGGTCGCAAACCCTGATGTCTCTGGGGTTTGCACCAATATCCCCCTGCCCAGGGGGTCCGTCCAAATTTTGGATCGGACCATAGCTGCCTCAAAGGGGCAGCGAAGAACGGGGGAGCCGCCGGAGCGAACAGGGAGTTGGCAAACTCGCCATAGCTCCGGATCTTTTCTCCTGACCCAGCGGGGAGGAATGCAGTGCCATAGTTTCATCAGGGCAGCTGCACCAAAGCGGGCAGGAGGACAAACCATCAAGAAACAAATTGTTGAAGTTAGGTGAGTGATGATCTCACGAAGGAACAATAAGAATTCAAAAGAGGCACAAGCCTTGGGGAGAACTTGTAGATTGGCAGCTAATTGAATAACAAGTGAAAGTGAAAGTCAATTTGGAGAATACACATTCGGGAAGTGAAAGAGAGAAGATAGGGCTTGGAATGGAAGCAGAGCCCCATTTAAATAAAGAAAAGAAAAATAACCTTTTTCCAACTAAATAATGGTTTGGAGATTCCTGGAAGTTTTAATAGATTATATTGGAAATTAAAGAAATAGGAGAAAAAGGTAAAAGAAGCTATTGAATTGTTTTTTATGTGAATATCTCAAATCCCTCTGTTTTAAATTTATGGAATACTAAAGATATCAATAGGACATAAGACTCTGGAAGATATAAATATAATTAAAGGAGAATTTTGGAAAATCAACTTTCACGTACCAAAGCATTTGAGAACAAAGGATTTTTGTCACCAAAATAGCTACTTATCACCTGTGAACAGTAGCTGTTTCAAAAAGACATCTAGAGGCAGAGAAAGACAGCTACACGATTGGTGGCTGGGACTACACAACAGTTTTAGAAGAGAGTTTCAGATTTTTTTAATTTTTTTTTTTTAATTTGCATTTATATCCCACCCTTCTCCGAAGACTCAGGGCGGCTTACACTATGTTAAGCAATAGTCTTCATCCATTTGTATATTATATACAAAGTCAACTTATTGCCCCCAACAATCTGGGTCCTCATTTTACCTACCTTATAAAGGGTGGAAGGCTGAGTCAACCTTGGGCCTGGTGGGACTTGAACTTGCAGTAATTGCAACTGTGTTAATAACTGACTGTCTTAGCAGTCTGAGACACCAGATGGGTGTCTTTGAATTATGGAAGTTGAATTTTTTTAAAATTTAATTTTGTCATAACAGTATACATAAACATTGTCATAAGTAAAAAACATATCATGAAATATATATATATATATAAGTAAAGAATATGCATTAGCTATATTAATTAGATATAATAAAGGGAACAATAGAACAGGAACGGTAGGCACTTTTGTGCTCTTATGCACGCCCTTTATAGTCCTCTTAGGAATGGGGTGAGGTCAATAGTAGACAGTTTTTGGTTGAAGATTTTAGGATTTTGAGTAGAGACTATGGAGTCAGGTAATGAGTTCCAAGCATTAACAACTCTGTTGCAGAAGTCATATTTTCTGCAATCAAGTTTGAAGCGGTTGACATTAAGCTTGAATCTATTTTTTGCTCTTGTAATATTGCAATTGAAGCTGAAGTAGTCATTTACAGGAAGGATATTGCAATAGATGATTTTGTGTGTTAAACACAGGTCATGTCGAAGTCGACGGAGTTGTAAGTTTTCTAATCCCAGGATTTCAAGCCTGGTGGTATAAGGTATTTTGTTGTTTTCGGAGGAGTGAAGAACTCTTCTAGTAAAATATTTCTGGACGCGTTCTTTCTGGATATCTATCAGAGATGTGGTGTGGGTTCCAGACTGATGAGCAGTATTCAAGAATAGGTCTGGCAAATGTTTTGTATGCTCTAGTTAGTAATGTAGAGTTTTTGGAAAAGAAGCTGCGTAAAATTAGGTTTACTACTTTTAGAGCCTTTTTTGCTATGTAGTTGCAGTGGGCTTTGGCATTTACGTCATTTGATATGAGAACTCCAAGATCTTTGACACGGTGAGGGTCGTCAGTAAGGTAATGACCATCAAGTTTGCACTTGTTGATAGGATTCTTTTTTCCAATATGTAAGACTGAGCATTTGCTGGTAGAGATTTGGAGTTGCCAAGTTTTAGACCAATCGGAAACTAAGTCGAGGTCTTCTTGAAGGGTAGAAGTATTGTTAGTGGTATTAAATAGTTTGACATTGTCAGCAAAGAGAACACAATAACTTGAGATGAGGTCACAGAGATCATTTATGTATAGTATGAAGAGCGTTGGACCAAGAACACTACCTTGGGGAACGCCACTTTTGACAGGAACAGGATTTGATATAGCGTTACCAATTTTGTCCACTTGTTGTCTGTTTGACAGGAAGGCGTTTATCCAATTGTGAAGAGGTCCCGAAATGCCGTAGGATTTTAGTTTGAGGAGTAGTTTATCATGTACTACTGAATCAAAAGCTTTGCAGAAGTCTATGTAGATTGCATCTATTGCTTTACCTTGATCAAGGTTGGTAGTCCATATGTTTTTGCAATGAAGAAGTTGTAAATTACATGATAATTTTTTTCTGAAACCAAATTGTTTATTAGAGAGAAGGTTGTTTGTTTCAAGGTGGAGTGTAATGGAATGGTTTATGATAGATTCCATTACTTTGCATGAGACACAGCATAGAGAGATAGGTCTGTAATTTTCCACTAGGCTTGGATCTCCTTTTTTGAAGATAGGGATGACTGTGGCTAGAGACCAGAGTTTTGGAAGGGAACTAGTTTTTAAGGCTTTATTAAAGATATGCTTAAGGGTTCAGCTATATTAATTGAAAGTTTTTTTAAAAAGTATGCACATAGTCCATCTGGTCCAATAGATAATGATAGTTTCAGGTTGCGAAGGGCTTTTTCAACATTATCTTCTGTGAAGTCTATATGTGTTAGGTTGTTGTTTTCTTCTGTGATGTTTATATGAGTTAAGTCGTTGTTAATATTTTTCGTACGATTGGGGAATGTTGGATATGAGCCATCACTGTTTACAAAGACTGAGCCGAAGAATGTGTTAAAGAGGTTTGCTCTAATTGTTTCATCAGTACATTCTTTGCCGTTAGGTTCTTTTAGTGGTGGGATGGATCTTGTTTCTTTAAGTTTATTGTTCACAAAATTATAGAAAGCACGATTGGAATTAGTGCATAAAAGGTCTTCTTCTTGTTTGGTGTGGTAAGTGTTACATTCTGTTTTTATTTGGTTGCAAATATTCTTGTAGCGGTTTTTGAAGTTTGCTACATAACCCTTTTTGTTTTTTTTCCAGAGGGATTTTTTTTTGGATTGCAGCTTTTTTATTGATATGGGTAATTTGCTTTTCTTTTTGATTTTGGTGGTGATTTGCGGTACGTATAGTTTGATGATTTTATTGATTTCAAGTAGGAATATTTTATAGTAGTCTTCTACAGTGATACAGGTTGAGAATAGATTTTGCCAGTCAAGAAATGAGAGATCATTGTTTATAAGGTCATAGATGGCTTTTTTAAAATTGAAGTTTGGAGTACTATTGTTGTGATGATTTATGTGAGGGCGTATGTTTAGATAAAAGTCTACCATGCAGTGGTCACTGTTGGAAAAGGGTTCTTTTACTTGTAGTCCATAAATTGAGTTCGCATTATTACAAAAGATAAGGTCGAGGCAGTTCATGAGTCTAGTATTGTTAGTTACTAGTTGTTCAAGACCTAGGTTTGTAACTGCATTGTATAGTGTAGTATGGATTGGTTCAGTTGTACATTAATTTGTTGTCCAGTTTATAGAAGGTAGATTTAGGTCTCCCAGAAAGAAGAGAGGATATGGGCAAGAGGTAGCCCATGTTAGTAGTGAGGTTAACATATTTGCATGAGCGATGTCGTAGTCAGGGGCTCTGTAGCATAGTATGAATCTAAGTGTGGTGTTGGTGGACAGGTCACATACAATAGTTTCAGGTAGAGAGAGTTTGTGTGTAACTTGAATATTTTTTAAGTTCAGTGATTTTTTGTAAAAAATAGCTACTCCACTACCTCTGCAGTGTTCACGATCTGATCGAAGGACTTGGTATTCTTTGTTAGAAATAATAGAGTCATTGAAGGATGAATTTAGCCATGTTTCGCAAACAAATATGATGTCAAATGTACCATTGTTTAATAAGAGGATAAATTCAGGTAATTTGTTTACAATACTTCTTGCATTTATTAATTTACATTTGAGACCTGTAGTATTTAGTGTAGGAGAGGTAAGGGGCGTGCATACCTAGTTTTGATTTGTGGTTGATTGAGGGTTTTTTGTAACAGGTGGTGGAATGTAGGTTGGTTGAGCAATGAGTGGTTGATCATTGGATGATTGGAGGTTTTGACTGGGTGGTTGAGGATTTGCAGGTTGATCGATGGATGAATGGGTGTTTCGATTTATAGATGGATGGATGCCTTGTTTGGTGGATGGTTGAATGATTTGATTGGAGTGTGGTTGAGTGATGGGGGTTTGATTGAAGGATTTTGTTTTTATGCAGTCAGCACGATAGTCAATGTAAAGGTTAGTTTCTCCTTCTTCTTGTCGTCGTTTGAGCTCTGAGCGAAGTTCACGGGATCTAATACGTTGTAGGAATGATAAGTCTGGTCTAGCTCTAAGTTTGTTGTAGCTGAGGTTGTTTCTGGCAATTGTGTTTATAGTATAAATGAGATTTCTTTTGCTGATTTCATTTTTGCATATGATTCTACAGAATTTGGGTGCTACTGAACCATCGTTGTATTTTAATTCAGGTCCATCTCTGGAGACTTCAATTATTTCACTAGGGTCAAAGGTTGTTAATTTGTAATTTGAAATGATGTTTCGTATTTTATCAATATCTGGTTCATTTGTAATATCTAGACCAAATAATATAGCATTTTGACGTTTTTTCTCTCTCTCTCCATAGTATCTTTTACTAGTGTTTCTACGTTTTTAGGTTGATTGGTAGATGTTTGTGGTTTAGTTTGTGTACGAGGCAATGTTTGTTGAATTGGGAGATGTTTTTGGTCAGTTGTGTTTTCATTTATTTTTGTTGTAATTTTATTTTCAAGGTTTGCTATAATTTTATTTTCAAGGTTTGTGAAGCGTGCATCAAGTTGTGTATCCAGATTTGTGAAACGTGCATCAAGTTGTGCATCTAGATTTGTGAAACGTGCATCAAGTTGAGCATCCAGGTGTGATAGTAATTTTTTTTCTAAGTTTGTTTGAATGTTGTTAATGACGGTTTTTTCAATGTTTGATATAATAGAGTTAGTGATAGTTTTTTCTAGGTTAGCTTGAATGGATTCGATGATATTTTGTTGTGATTTTATAATTGTGTCTATGTTTAGTAAATTTTCAGTTATGGGGTTTTTGCAGTTATGACATAAGTTTGTTTCGTATTGGTCATTATTTGCAGTTGCATCTATTGATCGGGAGTGTTTTGAATTTTTGTTTGGATTTCTGCCTGGCATGATTGATATTCTGTTATTATTTTACAGTTAATTTTGTTGTAATTTTACTAATGTTAATAGATGGTAAATTCTTTCCACAAGATGGCAGTGTTGTAAAGATGGAGAATTGGTGGATTAGGATGGACCAAATTTGGTGAAGTAGAATCTCTCTATTACTTTATATACTGTAATCTTTCTATTTAAACAAGAATCCAGAGGCAAAGAAAGTTGTAAGAATGGAATAGCAGACTATTCCCCATGGAGAAAGTTCTGTGGGTGTAGGCACACAACTTTTTTTTTTTTTGGGAGGAACTTATGGCTGCCTGCATAATTAGAGGCAGAGGAAAACAGCAAGAGTCAAATAGCTTTCTTGTGACTATTCCCATGAGGATTGGTGTCGTTGGGACCACACAACAGTTTTAGAAGAGACTTTTAGATGGTGTCTTTGGATTATTGATTTAAGTGGAGTTTCTTATTTAAGAAGAACTCAGAGGCAAAGAAGAAAGTAAGAATGGAATAGCAAACTATTCCCACAGAGAAGGCACTGCTGATGTAGATGCATGATATTTTTTTGAAAGGAACTAATGTCTGCTTCTAGAGTTATGTTATGAGATTCATTTTAGAAAATGTTAATATTTATATTAAAATATGAGTGACAATTATGATAAAAATAATTGAGGTTTTGGGAAATGGAGGGAAAAATACTAGAATAAATTGAAATAAGAGGGAAATGAGTGTTAGTATACTGAGGAAGAAATTTTTCTTGTTTTTGCAAATAAGTAAAATGAAAGGATTTGATAAAACTTCTAAGGAAACAGTTAATATTTTGGGAGAATAACTGGGGGAAAGGATTAGTGACTATCCTTGCAAATGTTAAATCTTTTACTTGATATTAAAATGGATTAGATGGAACACTTTAAATATATGTTATTGATTTAGAGGCAGAGGAAGATGAGGGAAGAATGGAATTGTCTATGTGATCTCTGGGCAGTTTTAAGGAAGAGATTTTAGATAGGATGACCTCTGATTAGTAATATAGATATAAAGCTGAGAGTGGTGAAATTATAAAACGTAAATAGAATTTATTAATGATGTTGAAGGGAATTAAGCACGGTGACTAGACTTCATTTAAATATTCTCCTGAATGGGTTGAATTTGATTTATTTCTATAATCAGATTGTGTGCAAATAAATAATTGAATTTAAAGAAGAAGGAAAATACATTGTATTAGATTACAACTTAGGTGAAACTTGATATGTTTAAAAATGAACCTGACCAATAATTTGTTCACAATGATTTTTATTATGTTTGTAAAAAAAATTTAAAAAATTAGCAAAAAAAAAAAAAAGAACTTTGCTTTGCACGCATAGATATTTTACTGTTTTCCAGAATAATTTTCTTGCTTTCTCCAAATGGCTGATTTGACCTTTCATATATGATCTGAGTCAAGATGGATCATATCTGGAATGTCACAATTTATTATTCTAAAAAAATTACATTCTAGAACCATTGGTTGATGAACCTGGCCCCAAAATAAACATTTCATAAAACACCAGAATATTCTGTGCATTATTTATTTTATTTATTTTATTTATTGAATTTTTATACCGCCCTTCTCCCGAAGGACTCAGGGCGGTGTACAGCCGGAGATAAAATACAAAATATATACAATTAAAACAGATTAAAACATAGCAAAATTACAAAACGGCTAATAATTAAAATTTAATTTAAAATATTTAAGAATATTAATAAAACCCCAATTTAAAATCAAACTATTATGCCAGTCCCACTTGAATAAATAAGTATGTTTTTAGCTCACGACGGAAGGTCCGAAGATCAGGCACTTGACGTAGGCCAGGGGGGAGTTCATTCCAGAGCGTCGATGCTCCCACAGAGAAGGCCCTACCCCTGGGGCCGCCAGCCGACACTGTTTGGCGGACGGCACCCTGAGGAGACCCTCTCTATGAGAGCGTACGGGTCGGTGGGAGGCATAGGGTAACAGCAGGCGGTCTCGTAATTATGTTGAGTTCTACACATCTTTGTCCTGAAAGTAAGTTGGCTTTAGTTTTAAATGACCATGAAGAGTTAGTTCTGCTTTTAATTAATAGTGATTTGTACACATAACAGCTGATATTCCATTCTTTTCTCTTTGTATGCTGGATAGTTTTGTTTTAGAGGGATGGAAATGACTTATGGGTCTTTTTTTATTGTTTTGGGAACTGCATATTTAAATAGCAATATAAATATTTCAATCACTATAAATAAATCAAAAGGTACATCAACAATTGCCAGGAATAGTTGGATATGAAGTAAATTCATTTCTGAGCCCCAAATGCAATTGAGTTTTATCAGCATCAGAACAAGTTGCATTATTGTTTTGCTAACTCCATTACTGTTCCAGCTTCTCTAGGAATTTCTTTTCCTGTCAGTCACACAAACTGGTTTTGTGCTAGTCACACAAGCTGGTTTGTTAGACATACCAATTAAGGAGATATTTTTGTCATATTTTCCTTGGTAATTTATAAGCCTAACATATAATATATTTGTCCATTTGTTTCCATTTCTTATCATTGTTCTTGAGGTCCAAGTTCATCTAGTGGGGTGCGTGTCTAAAGTGAGACTACAACTCATGCTCTTCTGGTTTCAAGATTGAAACCTTTAAAACCACCAGATCAAATCGAGTCTTTTAACTGTTGTGCTAAGGAAGTGTCTAAGAAACCCTGAAGACAATGGGAGAGCATCTCAGAAGAATAATGCGAATTCATTAGCTTGTGAATGTCCTAAGCCAGTGATGGTTAACCTTTTTGGTGCTGAGTGCCCAAAATGGGCGCACAAATGCATGTGCATGTGCCCGAACTCCCAAAATGCAATGCGAGCACCCCCGCGCATGTGCCCCATCTCCATGCATACATGCCCCACACACATACGCACCCTCCTGTGCATGTGCCCCAGCCCCCCGCACATGTGCCCCAGCCTCCCTGCACATGCGTCCCCCCCGCACCCCATTTTGGATTCCAGGTTGGTTCAGGAGGCTTTCCAGGCCCAAAATGGCACACAGGGGGGCTTTGCATGGCACCCCCATGCCCCGTTTTGGCTTCCAGGTTGGTGTAGGCATCAGAAATGGAGTAGAAAGTTAGGGTACGCTGGGGGGAACCTGTGGAAATCGGGGAATGCCCTGGCCCCTGTGCATGCGCAGCCGAGACCTGAAGACCAGCTGGCTGGCTGGAGGTGTGCATGTATGCATAGTGGAGCTGGGCTGGGGCAACAGCTGGTGGGCCCACAGAGAGGGCTCTGTGTGCCACCTGTGGCATTCGTGCCATAGGTTCGCCATCATGGTCCTAAGCTATGAACTAAATTAGATTAAGTTAAAATCTGGTCTTTACTTAACCTTCATCTTTTAAGTTTACATTAGGGTTATGATTCAAAGCAATATTTTCCTCAGGAAGGTGTCAAAAATGGATCACCTCAGTATCTTTGCTCTTTTAGTGTTGTGGTAACATATAGTGAGAACATGGCTCTTCTAAAGATAAAACAGCTTAACTGCTTCAGACAGATTATTTAAAAACCTCTCAAAATAGTAACTATGATCAAAGCCACCATCTTGATTATTTATTTTTTTATTTTTTTATTTTGTCAGAACAATATATATAAGCATCGTACAAAAGGTTATATAATATATAAACATATATATGAGTAAATATTAGGAGGTATAAGCATATATATATATAGGAAGAAGAAAAGAAAAACAATAGGATAGGAATGTAGGCACGTTTGTGCTCTTATGCACGCCCCTTATGGTCCTCTTAGGAATGGGGTGAGGTCAATAGTAGAAAGATTTTGGTTAAAGTTTTTAGGATTATGGGAAGAGACCACAGAGTCAGGTAAAGTGTTCCAAGCATTAACGATTCTGTTACAGAAGTCATATTTTCTGCAATCTAGATTAAAGCGGTTAACATTAAGTTTAAATCTATTGGTTGCTCTTGTATTATTGCAATTAAAGCTGAAGTAGTCTTTACAGGAAGGACATTACAATAGATGATTCTATGAGTTAAACTTAGGTCTTGTCGAAGGCGACGTTCCAAGTTTTCTAAGCCTAGGATTTCAAGTCTGGTGGGATAAGGTATTTTGTTGTTTTCAGAGGAATGGAGAACTCTTCTTGTAAAATATTTCTGGACACGTTCAATTGTATTGATGTCAGAGATGTGGTGAGGATTCCAAACAGGCGAGCTGTATTCTAGCATTGGTCTAGCAAATGTTTTATATGCTCTGGTTAGTAGTGTAGTGTTTTTGGAAAAGAAGCTAAGCAAGATTAGGTTTACAACTCTTAGAGCCTTTTTTGCGATGTAGTTGCAGTGGGCTTTGGCACTTAGATCATTTGACATGAAAACTCCAAGGTCTTTAATGGGATGGGGGTCGTCTGTAAGGTAATGTCCATCAAGTATGTACTTAGTGTTTGGGTTCTTTTTTCCAATATGTAAGACTGAGCATTTGCTGGTAGAGATTTGGAGTTGCCAAGTTTTAGACCAAGCAGTTAGATGATCAAGGTCTTTTTGAATGATAGATGTATTGTCTGTGGTGTTAAATAGTTTGACATCGTCAGCAAAGAGAACACAATTACTTGAGATATGGTCACAAAGATCATTTATGTATAGTATGAAGAGTGTTGGTCCAAGGACGCTGCCTTGAAGAACGCCACTCTTGACAGGAACAGGATTTGATAGAGCATTGTCAATTTTGACCACTTGTTGTCTGTTAGACAGAAAAGCAGATATCCATTTGTGAAGGGGTCCTGAAATGCCATAGGATTTTAGTTTTAGGAGAAGTTTATCGTGTACTACTGAGTCGAAAGCTTTGCAGAAGTCTATGTAGATTGCATCTATTGTTTTGCCTTGATCAAGATTTGTAGTCCATATGTTTTTACAGTGGAGAAGTTGTAAGTTGCATGATAATTTTTTCCTGAAAGCAAATTGTTTATTGGAGAGTAGGTTGTTTGTTTCTAAGTGTGAGGTAATGGATTGGTTGATGATTGATTCCATGACTTTGCAGGTGACGCAACACAGAGAGATTGGTCTGTAATTTTCGACTAAGCTGGGGTCTCCTTTTTTGAAGATTGGGATGACTGTGGCTAGTGACCAAACTTTGGGAAGGGAACTGGTAGTGAAAGCTTTATCAAAGATTATGCTTAGGGGTTCTGCTATATTAGTGGAAAGTTTTTTTAAGAAGTATGCACATAGTCCATCAGGTCCAATAGATAGCAATGGTTTCAAGTTATGAAGAGCTTTTCCAACATTATCTTCTGTGAAATCTATATGAGTTAAGTCACCATACTCATTGCTGGTATGTTTATGGAATGTTGGATATGTGTCATCGCTGTTAACAAAAACTGAGCTAAAGAAAATGTTGAAGAAGTTTGCTTTAGCTGTTTCGTCAATGCATTCTTTGCTGTTAGAATCTTTTAGTGGTGTGATGGATCTTGAGTCTTTAAGTGATTAAAGTATCATATTAAAGTATCATATCCGACCGGTCGCAGACAGTGTTGGCAGGAGGGCAGAGATTGGCTCCGAGGCGCCTCTTGTGTTGGGTGCCGCAAGGGTCGGTTCCCTCTCCTCTTCTGTTCAACATCTATATAATAAATAATAATAATAATAATATGAAGCTGCTGGGTGAGATCATCCGTGATTTTGGGGTGAGTTGTCATCTGTACGCTAATGAATAGAATAGAATAGAATAGAATAGAATAGAATAGAATAGAATAGAATTTTATTGGCCAAGTGTGATTGGACACACAAGGAATTTGTCTTGGTGCATATGCTCTCAGTGTACATAAAAGAAAAGATACGTTCATCAAGGTACAACATTTACAACACAATTGATGATAATATATCAATATAAATCATAAGGATTGCCAGCAACAAGTTATAGTCATACAGTCATAAGTGGAAAGAGATTGGTGATGGGAACTATGAAACGATTAATTAAATTAATTAAATTAAATTAATTACTGCAGATTCAGTAAATAGTCTGACAGTGTTGAGGGAATTATTTGTTTAGCAGAGTGATGGCCTTGGAAAAACTGTTCTTGTGTCTAGTTGTTCTGGTGTGCAGTGCTCTATAGCGTCGTTTTGAGGGTAGGAGTTGAAACAGTTTATGTCCAGGATGCGAGGATCTGCAAATATTTTCACGGCCCTCTTCTTGATTCGTGCAGTATACAGGTCCTCAATGGAAGGCAAGTTGGTAGCAATTATTTTTTCTGCAGTTCTAATTATCCTCTGAAGTCTGTGTTTTTCTTGTTGGGTTGCAGAACCGAACCAGACAGTTATAGAGGTGCAAATGACAGACTCAATAATCCCTCTGTAGAACTGAATCAGTAGCTCCTTGGGTAGTTTGAGCTTACTGAGTTGGCGCATAAAGAACATTCTTTCTTGTCCTTTTTTGATGATGTTTTTGATGTTAGCTATCCATTTTAGATCTTACGATATGATAGAACCTAGAAATTGAAAGGTTTCTACTGTTGATACTGTGTTTTCTAGTATTGTGAGAGGTGGAAGTATGGAAGGGTTTCTCCTAAAGTCTACCACCATTTCTACGGTTTTGAGCGTGTTCAGTTCCATATTGTTTTGGTTGCACCACAAGGCTAGTTGTTCGACCTCTTGTCTATATGCGGATTCGTCATTGTCTTGAATGAGATCAATCACTGTTGTGTCATTTGCGAACTTCAGTAGCTTGACAGATGGATCATTGGAGATGCAGTCATTGGTATACAGAGAGAAGAGAAGTGGGGCGAGCACACAGCCTTGGGGGGCCCCTGTGCTAATTGTACAGGTGTTTGATGTGATCTTGCTTAGCTTCACCTGCTGCTTCCTGTTTGTTAGGAAGCTTGTGATCCACTTACAAGTCTGTTCCGGTACCTGTAGCTGGTTTAGCTTAGTTAGAAGAATGTCTGGAATGATGGTATTGAATGCTGAACTAAAGTCTACAAGAAGGACCCTTGCATAGGTCTTTGGAGACTCAAGATGTTGTAGGATGTAGTGCAGAGCCATATTAACAGCATCATCTGTTGATCTATTTGCTCGGTATGCAAATTGCAAGGGCTCTAAAAGCGGATTCGTGATGGTTTTCAGGTAGGAAAGCACTAGCCTTTCAAAGGTTTTCATGACTACAGATGTTAGAGCAACTGGTCTGTAGTCATTCAGTTCCTTGATGGTGGGCTTCTTTGGCACTGGGATGATGGTAGAGCGTTTGAAGCAAGAAGGAACATAGCACATCTCTAGTGATTTATTGAAAATATGGGTGAAGATGGGGCCAATTGGTCAGCACAGACTTTTAAGCAAGAAGGAGTTATCTTGTCTGGGCCTGGCGCTTTTCCGGGCTTTTGTCTGTGAAATAGGTCCTGCACTTCCTTTTCTGTGATCACTAGGGTTGTGAACCCAATGAAATGGGGTCAGTTGTAGGAGGCTTGGCTGTTGTTGGTGTGTCTGAGATGGGGTTGTGGAGATAGGTGGCTGTAGTTTCCTTTCAAACCTGCAGTAAAACTCATTCAGGTCATCTGCCAGTTGTTGATTACCTTCAGCCTGGGAAGGAGGTTTGCCATAGCCGGTGATATTTTAAGAGTTTTCTACATGTTTGCTTCATCATTTGCTGAAAATTGATTCTTTAGCTTTTCAGAGTAGCTTCTTTTTGCTGCTCTTATCTCCCTTGTTACTGCATTTCTGGCCTGATTGTACAGCATTTTATCACCTTTTCTGTAGGCTTCCTCTTTGGAATGTCGTAGCTGCTTAAGTTTAGGTGTAAACCAAGGTTTGTTATTACTGTGTATTCGCAAGTTCCTTGTAGGTACACATAGGTCTTCACAGAAGCTGACATATGATGTTACAGTATCTGTGAGTTCATCCAGGTCTGCAGAGGTATCTTTAAAAATATTCCAATCAGTGCAGTCAAAACATGCCTGTAGCTTTAATTCTGATTCCTCCGTCCAGGTTTTCACTGATTTAATTATTGGTTTTATGGCTTTAAGTCTTTGCCTGTAAGCAGGTACAAGGTGAATCATGCAATGATCAGAGTGTCCTACAGCTGCACGTGGTAAAGACCGATAGGCATCTTTTAGTGTTGTGTAGCAGTGGTCTAGAGTATTCTTGCCTCTGGTGGGACAATTGACATGCTGAAAGTATTTTGGTAGTTCTTTCCTTAAGTTTGCCTTGTTTAGATCTCCCAAAACAATGGCCAGTGAATCAGGGTGTTTGGCTTCAGCCTCCATGATTTGGTCAGCTAGAGTTCGTAATGCCTCGTTTACACAGGCTTGTGGTGGGACATAAACAGCAATTAGAAGAAATGAGGAAAATTCACGAGGCGAATAGTAAGGTTTGCAATTGATAATTAGAGTCTCTAAATTGTTGTCACAGAATTTGTAAATTATGTTAAAATCTTGACACCAGGTTGAATTAATATATAGGCATAAGCCTCCTCCTTTCTTTTTACCAGATGTTTCTGGAACCCTGTCTGATCGTTCAATTTGAAATCCTGGAATGTTCAGGCTGCTATTTTCAATGGATTCATTTAACCAGGTTTCAGAGAAGCATAGGACTGCTGAATTGCGAAAATCAGAATAGTATTTGTTTAAGAGAAGTATTTCATCCATCTTATTTGCAAGTGAGCGTATATTTGTTAGGAAAATTGAAGGCAGAGGAGTTTTAGTGCGAGTTCTTAGCTTGATTAAGATCCCAGATCGTTTACCTCGTTTCCTTCGTTTCCGTCGTTTGGTTTTTTTAGTAATCCATGGCTCCGTGGGAATTGCCTCCTCCTGTGTTAGAATCTCCTCCGTGTTTGTAAAGACAGGCGGGGGTGAGATTAAAGAAAGCTGCTCCTTAAAGAAATGTTCCTTAATTTTTAGCAGATGGTCTCGTGAGTAGGAAATCCGTAGTGAGTCACAGAGAACAATTAGAAATAAAGAAACAATTAGAGAGCATTTCACCGAGGCAGCCTTCGTCGGCGCCATCTTAGGTGAATCTTAGGTGGAATGACACTCAGCTGTACATTTCCACCCCTAACCACCCCAACGAGGCCGTTGAAGTGATGTCCCAGTGTCTGGAGGCCATATGGGTCTTGTCATGTCCCACTCCCACTCCGACGGCCGGGTCTGAGAAGTCTGTATCAAGCGTGGCCACGGAGCCTCTGCAGCTTTGCCAAATTCCTTTCAGAGTTCTCAGGGCAGGCAGGAATCCAAGGTGTGACTTCAGCAAACCAGATGAGACTTTGCTTGACTCAAATTGCTTGACTCAAGCTGGTCTTTTATATAGGCCATGGGGTGTGGCTCCATGACTCAGCACTTATCCAGGCCTGCCCCTCCCTTCCTTTTGCTGACGTCGCCTCTCCATTCTCCGGAAGTGGGGATCCGTCCACTGTGACTTTCCGTCCTCCTGATCTGCTGCCGGCAATTCTAGCACGTGGCTGGCTTCGTGCTCACACGCTGTAGAAGGGAGGTTTGTTTGCTCATTCCTGACAGTCCGGGCATGGTGCCAGGGCTGGGGGCTGGAGGCATGCCAGGCCGTTCCTCTTCATTATCAGACTCTGACTCAGATAGCAGGAGATGGGAGGGGCCCGGCTGTGGAGAGGAGGGCGGGCGAGGGCACAACAGGTCTGGATGGGGAGAAACAGGCTCCAACTCAATCCCTCCAAGACCGAGTGGCTGTGAATGCCGGCAGCCTGGTACAGTCAGCTGATTCCATTGCTGACTATTGGGGGTGAGTCGTTGGCCCCCACGGAGAGGGTTCGCAATCTGGGTGTCCTCCTGGATGCATGGCTGTCTTTAGAAGAACATATGACAGCTGTCGCCAGGGGAGGTTTTTATCAGGTTCGCCTGATACACCAGTTGCATCCCTTTCTGGACCGTGTTTCCCTTTGCACGGTCACTCATGCCCTTGTTACATCCCGCCTGGACTACTGCAATGCTCTCTACATGGGGCTCCCCCTGAAGGGCACCCGGAAGCTCCAACTGGTTCAGAATGCAGCTGCGCGGGTGATAGAGGGAGCACCTCATGGCTCCCATGTGACACCTCTCCTGCGCAGCCTGCACTGGCTCCCAGTGGTCTTCTGGGTCCAATTCAAGGTGTTGGTCACCACCTTTAAAGCGCTCCATGGCATAGGACCGGGTTATTTACGGGACCGCCTACTGCCACCAGTAGCCTCCCATCGACCAGTGCGCTCCCACAGAGAGGGCCTCCTCCGGGTACCGTCGGCCAAACAATGTCAGCTGGCGACCCCCAGGGGGAGGGCCTTCTCTGTGGGGGCTCCTGCCCTCTGGAATGAGCTGCCTCTGCGGCTTCGTCAACTCCCCGACCTCTGGACCTTTCGTCGCGAGCTGAAGACGCTTTTGTTTCAGCGCGCAGGGTTAGCTTAAAAGTAGTTTTTTAAATGCAGTTTTTAAATGGGGTTTTTAATTTTATTCCAATTTTTAGGCCATATATTGAATTAGTTTTTTATATTGCTTTTAACCTGTGTTATATGTATTTTTTGTATTTTTATTGGCTGTGAACCGCCCTGAGTCCTTCGGGAGAAGGGCGGTATACAAATCGAATAAATAAATAAATAAATAAAATATTCTATGATACCTTGTGCTATCATTTTTTTTAGGATAATGATTCCTAAGAGTTTGATCAACTGCAAACTGTGTTGAAGTACTGCATGTCTCTCACTGAAACATAAAAAAGATATATCTATTTTTTGGTCTAGGCACAAGACCCTCAGGTTTTGGAGCAGCTGTCCAAAAATATCACTCGTATGGGTCTGACTAACTTCACTCTCAACTACCTCAGGGTAAGCTTTCTGTGATTCATTTCTTGTTCTTTCTTCACCTTCAAACTTTGCATGTCTTTGTCATCTTCATGATTAAGTCACAACAAAAATGTTTAACAAAGCTAGTTTTCTGGAAACCTGGGATTAATCTGTTTGTTCCACATTCTATTTAGTGGTTCTTCTCAACAAAGAGATACTAACTTGGCTAGTTCAGTCAGAAGATGGGGGAATTTTTAAAAATTCTAGGACAATGAAAATACTTATTCTCCCTTCATTTGTGTTGCCTTAGACAATATATGCTTTGTTAATACCATTGCCTTTCAGAAAGATCATTACAAAACCTTTTGCAGGAAACCTTTTGCAGGAAAAGATAAATATAGCACTCTTTTTTGCATGGTTTTATTCTATATTATGCAGTTGCATTTACCTCCTGTTTTCTAATGTGTCAAAACAGTGCACACCTTGTGAAGTAAGTTAGGTTGCAGACTAATAGCTGGCCCAAAGGCATTCAGGCAAGTTTTCCATTTCAATGGGAAATTGAATGGGAAGTTTGGTCTAATGGTTAAGGCACCAGGCTAGAAAGCAGGAAACCATGAGTAAGTCCTGCCTTAGCCATGAAAGCCAGCTGTGGGAATAATAAGAGGAAGAAGGTATGTTAAATATATTCATTACCTTGAGTTATTTGTAAAAATAATGAAAGCACTCAACTGGTCTTAATTCCACACTCTGGAACATCACATGCACTCCAGATACAGATTAACAGAGTTGGATGGGACCTTGTATATCTTCTAATCCAACCCCTGCCCAAGTACACTTTATACCATTTTTGACTGATGGCAGTCCAGTCTCTTCTTAAAAGCTTCCAGTAATGAAGCTCCCACAACTTCTGGAGGTTGATTGTTCTCATTATCAGAAAAATTCTTCTTATTTCCAGGTTCACTCTCTCCTTGTTCAATTTCCATCCATTATTCTTTGTCTGGCCTTCAGGTGCTTTGTAAAATAGCTTGACCCCCTCTTCTCTGTGGCAGCGCCTCACATATTGGAACAGTGCTATCATGTCACCCCTGGTCCTTCTCTTCACTAGACTAGCCATGTCCAGTTCCTGCAACAGTTCATCGTATGTTTTAGCCTCCAGTCCCCCAATCATCTTTGTTGCTCTTCTCTGCACTCTCTGCAGAGTCTCAACATCTTTTTTATAGTGTGGTGACCAAAACTGGATGCAGTACTCCAGGTGTAGTCTTACTAAGATTTTATAGAGTGGTATTAGTACCTACCTTCATCAATACCTGGGAAGAGCCTGGAAAAGATAATCAAGAAACAAATCTGTGAACAACTGGAAGCAAATAAAGTTATAACTAGTAGTAAGCATAGGTTTGTTAAAAACAGATCATGTCAAACCAATCTTATTTCATTCTTTGATAAAGTCACTAAATTAGTAAACCAGTGAAATGCTGTGGACATAGTTGTCAGGCGTGCCTCCTTTCAAAACTCAAGAAAGAAAAACCCCAACTCCATGGTTTGTAGAGAAAGTTATCTTTTACTGAGAATGAACTGACTGCAACAAAAGTAAAGCAAGTTCTGAATAATAGGTGTATCTTACAGATACATGACCCCCCCCATAAATCCCTCCTCCCTCCAAAGTTCAGGTAGTTGTGTCCAATCCACTTCTCCCTCAGGTATCACCTGCGGTCATCTTCAGATGGTTTCGTTTCTCTTTGAATTCATAAGTTTTATTTCAGCATTTAGTCCCCCCCCCCACAAATCTATGGCAGCTGAAGCAGCTAACCCATAATTAAAGATACATTACCCATTTCCAATGCCTAGCACTAAAGACAGCAATAAAATAATTAACTGAGCAATAAAACAATAAAAGCAGCATGTGGAGGCTGACAATAGTATATTTAGATTTCAGTAAGCCTTTGACAAAATAGACCACAATCTACTTCTTCGTAAGCCGGAAAAATGTGGAATAGACAACATCCCCACCAGATGGATTTGTAGCTGGCTGATAAACCATATTCAACAAGTAGTCCTTATTGGTACTACATCCACATGGAGAGAAGTAAGCAGTGGGGTACCCCAAGGTTCCATTTTAGGTCCAGTACGCTTCAATATCCTTATAAATTTTATTTATTTATTTATTTATTTGATTTGATTTTTATACCGCCTTTCTCCCGAAGGACTCAGGGCGGTGTACAGGCATAATAAAACCGACAATACAATATACAAGTTTAAAATACGATTTAAAAAACTTATTTAAATTAGCCCAGTGATTAAAATTTACCATACTAAAAAACCCCGTTTAAAATTAATAAATTTAACATTAAAATCCCAATTTAAGCCAGCCCCGCGTGGATAAAAAGATGAAAAGTCTTGAGTTCGCGACTTAGTAAATGACTTAGATGAGGGAATAGAACAGGAATCATCTAATTTACAGATAATACTAAACTGGCAGGAATACCCAGCACCCCAGAAGACAAACTCAGGATCCAAAAAGATCTTGACACACTTGAACAATTGGCTCTATCCAACAAAATGAATTTTAATGTGGAGAAAAGCAAAACTTTACATTTAGGCAGGAAAAATCAATGGTATAAGTACAGATTAGGTGAAACCTGGCTCAAAAACAGTAACTATGAGAAGGACCTTGGAGTCCTAGTGGAAGGTCATTTGAATATGAGCCAGCAATGTGCAGCAGCAGCCAAAAAAGCTAATACAATCCTGGGTTGTATAAACAGAGGCATAGAATCAAGATCACTTGAAATATTAGTGTTGCTTTACAAAATCCTAGTACAGTGATGGTTAACGTTTTTGCCATTGCGTGCCAAAAGCAGGGGGGAGCACAGAGGTCACATATCCACATGCCCACACCAACAATTCAATGCCCCCCACGCCCCACCCCCTGTGCATGCGTGTGCGACCTCCTCTGTACTCCCCCATGGATGCGCGCATGACCCCCCCCACATCCCGTTTTGGGCCTAACAGGCCTACCTGAAGCCTCCAGAGGGTGAAAATGGCCTCTCCCTCCCAGAGGCCCTCTGGAGGCCAGAAATGGCCCATTTTCTGACTTCCAGTGGGCCCAGTAGGCCTGTTTTTCTCCCTCCCCAGGTTCCAGAAGTTTTCCTGGAGGCTGGGGAGGGTAAAAACGGCCTTCCCCACTCCCCCGGAGGCCCTCCGGAAGCTGAAAACATCCTCCCAGAGCCTCTGCGCAAGCCCTGTACTTACCTGGCATCCAAAACGGGCTGCCTGGAAACTCCTGGGAGGGGTGGCATGGTCAGGGCCAGCCAAAAATCAGTTGGCCAGTGCGCGCATGCATGCTGGAGCTGAGCTAGGGCAACGGCTCGTGTGCCTGAAGATATGGCTCCATGTGCCACCTGTAGCACACATGCTATAGGTTCACCATCACGGCCCTAGTAAGACCACCAGAAATATTGCAAGCAATTTTGTCACCATACTACAAAAAGATGTTGAGATTTTGGAAAAAGTTCAGAGAAGAGCAACTAAGATGATAAAAAATCTAGGGACTAAACCATATAAAGAATGGCTGCAGGTTTTGGGTCTGGCTAGTCTAAAGAAAAGAAGAATTAGGGGTGACAGGATAGCAGTATTTCAGTGTTTGAGGAAGCTGCCACAAAGAAGAGGGGGTCAAATTATTCTCTAAAGCACCAGAGGCAGGACAAGAAATAATGGTTGGAAACTAATCAAAGAGACAAGCAACCTGGAATTAAGGAGAAACTTCCTAACATTGAGGACAATTAACCAGTGGAACAGCTTGCCTTCAGAAATTGTGGGCGCTCCATTACTGGAAGTTTTTAAGAAGAGACTGAACAGTCACTTGTCTGAGAATGTATAGGTTCTCCTGCTTGAGCAAGGGGCTGGACTAGAAGACCTTCAAGGTCCCTTCCAGATTCTATTCTATTCTATTCTATTCTATTCTATTCTATTCTATTCTATTCTATTCTATTCTATTCTATTCTATTCTAATTAAGCCTGATTTCTCCTGATCCAGTCTTTTGTGGGCTCCTGCTGCTGTTTGACCTCTGGTGTTCAAGTAATAATCCTTTCCTGCTCCTGTCAGATTTCTCTTGGTTGATACCAGATACCAGAAGTTGTAAAGGCAATGAGTCATGGACACAGATCTAATTAAGTAAGTTTATTGGAAGAACTTAAGAAAGAATTCTAAGAACTTCCAGGTTCAAAATGCCAGCCCTATTTATTGTTAATTCAAATTTGAATCTTTGCACAGGAGGCCTCCTACTTCTGACAGAATGAAAAATTTCCATCTATTCCTTGTTCTATAAATCTGTTTTTGGCTGTTTGCTCCTAACCTTGCTGGAATTAGCACTCTAATTATCAAATTGAAAGAGAGAGAGAGAGAGAGAAAGAAAGCAGCTCCTTCCTGCTATTTCTGAATTTTTCTATATCTAGGGGTAAAAGTAATAATCAGCAGCATTGATCATGTTGGGTTAATCCAAGGATGATGGCTGTTGATGTTGCCTTTCAAGCAATGAGAGGCCATGACATGTTCTGTGCTTAATGTTTAACCATAGCTAATTCAAACAATTTTACACTGTAGATTGTCTAATCTTTATTTTGGTTTTAAGGTTGAAATTTAGTTTGTAATAACAGGATCACAGGGCCTGCTGAGCACAGTGCTACTTCTGAATATCAGCTAGTTTGCTCAAATTATGTGCTATATTTAGTCATGATATAGGACCATTCCAGACCACTATTACTTTGGGGACCCATCTTGGAAGTTTCATATTATCTAGTTAATGACATTTTATGGTGCTACAATGCCTTTTCTTGTGTTTGCGTTATGTTGAATTCTAGTATGACATGGTAGCTTTCACCCAAGGTTCCTGCAGTTTCAACTGCCTCTATCACTTCTTCTCTGTTTGTAAGAATTAAATCCAGTATGACTATCCCTCTAGTCCCTTCCTCTCCCTTTTGGACAACAAAGTTGTCGGCTAGGTTGGTCAGGAACCTATTTGATTTCTCATTTGCTGCGGAATTAGTTTTCCAGTTGATATCAGGGTAATTGAAGTTCCACAGTACTATTGTAGTGTTTCCTATATATATTTGTTAGTTGGTTGGCAAAAGGTACATCTATTTTTTGTGCTTGGTTGGGTGGCCTGTAGTATACACCTATGGCAGTGGTGGGTTTAATAAATTTTTACTACTGGTTCTGTGGGTGTGGTTTGGTGGGCGTGGCATGGCTTGGTGGGTCTGGCAGGGGAAGGATACTGTAAAATCTCCATTTCCACCCCAATCCAGTGGAAGGTTACTGCAAAATCCCCGTTTCCTCCCGATCAGCTGGGACTTGGGAGGCACAGAATAAATGGGGGTGGGGCCAATCAGAATTTTTACTACCAGTTCTCTGAACTACTCAAAATTTCCACTATCGGTTCTCCAAAACTGATCAGAACCTGCTGAAACCCATCTCTGACGTATGGCCATGTCATTCTTTTTTCCTTTTATATTGACCCATATGCATTCTAGCATTTAATAACATAAATTAGAATTCTCATCAATAGAAACATAAATTACCTGCATTCCAATACCAGAGGCTAAAGAAAGTTTAACCCCTTTATATGAATTTATGCAAATCAAAGTATGCATGGAATCCATGAGGTCAGAGGCACTGAACTAATCAATGTGGGACTTCAAAATCATCCAGAGACTGCGTTAGATTGACCATTATTGTTAGGTGTGTTTGCCTTATTTCCTATAGCTTTCTTTGTTTCTAAGTGTCCCTTATCATTATCCACATTTCTTTGCCTTCCAAGTATTTTTATTACTGGCTTGGCTTATGTAAGAAAGGTTACAGGGAGATGTGCTGGTGGTCTGCTTAACCTAGCTCAGCAGTTCTCAACCTGTGGGTCGTGACCCCATTGGGGGTCGAATGACAATTTGCCAAGGGTTGCCTAAGACCATCAGAAATATGGGAAGTAATCTTGCGAGTTGAAGAATCGCGAATTTGGCTTCAGGCGCGATGAATTAAAAAAGAGAGAAATCTTTGCTCTGATGTCTCCCTCTCAAGCCAGCTGCAATCATTCCCAATCGCTAGCCTAATCTGGCTTCAAGCGCATTAAACTTAATAGGGGAGGAGTCTCTGCTTTAATGCCTCTGTCCTGAAGGCAATCGCAAGCAGTTCAGATCGCTAGCCAATACGGCTTCAGGCGCGATAAATTCAAAAAAACAGTTTGCCGCTTTTCCCCCCCTTCTGCAGCTGCTGAGGCATGCTGAGATAGCTGCCTAAAAAATAATAATTTTACGGTTGGGGTCGCCACGTCGTGGGGAATTGTATTAAAGGGGTCGCAGCACTATAAAGGTTGAGAACCACTGACCTAGCTAATGCCATTTTTTCCTTGAGTTCCTTCAGTGGGTCCCTGCACATTCTTCTCATGGAGAAGGCTTTGTAATTCAAGTTCTTATTCCCTCTTTTTAAAATCCCAAACTCTTGATTTGAAATCATGTGCTTTGTTTTCCTACTGAGTTTTATCTACTTAGAATGTACAACTGGAGAATTTAAACTCATGCTAAGAGGTTCAAGAGTCTTTTGATGAGAAAGTTTCTAAATTTGATAAATAAATATTAGGGATCCCTGTAATAATTGTGTTCCCCATGTCCTGAAATCAGTTGTGTTCAGGATCTAAGTCCAGTCCCAAAGATTGGCAGTTTTTGTTCTCTGAATGGCATTTATTGATTGGAAAATTATATTTCATCTTTCCACTCTTGTAGCTGTTTTCTCCTTTGCGCAGGAGTAATTTATTGGATCCTGCACATCAATAAAATTTCTGTCCGTTTGGTGTATGGGAGACATTTCCAGACCTTCCCTAGCCAGATGGGTGTGCATTGAACAGGGGAGCAGAAAAGTATTGTTATTGACAAAGTTACCCCAACAAGCTTCAACCCTCAGAATCTACACATCCAGTCTTCCAGGAGTATTCCCTGGAGTTTCATTTGATGGATTTGCTAAGGTCTTGTTTGCCCATATACATACTGTAAATACATGACATAACAATAAATGCACATTTATTTATTATTTATTTATTTATTTATTCAAATTTATATAAATTTATTCATCAAAGGTGAAGGCCTAGCAATGGTTACAAGCATATAGATCAATACCTATTTTTACTACCATCCCCTTGTTCCATTAAATTAATCTCCTGAAGAGTATAGCATCACTCCCAGCAGGCGGGACGGTAAGGGCATCAATGCTATCTAATTCTAAATAGCTCATGTCGTGTTGGATAGCTCTTCATGAAGCAACTGCAGTCCTCCTCATTCTATTGTAGTCTGCTGAATCAAAAAGACAATCATTAGCCATTATTATAAGGGAGCCAGGGTCCTGTTACACACATACATCTACATCCATTAGTGCTAACCCTGTTGTTAAATGCCCATCCACAATGTCACTGAGCATTTTCTCTAGTTTTTCCTGTAGCTGGCAGTTGTGTCCACTAGCAGGAAAGCAGATTCTTATTTTCAAATATTCTCTTGGAGGTGTCTGTTGTATAGACTAGGTGATGTGATTGGTATTCAGGATGAGTGACTTTCCCTTCCTTCAGTGTTTGGACAGGAGACAGATTAGCAGTGAAAAGAGACTTTAAGAAAATTGATCAGTGCTATATTCCTATTTCTATTTTTCCTGTTGGTAAAATAACCAGATTTCCTGTGAAAGGCTCAGTCTCAATATCTAAGGAAATCTAAAAGGACTGCCTGATTTTGCAATGCAAAGAATAGAAAAGTCTCAATTAGTACAAGCTATAAACTGATATTACATTTTTACTTTCAGCTGAGAGATCATTTTTCTTTTCAGCTGAGATTTTTTTATTTCTTTCATATTTTCAGTCATCTGTAATTTTATATATACATTTATCATTTTTACAAAACTGTGGATTACAAGCTAAATCTAGAGGGCAACCTAACTTGCATATAAGTCCTACTCAACATTAGCCATAAGAGGGACCAAAAGACTAACACTGAAGAATAAAAATATTTGGTTTAATTATTTTACAAATTAATAAGAACAAAAAAAAAATTCTACATTTTGAACATGTTTGAATATTTTAATTATATAAGAACTTTCAGAATTTTTAAAATATTTGAAAAACAAAAGGTGAACAGAATCAGCTGTAGACCAGTGGTGGTATTCAGCTGGTTTTATCCAGTTCAGGTGAACCATTAGCGGAGGCTGTGGGAGGCTCCACACATCTGCCCAGACATCATCACATCCCATTTTTTGTGCTCTGCGCATGCACGGAAGGCCCTGCGCATGTGCGGAGCTGGCGCTTGCGAGCAAAAGGAGAAAACAACTCAAGAAGCTTAGGAAACTCTGAAACATATAATTGGAAAATCTCAGTGCAGCACAATACCACTGAGAAAGAAAAATAAGAAATTCAAGATGAAACCAGCATGATTTCACAAAGAACTATATGACAATGTCAACTGTCCGACTAGTGAACCCAATTTAAGGAAACACTCTCAGGAGTTTTGAATTCCCAAAAGTAAAACTTTATTGGATGCACTATTTTGGTACTGAAGAATCAAAACCAGCTCTGGTTTTCCTCTGCAAATGCTTGTCTAGTTAAACAATGGTTTCCCTTTCTCTCCATCTCAATTATGAGATGTCCCTTTGTTATGGGAACAGTCCAGTCCAATTATTACAGGGGATGCAACCTTTATTCATGTTCTTCTGATATTAATAATGAAAGCTGCTTAGAAACTCCAAAAATCTAGGTTGTAATAATGACACAGTAAATAAATTGACACAAGTTCTTTGGTATTTTTAAAAATCCAGTTTCTTTAACCTGTTTTTTCATTTTTCATTGCATTGTATATTGACATATACATGCACTGTACATATACACATACTGGCATTGTGCTCTTGACTTTGATTTCCAATACTTGATGGATCAGAAAGGAGAAAAAGACTTTTCAGGAAGATTTGATGGAAACAAATTAAGAAAAAACTCTTCTAATTGTACTACATCTTGTGTCAACTGGGATCAAGATGTAGATCCCTCCTGCTCATTTTGCAGGGTCTAAGAGCCAACTCACCACAGTCAACTCACAGTAGGATAATTTGCCATAGCCAACTCACCACATGGGACAATTCAATTCTGTGTTAATCATTTTATTCAATTACTTTTATTATATGTGACCATATTTTCACTGAAATTATTGTAACTCTTGCATTTCTGAATTAACTTTATTTTATTATTATTGGCCAGAGTTCCATTGAAATTAATTTAACTTTTGTATTTGTTGAATTTTCCTGTGGCAAGTTGTCCTGTAGTGAGTTGAGTGGTGAGTTATCCCATTCTGTTTTTCAGGATCCTATCTTACCCCATTTCCTTGTCATAGAAGCACTCTCATTCTCTTATAAAATTGATTTCCATCTTCTCTACTTTTTTTAATGTGTAAGTCCTACTGAGGTAGTGTTATAAAGAAAGTTAATGTTTTAAACATCTTGAGTAGTAGTTACTCTATCCCTTGCACTCACTTAAAATTCCTTCTCCTGTCTCCAAGCCTGTCGTCTATCCATGATTCCTCCAGCAACAAACAGAGTGTGAAGTTAGCGACCCATTTTGAAATCTTAGCTAGGTCCAGTTTCTGTAGGCTTTCAGAACAAGATAGACTTGATAGAGTCTACTACCACTTTGTTTTCATTGCCTGTTGAGCTCTTCTGCCAATGCAAGTCCTCATTACTTCGCAGAGAAGGCAAGTGAGCAAAGACGTACCCTCTTCCTACTTTCACTTTAGGAATGAATATATTTAAGTAACAATAATCAGAATAACAGAGTTGGATGTCTTCTAGTCCAACCCCTTGCTCAAGTAGGAGACTCTATACCATTCCAGACAAGTGGCTGTTCAGTCTCTTATTAAAAGCCTATAGTGATGGAAACCCCACAACTTCTGAAGGCAAGCCGTTCTACTGGTTAATTGTTCTCACTGTTCGAATTTTCTCCTTAGTTCTAGGTTGCTTCTCTCCTTTGATTAGTTTCCATCCATTGTTTCTTGTCTTGCCTTACGGTACTTTGGAAAACAGGTTGACCACTTCTACTTTGTGGCAGCCCCTCAAATATTAATATACTGCTATCATGTCATACCCCATAGACTAGACATACTCAATTCCTGAAACCAATCTTCATATGTTTTGATCTCCAACCCTCTAATCATCTTTGTTGCTCTTTTCTGCACTCTTTCCAAAGTCTCAACATCTTCTTTATAACATGGTGACCAAAAATGGATGCAGTATTCTAAGCATGATCTTATTAAGGCTTTATAAAGCAGAACTAATGTGATCTTGATACTATCCCTCAGTTAATACAACCTAGTTTTACATTGGCCTTTTTGGCTGCCGCCGCACACTACTGCAATATATTTAAGTGATTGTCCACTAGGACTCCAAGATACCTCTTACAGTTACTGCTATTTCACCTAATATGTACCTGTACATTTGTTTTTTCTTGCCTAAGTGTAAAACCTTACTTTTCTCAACATTGAATTTCATTTAGTGAGATAGGGCCCTGTATTCAAATCTGTGTATTCAAATCTGTCGAGATCCATCTGATTCTAAGGGTTTCTTCTGAGGCTATCTAGTTATTCCTGCCAGTTTAGTATCATCTACAAATTTGACTTCCCCTTCTATTCCCTCATCGGAATCATTTATGAAGATATTGAACAGTACTGGGCCAAAAACAGGTCCTTGAGGGAGTACCACTGCTTACTTCCGTCCATATAGATGTAGTTCCATTAAGGACTACACATTGAGTGTGGTTTGCCAGCCAGTTACAGACCCATGTGGTGGTGGTGCTGTCTATTCCACATTTTTCTACCTTACCAAGAAATAGATGTGGTCTACTTTGTCAAACTATTACTTTACTGAAATCCAACTACACTATGTCCATTACATTTAACTGGTCCACTAATTTAGTCACTTTGTCAAAGAATGAAATAAGATTTGTTTAGTATGATCTATTTTTGACAAACCCATATTGGCTTCTGTTTATAACTTTGCTTGCTTCTAAAACAGTCATTTGTCTGAAATAGTATAGACTCTCCTGCTAGAGCAGGAGGTTGGAGTAGATGACATCCAAGGTCCTTTCCAATTGTGTTCTAGATGTTCACAGATTTGTTGCTTGATTGTCTTTCCCAGGATTTTCTCAGGTATTGATGCCATGCTGATTGGTCTGTAGTTTCCTGGATCTTTTTTTTTTAAGATAGGAACCACATCAGCTCTTTTTGAGTCCTCTGGTGGTTCCCTGGTCTCCAGGATCTTTGAAAGATATACTTAATTGGTTCTGAGATCACATCCTTTAGAACTTTGGAATGTAATCTTTCAGCTCCCTTTGATTTGAACTCATCTAGAGTGGACATGTATTAACATTTTCTTACTTATTTTACTTTGTATTCCTAGTCTGTGGTTGTGTTTTTAGTAGGCTAGGTAATCTTTTTGCGTAAAGATACTTACAAAGAATGCATTTTATTTTTATTTTATTTTATTTATTTATTTATTTTATTTATTTTTCGAGTACATATTAGATAATATACATAAATATAAGCATGAATTGAATACATAAAATGAATACAATTAAAGGGAACATTAGGACAGGGATGGTAGGCATGCTGGTGCTATTATGCAATTCTGCTTTTTCTCTACTGCCCAGTATTTCCTTGCCATCTTTTTTTTGTTAGTGGACTGTTAGTTTCCTTTTTTATTTTTTTATATATTAAAATATTTTTATTATTATTATTCTTGACATTTGTTGCAAGTCTTACTTCATTTTGAGTCGTAACTTTCATCTTTGCAAGTTCGGGCTATTTGTATTCTGCCTTAGTTATGTGTCCCTCTTTCCATTTTTTTGTATTTATCTTTTTTGTCTTTCAGTTTATTAGAGAGGTTCTTTGTGTAATCATGCTGCTTTCTTCTTGGATTCCTTATTTTTCTTTTTCAGTGGTATTGAACTGGACTGGGCTTTTATAATAATATTTTTCAGAGTTTCCTAACCTCCTTAAATTGTTTATATTGACCCATATGCATTCTAGGAAGCTTTCATTCTTGGTTTTATGCATTCCTGTAAAGATGTAGTGATCTCTTACATACAATGCAACTCCATCTCCTCTTTTACTGTATTTCCCCAAAAATAAGACCCTGTCTTATATTTTTTTGAACCCTGAAATAAGTGCTTGGCTGTATTGCCCTGTGATCAAAAGCCTGATTTGGCTTATTATCAGGGGATGTCTTATTTTGGGGAAAACAGGGTATTTGGTCTGTCTCTTTTGAACACTTTATATCCTTCCAGCAGTACATTTCAGTTTTGAGTTTCATCCCACCAAGTTTTACCACCAAGTACTAGGACTTTAAGTTCACTTTGTTCCCCAAATGTTGCGCATTTTTATAGGCATTTGAGTCCTTTATGGCTAACCCTGGATATGTTTCCTATATCTCCTACTTTATATCTGAATTTTTCTTCCTTCCCATCACTCCCTATCTCGTTGTTTGATTGGTTGTCAGGATTAGATTTTAAAGATTCTAAGGATTGGTCACTCTCCCTCTCAATTTTAGTTTAAAGCCCTTATGATAAATTGAGCCCATTGTTTTCTGAATACATTATTTCCAGTTCTGGTGAGGTGCAGCCCATCCTGTCAAGCATGAATTCGATTGGGGTGTGGGATTGTTTGTATCCTTAGGCATTCTGACATGCATTCAGCTTGACACAATTTGAAGCTGAAGGGGGGGGATAGAGCCGTCAGTCAAAACAGGATTCCTGAACTGTGAGTCAGCCACATTCCAACCCCTGGCTGGCTGGAAGAGAAGGAGGAGATATGTCGCTGAGCAACCAGCTCCCATCTCAGTTGGATAATGTGACAGTTGTTTTGGAAACTTGAGAAAACTGAAACTTATATTGGAGTGAAAAGCCTGGGAATGTTAGTACTGGCTTTTCACCAGTAGCACCAACATGATGTATCTAAATAAATTTGTTCTTTGAGGAAAGCAGTGCCTTAGGGCTCAGTTTGTGATGGATGCATTATTTGACACATCCTTTGCCAGATGCCCTTCATGTAGGTAATGCAGACCATGATCTAGGAATCCAAAGTTCTCGTGGTGGCTGTTGTGGTTCGCCAGCAGCCTGCAGAGCTGGCAATGGAGTCGGACAGCGATGAGGCTGAGGAAGAGCATGAGCCAGTCCTGGAGGCTGGGGAAGGCCTGGATGAGGGCTCTGTGTTGGAGATTGAGGTGGGGCCAGGGCCATCAGGGAGTGGGTGCAGACCCCAGAGCCTCCAGAGACTGACAGTGGTGGGGCAGAGGAACAGGAGGAGCCTGTTCCTAATGCACACATGAGAAGAGCTGCCAGAAAGCAAGAGCAGCTCAAGCAAAGAGGACGACTTGGAAGTAGGGCCAAGAGATGATTGGCCCCTTCCATAAGGCTTAAAAAAGACCAGCAACGGTGTTTGGGCTTTGCCAGAAAACAACGTTGGTAGCTTCGCCTTCTTGCATTTATGTCTTCTGAACGTTTGCCAAGAAAAGCCTTTGGCAGTTTGCTTAATTGGACCAAGGTTTGTGATAGGACTGAGGAATTTGTGTTGGGAGGAATTTGCTTTAATTTAGTTGAACTACACTGAGAATGAAGTAATTCTCAGCTGTTCGAATAAAGTTTGTTTGTTTTTTCACTGACTGAGTTTCCTACTACCTACTTGGGCCTGGGTCACAACAGTGGCACCACTTCTTAAGCCAGTGGTTCATTTCTAAAATTCTTTGGTCCCTCATTGGATGTTCGCTTTTTGTTGTAAGTACAGATGAAAACACCACTTGTGCTCCTAATTCCTTGACTTTCTTGCCTAGCTGCTCATAATCTCTTGACATTATTTATAGGTTCATTGTTAGATCGTTCATCCTTACGTGAAGGAGAAGAAAGGGATAATAATTTCTTAGCAATAGAAATTAGGTTCTCAGGTTCTCAACAATATCTTTGATTTTTGATCCAGAGAGACAACATACCTCTCTATATTGAATATCCTGTCTACATATGGCTGATTCTGTTCCCCTGAAAATTGAATCTCCTATCACCAACACCCGTCTTTTTCCCAGGGAGGTCTGAGCTGTTTTTCTTCTTTTGCAGGAGCACTTGATGATGCTTTTTTTTCTAGGTGTCTGCATGCTTTCTTCCAGGGGATGCTGTGTGGTTCTCGGCTCCAAAAAAGCTGGACTAGACAGCAGGGGCATTGATCTTGATTGCTGGGTTGTTGTTTTTTCTATGAGTAACATGTTTCCATCAGTCTTCCTCTAAAGTTCATATACAGGGTCATTTCTTTTAGAAGTTGATTGTTCCTTATTATGTTTAATTTGGATATAGTCTTCTTGCTTATGTTTCAGTTTCTCATTTTCTGATTGAGCTTCAGAGTGGCTAGAGTTGCTTCAGAGTTTCAGAGTGGCCAGTTACCCTTTACTTTTTCTTTCATTAACTCATTTACTTTACATTTGGTACATTGTAATTTGAGTATTCTATGGACATAAGTACATACATGGAACATATTTTAAAAATCACAATAGTGTCAGTCCCTTTCTCCATGACTATGTTTCTTTTCACTAGTTTGTTTAAGGATTACAATTTTAAGTTTATTAATGTTCAAAATGTAAAAGGTTTAACCACAGATTTAGAAAAAAAAATCTAAATTTAAAATTATAAAAGTTCATTTAAAAATGTAAAAGTATCGGAAATGATTACTTATAAAGAACTTTTGTATGCTGAAGGAGGTAGATTGCAATTAAAATCATTACAGGTATTAAATGAAGAAGGGAGGAATTATACTTGGTTTCAATATGGACAAATAAGTGCTAGATGGAAAGAGGATCAAAAAATTGGTATAATGCAAAGGGAGGAAAATTTAATAAAGCAAATTAGAAATCAGACCGAGGAGCATATAAAGAGATTGTATAATGTGTTGCTTGAAATAGATTCGGAAAAGGATTTGGTAAAGGACTGTATGATAAAATGGGCACAGAATATTCAGGAACCAATAATGTTGGAAACATGGGAGAAAATCTGGGTTAGAAATGTTAAGTTTACACAAGCACAGAATTTAAGGGAAAATTTTTATAAGATGTTTTATAGATGGCACTTAGATCCCAAAAAATTATCATGTATGTATCCTGATATCCAAGCGAAATGTTGGAGGTGTGATTGTGATGATGCTACATATTTTCATATTTGGTGGACTTGCAAGAAAATTAAGGCCTTTTGGATAAGAATTTGGTGGATTATTCAAAATGTACTGAAGAAGAAGATAAAGTTCCTGCCGCAATTTTTTCTTTTGGGAATTATAACGGATTGTACAGGGATTGAGACTAAATTGATTCTGAATTTAATAACAGCAGCAAGACTGTTGATTGGACAATACTGGAAGAAAGAAGAGGTACCTACAATAGAAGAATGGATATTGAAAGTCATTAATTTGGCTGAGATGGCTAAAATCTCAGCTTTTTTAAAAGACAATACGCAGGAAAGATATTTAATTGAATGGAAAAAATGGATTGATTATCTACAAAACAGATATCAGATTAAGAAATATCAGATTGCCTTTGAATAATTAGGAAGTATTATTTTATGTAATGGGGGGTTGGGAGATGAAAAGATTTGGATGAGGTCAATTGGATTAGAAGGGAAAATTTTACTCTATGTTTGGTTTATGTATAACAATACCTTGTGATTGACCCGGGAAGCTGGGGGGGGGGAAGGGGGTCTTCTGGGAGGGAGGGGGGGAAAAAAGGGGGGGGAAATGTTTTTGTTTTTTTAAAACTTTTTCAATAAAAAAGAAATATGTAAAAGTATGCACTTTGATATGCACTTCTTTTTGCAGTAAATCTTTGGCTGTTTTCTAGGAAATGTTTTGCTCTTAGCCCTCTGCTCCATGCCTTGAAAATGTATTCCTTTCCTCCATATCTAAAATCTGTACTTATAACTTTCATTCCTGCCTCTTGCCCTTCAGTTGCCTGGCCACTGTCAGGGTTTTCAGGTACAATGTGCTGGTCTAAACACTCTTTTCTACTGCCTCTTAGTTCTGTGCTATTGCTGCTCAGCTGGTCCACCATGCTGCTCTCAGTTGCTAATTTGGTGCTACCCAGCTCCATTCCACCACTGCTCAGCTAGCATCTATTTGTACTACTCCATTTAACCAGCCTCCATTCAGCTGGCCTCTGGCTGTCTCAATGCCCATTCCAGAATCCCCTTGCCTCTGGGCTGCTGGACTTGGTTGTTGGGCCACCAGGCTGCCTCTCAGCCGGGCTGCCAGGCCACTTCTCAGCCAGAGGCCCAGACAAGGGAAGAGCTGCCAGGGCAGTGGTGAAATCCACTTACTTTTGCTACCGATTCAGGAACAGGAGCACGCACACCTCTTCTGCACATGCATAGAGCCGTCTGCACATGCGCAGAGGATCAAAAATGGGATGTAATGACATCCGGGTGGGTGGGCGGAGCCTCCCACCACCTGTGCTACTACTTTGTGCAAGCCGGATAGATCTGGCTGGATTTCACCACTGCGCCAAGGTCGCTTTTTTTCACAGGCAGGGGATGTCGGTCGACTGGTCAGCCATGTTCTCTCTTGGCTATTGCTGTTATTGTACCAGCAACATTTGTTTTCATGAGAATGAAGAGGTGCTGCAAGCATATACAAAGTGCTGCTGTCCTTCTGAAAGGAATGTTACACAAGTGTGCTCTCAGGTTCAGTTTATGGTCACTCACTCACATATACACACAGGCCTGGAAAATTGCCACACTAAATCCCAAATCAACTGAACACTGAGGCACAAGCAATTCTTTAAAATACAGAGTGACCCAGTGAATTTAAAAATACAGTGTGGCTTTTTTTTTTTTTATTCAAAAAGTTTTACAAAATTTTTTTTCCCCCTTTCCCCCCCTCCTCCCCCCTCGCAACCCCCCTCCCCCCCCCCCCGACTTCCCGGAACGAGCACAAGGTATAGTTAAAAATAAAACAAACATATGCTAAAAAGTTTTCATCCCAACTTAATTGTACCCCTACAATCATCAATTCCTAACTTCCCCAAAAGCAATCAAAATAATACATCATAATCATTCAAAACAGTCTGATAACTCTTAGTCTGATATCTACGTTGAATATAGTCAATCCATTTTTCCATTCCTTTAAGTATCTTTCTTGCGTATTGTCTTTCAAAAGGCTGATATCTTCGCCATCTCAGCCAAATTGGCAACTTTCAATATCCATTCTTCTATTGTTGGTACTTCTTTTTCTTCCAATATTGTCCTATTAGTAATCTTGCTGCAGTTATTAGATTTAAAATCAATTTAGTCTCAATTACTGTACAATCCGTAATAATTCCCAACAAGAAAAATTGCGGCAGGAACTTTATCTTCTTTTCAGAACATTTTGTAAAATCCACCAAATTTTTATCCAAAAGGCCTTTATGTCCTTACAAGTCCACCAAATGTGAAAATATGTAGCGTCATCACAATTACATCTCCAACATTTTGCTTGCATTTCTGGATACATACGATAATTTTTAGGATCTAGATGCCATCTATAAAACATTTTATAAAATTTTCCTCAGATTCTGTGCCTCGTGAATTTAACATTTCTAACCCAAATTTTTTCCCACGTTTCCAATAATATTGGCTCCTGAAAATTTTGTGCCCACTTTATCATACAGTCCTTTACCAAGTCCCTTTCAGAATCTATTTCAAGTAACACATTATACAATCTCTTTATATGCTCCTGAGACTGATTTCTAATTTGCTTTACCAAATTTCCCTCGTTCTGCTCTATACCAATTTTCTGATCTCCCTTCCATCTAGCACGTAGTTGCTCATATTGAAACCAAGTATAATTTTTCCCTTCCTCTCTTAATACTTGCAGAGATTTTAACTGCAAATTACCTCTTTCAGTATACAAAAGATCTTTATATGTAATCATTTCCTGATTCTGTTCTATGTTTATATTTTCTACTGTATGTCTAGGACTTGCCCATATAGGAACCTTATAATTTAATTTATAAGAGTATTTTTCCAAACACAGAAGGGCATTTCTTAGCACATGATTTTTAAAGGCCTTATCCACTTTTTTGTCATAAATTAAATATGCATGCCATCCATATAGCAAATCATAACCTTCTATATTCAAAATTCTGTCCTCTGTTAAATTAAACCAATCACTTATTGCAGAGAGAGCAGCTGCTTCATAATATAATTTAAAATTAGGCATTTTAAACCTCCCTTTCCGAGAATCTTGAATTATTTTCATTTTAACCCTAGCTTTTTACCTTCCCATATAAATTTGTTAATTCCTTCTGCCATTCCTCAAGATTCTTATCTTTCTTAATTATTGGTATCATCTGAAAGAGGAATAAAAATCTAGGTAAAACATTCATTTTAATAGCAGCAATTCTCCCAGCAAAGATAATTGCAATTTTTCCAAACAATCAACTCCTTCTGAACTTTTGCCATAAAACCTCATAGTTATTCTTATACAATTTCACATTTGACGATGTAATATAAACCCTAAGTACTTAACCTTCTTTACAATTTCAAATCCTGTTACTTCCTCTAGTTTTTCTTTCTGTTGTCTGGCCATATTTTTATTATCACTTTTGTCTTTTCTGATTTACCTTAAACCCTGAGACATTCCCATATTGATCAATTATTTCCAACAAAGATTTACTAGAATTTATAGGGTTTGTTAAAGTAATCACCAAATCATCTGCAAAAGCTCTTAACTTATATTCATACTGTCTAACTCTAATTCCTCTATCTCCTTTACTTCTCGTATTTTATCCAATAATGGTTCTAGAGTTAAAATAAACAATAATGGTGATAAAGGACATCCCTGTCTTGTTCCTTTCGCAATCTTAAAAGGTTCTGTTAAGCTACCATTGATTATAATCTGTGCTGTTTGCTCTCCATAAATTGGCCTAATTATTCTTAAAAAACCATCTCCAAATTGCATCTTTTCTATTAATTTAAATAAAAAATCCCAATGCAATCGATCAAAAGCTTTCTCTGCATCGAGAAAAATAAATGCTGCTGGAATAAAATTTTTCTTTTCTAAGTACTCCAGTAAATTAACAATCTGCCTAACATTATTCCTCATCTGTCTCCCTTTTATAAATCCAGATTGATCATTATGAATTCTTCTGCAGAATCAACATTAATCTATTAGCTATTATTTTAACAAAAATCTTATAATCATTATTTAAAAGTGAGATTGGCCTATAATTCCCAGGTTTAGAACAATCCTGTTCCTCTTTTGGTATCAATGAAATAAAAGAGGTTCTCCATGAGGGGGGAATTCCCCCTCCTAGTTGTATCTGATTAAATAATTCCTTAAGTGGACCTAACATCTCATCCTGTAAATTCCTATAATAACTAACTGTGAGCCCATCCGTACCAGGAGTTTTCCCCATTTTTAATTGTTTAATTACCAAAATAATTTCTTCCGAGGTTATAGGCCGATTCAGTTCATCCGTTTGTTCTAAAGTTAAATTTTTAACCTTATATTCCTTCAAATAATTATCAATATCCCTATTCAATATATTATCTTTAAGATATAAATTTGTATAATATTCTAAAAAAGCTTTTTTAATTTTATCCTGTTGATATCTCTCTTTACCTTTATATTCTATTTTTTCTATAGTACGTTGTTTTGTCTTTTCCTTAAAGTATATGCTAACCACCTACCAGGTCTATTTGCATTACAAAAGTATTATGTTTGGCATATTGTATATTTGTTGCCACCTGATCAGCCATTATCATATTAAATTGATTCTGTAGTAACTTTATTGCATCTTTAAGTTTTTGATCATGTGGATTATGTATTAATAATTGTTGTTTCTTATAAATTTCCTCTTCTAAATACCTACGCTGTCTTTGTTGCTTATTTCTCTGTCTATTATTAAGATATATTAATACACCTCTCATAAAAGCTTTACTGGAGTCCCAAACCATTTCTATCGATGTTTCATTATTCAAATTATAATCAAAAAATTCTTTCATCTGCTTTTTACATTGATTTACATTATCCTGATATCTAAACAAATTTTCATTTAATCTCCAAGTTCTTCTACCCTCTTTTCCATATTGCAATTCCATCCAAACAGGACTATGATCAGACAAACATCTTGGAAATATCTTAGTTTTCTTCACCCTAAAAAGCAAATCATTAGAAATTAAAATAAAATCAATACGTGAGAAGGATTGATGCCTATCAGAGAAAAAGTATAGTCTCTTTCCTCCAAATTCCGCAGTCTCCATACATCTCTTAACTCAAAATCTTCTATCATATCAAAAAAGGATTTAGGCAGCTTTGCATGTGCAGGTATCTTCTTGGAAGAAATTCTCTTGTCCTTTCGTGTATCTATTACTCCATTCCAATCTCCCAATATAATACGATTTATAATCCCATAGATCAACTTATCATATAACATTCTATAAAATTTTTCTTGTTGCTGGTTGGGTGCATATATACCAAGCAAGAGAGTCCTTTTGTTTCTATTGTAAGTTCAATAGCAATATATCTTCCATAAATATCTGCCTCTATTAACTTGGCTGGTATATCTTTTCTCAAATAAACCACTATGCCATGTTTTTCTCCAAAGCTGAAGCAACAAAATGTTTACCTAACTTTGAGTTTATTAGGTACTTTTGATCTGATAATTTAATATGCTTTCTTGTAAGCAAATAACATCATTTTAAATTGTTTCAAATAATGAAATATTTTCTTCTCTTCTGAGCTGAGTTCAAACCATTGACATTCCAAGTCAAGATTTTATTTGCCATTACTGGGCTGCTGAAGCCTTTGAGCAATCAACTGAAGATCGTCCTCCCGTATCTTGACGTGCTCCTCCACCGCTTCTGTAGCAGAATCCTGAACTTTACTTTGAGTTTGTTGCTCCTTTTCTTTACGCTTAAGGGCTCCTCGTCAGTCTTTGTTCTTGTGGTTGTTCCTCTGATGGTAACATCACTGGAATCACCTCAGCTTCCACACCCATTTGAGTCTCTTGAATTCTTTTTCTATTATTTCTATTTCAAATTTCAGCACTGTAGAAAGAAAATCTTTGGCCTTAAGCACTGTGTCAATCGATATCTCCTTCCTTGATAATACACTGTCAAGCCAACTGGAACCTCCCATCTAAATTGAATCTGGTATTTCTTAAGTTCTTGTGTAAAAATGTAAAGTCTTTTCTATCCCTTAACATCTTGGGAGGATCTCTTTCAAAACCTTCAACTCCTGTTCCCTATTTTCAAGTTTTTCTGAAAAGCAACTTGCAAAATTTGATTCCTCACTGTTCTTTTCAAAAATAAACCACAATGTCTCTAGGAAGTTTCTTTTGCCTAGCAATCCAAGAATTAACTCTATAAAATTTTGTCAATTTGATAAGCAACCTCTTGTGGATCAAGTTCAATAAATTCAGCCAGAGCTTCTGATAAAATTTTTTAAATCTTCCTTTCTCCTCATTCAAACCTCTAATTCTCAGAGCTCCTTCCATCATTCTATACTGCATCACCACCACTTGATCTTCATTTTATCCAATTTGATTTGCATTCCCCATTCTATTTTCTATTTGTTGATTTGACTGAACAATTTCTTGCACCTCCTCCTCCACCACCTCCAGTCTTTTGCCAAACCTTGAAAAGCCATCAAGATATCTTCTCTTATTTTTTATTATTCTCTTTTATTTCTTCTCTTATTTTCTCATTATTATCCATAATCTCCTTAAACCTTTCTTCAGACACTTTCCTTGCTCTTTAATCAGATCTTCTAAAGCTGGTTCAGAACCCTTCTGCCCCCAGTCTTAGGTGGTTTAGTAGCCATTTCAGTTTTAAAATTCACAAAATATAAGTCTAGAAACTTCTCTTTCCCTTTAAGTATAGGAGAGCTCAGTTCACTTCATTAAAATCCACATAACATTTCTTATCTTCTTAGTTGCACAGACTGTTTGAAATTCCATTCGTCACTTTCACTCCTGCTCAGGCGCCATCTTTAAGAGTCAATTAAAACAAAGGAAAAAAATTTTTCTCTTTTTTAGAAGGTAGAAGTCAGGAAATCAAAAATACTTGCAATCCAATAATTGTCCGCTGGCACTCATTCCGTCTGCTTAAAGAGATCCATAAAGATAAGACAATTAGCAGAGATGGACACTTTCTTCTTTTCCTGCTTTTGCAGGAGCGCACTGAAGTCGGAGCTTATGGCAGGAATATTTATGGGACCCGTCGACCCTTCGAAGCTCTGCTTAATTAAAACAAAGCCTCTGGGGAGGTCTACCAACATTTCCTGCTGCTCTTATCTTCCCCTTTCATCCAGGGAAAAAGATTAAAGCCGGCTTTTCCTGGCTTTACGATGTTCAGTGCGGAGCCCCTTTAATTAGGGCTCAGCGAAGAGGTGGAGCCACCCGGAAGTCCAAAATACAGTGTGGCTTTTGTCCACACTGCTAACATGCCTTCACCACGTAGGTTGCACACCACCAGTATGGTTGTTTGGCCTAGTCTTACATGAGCCAGTTTCTTTCAGTCACATCCTTCTCGCAGGGAGGCATTTCAGGCAGAACAACACAGAAGGTGCCCTGTAGCATCTGAGCATGGGGGCCATGTACGTATGTGCAGCAGCGGTGGCAGAGACACAGTGGGATCTGTGGATGGACAGAGCAGAAGGGGCTGGATCAGGCCCGTCCTCACTTGCCTTTCTTCATAGACATTACTGGCTTCATGAACGCTCACTCACCCTGATTGCTGGTGGGTTTGGCTCACTGCTACTGTCAGTGTAAACTTGCAAACTGAGACTGCCAGCACCCCTCCATCCTGACAGCATGGCAATAGTTGCAGCCCCCATGGGACTCGGTGCAGGGCCTTGGCATCAGTGGTGGGATTCAAATTTTTTTACTACTGGTTCTGTGGGCGTGGCTTGGTGGGGTCATGTGACTTAGTGGGCATGGCCAACTCAATCACTCACAGCAAGGTGCCACGCCACGTGGTGTGGCACCTTGCTGTGAGTGACATCGAGTTGGCCACGCCTACTCAGTCACCTGACTAATGCTGCTAAGACAGGGCAATTTCCTATATACTTCCCCGCTCCCACTCCCTTGGGCTGATAAAATAAAAGCCTGCCTGCCAAGCAGCCCAGACTGGAAAACACATTTATTTATTTATTTATTTATTTATTTATTTGATTTTTATACCGCCCTTCTCCCGAAGGACTCAGGGCGGTGTACAGGCAAAATAAAACAATACAATATACAGATTAAAATACCATTTTAAAAACTTATTTAAAATTAGCCTGAGATTAAAATTTCCATACTAAAACCCCATTTAAAATTAATAAAATTTCCCATTAAAACTAATTTAAGCCAGCCTGCAGATAAAGAGATGTGTTTTTAGTTCGCGACGAAATGTCCGAAGGTCAGGTATTTGACGAACCCGGGGAAGCTCATTCCAGAGTGTGGCGCCCCACAGAGAAGGCCCTTCCTGGGGCCGCCAGCCGGCATTGTTTGACGGACGGCACCCTGAGAAGTCCTCTCTATGGGAGCGTGCGGTCGGTGGGAGGCATGTGGTAGCAGCAGGCGGTCCCGTAAGTACCCAGGTCCTAAGCCATGGAGCGCTTTAAAGGTCATAACCAACACCTTAAAGTGCACTGAAAGCCACAGGCAGCCAGTGCAGCCGCGCAGGATCGGAGTTACATGGGAGCTACGGCTCCTCTATAACCCGCGCAGCTGCATTCTGACTAACTGAAGCCTCCGAGCGCACTTCAAGGGAGCCCCATGTGAGAGCATTACAGTAATCCAAGCGAGAGGTAACGAGCGCATGAGTGACCGTGCATAAGGCCTCCCGATCAAGGAAGGCGCAACTGCCGAACCAAGGCGAACCTGGTGGAAGGCCCCCTGGAGCGGCCGTCAAATGATCTTCAAACAACAGCCGATCGTCCAGGAGGACACCTAAGTTCGCACCCTATCCTTTGGGGCCAATAACTCGCCTCAACAGCCAGCCGGCTGCAGCTGACTGAATCAGGGTGCCGGCATCCACAGCCACTCCGTCTTGGAGGGATTAAGCTTGAGCCTGTTTCTCCCCATCCAGACCCGTACGGCTTCCAAACACCGGGACAGCACTTCAACAACTTCATTGGGGTGGTCCGGGGTGGAAAAGTACAGCTGGGTGTCATCAGCGTACTGCTGGTATCTCACCCCGAAACCACTGATGATCTCACCCAACGGCTTCATGTAGATGTTGAACAGAAGGGGCGGGAGAAACGACCCCTGAGGGACCCCACAAGTGAGGCACCTCGCGGTCGACCTCTGCCCCCTGTCAACACCGTCTGTGGCCGGTCGGAGGGATAGGAGGAGAACCACCGATATACGGTGCCTCCCACTCCCAATCCCCCCCACCCGCGCAGCAAGATACCATGGTCGATGGTATCGAACGCCGCTGAGAGGTCTAATAGGACCAGGGCAGAGGAATAACCCCTGTCCCGAGCCCTCCAGAGATCATCCACCAATGCGACCAAAGCTGTCTCCGTGCTGTATCCGGGTCGGAAGCCGGACTGGAACAGGTCTAGATAGACGTCTTCATCCAGGTATTGGGGTAGCTGTCGTGCCACGGCACTCTCTACAACCTTCGCAACAAAGCGAAGGTTGGAGACTGGACGATAATTACCCAAAATAGCTGGGTCCAGGGAGGGCTTCTTAAGGAGGGGTCTCACCACCGCCTCTTTCAAGGCGGCAGGGAAAACCCCTTCCAACAAAGAAGCGTTGATAATCCTCTGGAGCCAGCCTCGTGTCACCTCCTGAGTGGCCAGTACCAGCCAGGAAGGGCACGGGTCCAGTAAACATGTCGTGCCGTGAAGCCTCCCGAACAACCTGTCCACGTCCTCAGGAGCCACAGGGTCAAACTCATCCCAAATGGACTCAACAAGACGTGCCTCCTCTCCCTCTCTTGGATCATCCCAAATTCGATCCAGGCCGTCCCTCAGCTGAGCGATTTTACATGGCTGGGGAGGAGGAATGGTCCTTCTTAACAAGCTCCAAACTGTTGCTGCAAGCCTGGGTTTTGTTTTGGGGTGGGTTTTTGTTTTTGTTTTTTTGCCAGAAGACCCACTTTTTTTTATGGAACAATTTCTGTGCTGCCAAATCTTACTGTACCTCATTGTTGTGGAATTGCTTGTTGCTGCTGCGGCTGTCAGGGTTGCCCAAGTAAAGAACCACATGGCTCAGTTCAGGGTGACTGAGGAGCAAGAGCAGAAACCAAGGCACTTGTTCCATAGTGGCCAATTTTGCACACTCTTGCTACCATGCATGCTTTCCTGCTCCTTGGCACTCCTGGCATGTGCAAGGAGTGTGAAGGGAGGCAGACACCACGCCAATAAGCTGAGAGGAAAAGTGGTGGCGACGAGGGCAACAGGGGTGTGTCCCTCCACAGTCCCCTCCCGGGTGACATCTAGGGCTTGCTGCCTCCTCTTTTCATTAGAGGCATGGTGTCTGCCTCCCTTCACACTCCTTGCAGAGGGGGATACACACACAGCCCTGTCACTCCCGCTGCTGCTACTTTTGCTTTTGGCTTCTCAGTGCTCTTAAATTCGATCGCCTCTTCTTTTATTCAGAAGCATGGTGTCTGCCTCCCTTCACCCTCCTTGTGGAGGGACACATAAAAACATGTCTCTGTCGCCCCTGCTGCCTCTGCCGTCACTATTTTTGCTTCGGTTTATCGGCACTCTTAAAGTCGATCTTGAAGAGCTTGAAGACATTTCCTTAGATCGCTGCCAAACTCATTGTTAGGAGAGGTATAGACTAGCCCCTGAATACATAGAAAGTGTTGTGGCTCCAGCACCCGAACCTGGCCCCATGCCCGAAAGTGACTCCGAGAGTGAGGGGGAAGGGCCGGTAAGGCTTACCTCAGAAGCACCAATCCTTTTGGCCCGGCTCCAGGAGCCAGAACCAGGCCAGTCGGAGGACATAATGAGGCCGACATCCCCTGATTCCTCCCTTCCTCAGGCTACGCCCTCAGACACAGCTGATAATCATACTAATCAAGCCTGGATCGACCCGCGCTTCAGAAGATTAGAGAGGTGGCGTCATCAGAGGGAAGGGTGGGGCAGGAGCCCCACCCCACAGGATATATAAGGAGCTTTGGGACTGCTCTCAGTTCCATGGGAAGCAAATTAGCTGAACCGTGTCAAAGTGAGCTGAAGTCTTAATCTGTTTGAACTTTTTGGCAGGCTGCTATGTTTTCTCGGCCAGGACTGATAGGAGCCGTGAACCCACTGGCTGTAGGCCAGCTCGTTACTCCAGAGTGAGGATGGAGACAGAACAGAAAGTCTTGGGCAAAGTTTTTCCAAAGTTTTCCAAAGTTTTTCCAAAGTTCGGCCAAGTCTTCTCCTCCTTCTTGGCCTCAAACATACACACAGAGAGCAAACACGCACAGTCGCATACACCTCCCACCGCTGCTACTTTTGCTCTTGGCTTCTTAGGTTCTTCCATTTTCCTTTTCCTCCTTCTCAGCTTTAAGGTCTGTGAGCAAACATGCACACACCTAACACCACCAGGACCTTCTGCAGGCTTCTTGCACTGAAAACTACCAGCCTCTGCTTCTTGAATGTGCCAAAGAAGAGTTTCAGTCCCATGACTGTCACCGCTGTTGCCGCCCTGTTCTTTGTGCCAGCCACATGTCACATTCCTTGCTGAGCATGGTGAATATGCTGCAAAGAACCAGATGGTGGCTATCATTGACCAAGCTCTTTCTGTTTGAAAAGTGGAGGCCAGTAGTTTTCAGCGCAAGAAGCCTGCAGTCAGCTGCCTCTTTTTCAGTGCAAGAAGCCTGCAGCCAGCTGCTGCTGCTGGCTCAGTTTCGGCGGGCAAAGACAGCAGCTGGGAGGCTTCTTGCACCAAAAAAAAAAAAAAAAAGAGGTGGCTGCTGCAGGCATCTAGCAACAAGCAACAAGGGGGCGAGATGCAGGTGCCAGCGGAGCCCAATTGTGACGGCCCAACCCTGGCTTGCTTTTCCTGGCAGCCAGCCATGGGAGGAAGGTGAGCTTATGGCCGTGGGATGAAGAAAGAGGCAGTCATGGGGGAGGAAGTGAGGATATTGAGTAAGGGACGGAGCCTCTGAAGGAGGGGAAATGGGGCAACAAGTGGTGGAGGAAGAGCGGGCTGGGCTGCATGCAGGAGGAAGCCCTGGGAAGGCCAGAGCCAGGGAATTGTGCATTCTCTGACCCGGCAGAGGCGAATGGTGAGCAGGCGGAGGCTCCGGGACAAGGCCAGAGCCTGGGAATGGCACGTTCCCTGATCCGGCTGACACAAACAGCGAGCAGGCAGAGGCCCTGGGACCTCAGGGAATGGCATGTCCCTGGGCCCCAGCCCCTGACCCAAGGCAAAAGGCGAGCAGGCGACATCTTACATTTGGTGACCTGAGCAGAATGGGCAAAGTGATGAATTAGGCCATAAAGGCAACATATATGGCAGCAGGCAGGCGGGCCACACAGAGATGGTATTTATCAGTTCAGCAAACCAGGTCAAATTTCCACTACCAGTTCACCTGAACTGGTTCGAACCAGTCAAATACCACCTCTGCTTGGCATCCATGTTTTAGAGCGATAGCTTATTGTTCCCTAATCAACTGAACTTTCCACAGTGAATGTTTGAGGCAGAGGGAGGGTGAACAGGGAGGGATACACGAGGAGGAACATCTGTGGTGGGATCTACCACAACTCGTCATGCCAACTCACCAAAGCCAACTCACCAGGGCCAACTTGCCACAGAATAACTTATGGACAACTTGCAGTGGGACAACTCTCCACAGAACAAGAGTTACACTTATATTGAAGAAATAGTGGATTAGAATCATTAAAGAAAAGATGATAAAGGAGGGACAAATTGAAATGTGAATGACAAAAATTAAAATAGTTTTAAAAATAATTTTAAATAATTAGGTTGAATTGTTGAATTATCTCGTAGTGAGGTGTCCCATGGCGAGTGAGTAGGCTAGGGTGAAGGGGCTGTGGTGAAACGCTAGGGCAAGGTGGATGAGGCAAATTGTCCTAAACCTTAGGTTGTCAATGTAGTTCTGATATCCAGAGCTGAAAGCATTGCGATACATTTCCTTCCAGTTTAAAATAATTAATTCTTAATTCCTTCAAATATATTTAATTAAAAGTTCCATCTTCACATGACACTTCTTTATTTTGTGTAACTTCAAAATTAGCATTTATTGGAGAATCAGTATACCTATATGCATCCATCTGGCCACGGTATCTAAATCTAGAGCTTGTAATGAAAATGGGTAGATGAAGAAAGAATGAAAGTGACTTCCGGTCTGGCTCCGCTTCATTGAAAGCAGTCTTGTTTAGACTGCTAATTCCGTAGTCTGTAGAGCTGTCAGGACATCATAAATCAATTGTCCAACAGCTTGGAAATCTCCTCCCTCGGGCAAAGAGGGAGAGATGAGCATTCAGGCTGAAGCTGAGACACCCAAAAAAGCCACAGAAAAAGTTCTGGGGGCTTGAGGGCAGTGCTCTTTCCAAAGCTCCAGACTCGGAGATGCATCTGTCTTCTGACAGAAAAAAACGTAGCGTCCAGTCTCCGTGGCAGAAATTGATTTATGATGGATTGTAACGCGGACGGAGCAGACACTGGAGTTCTAGCATTTGTTTGTAAGAAGACTGCAATCCCCTGAGGATATATTTGTTGTGAAGATAGGAGAGAAGAAAGCAAATAGCGTTTTGTGGAATGTGTGTATTAGAAACGAAAGTTAAAGAAATGCTTATTAACAGCTAGTGTGGAACTAGAAGATATATAGGAAGACACTGACTAAATGGAAGAAATGAGAATTTTATGATTTATATTTCTTCTTCTTCTTTGGGATTATAGTGATTCAGAAGAAAAGCTTTTTGAATTTTTCTTTTTTAACCCCTTTTTATCCGTTATTAGGCTATATTTTAAAAAATGGCTTTTAAGCAAATAGTACCAAAAGTCACTAAAAACTTTGAAATTTCTTCAGTTCAGATTCGAAACTTAAAAGAAGAGATTAAAAAGGAATTAAGAAACTCTTTACAGGAGTTTTTGGAGATTCGTTTTTCAGAAATAGATCAAAAATTTGATGAAATAGAGAAAGAGATGTTGGATTTTAAGGAAGTGGTGGAAGAGCAGAAGAGGGAAATGAAAATGGTAAAGGATGCAATTTCGCAAATATTAAGCTCTTGTATTCAGATGGAAGATAATCTTGAAGAAATTAATAAAGCTAATTTAGAGTTGCAAAGGAAAATAGAGGAAATTCAAAAGAATCAAATTAATTGGAACTTAGATAATAAGATGGAAGATATACAGGCAAAAGTAGATAGGGCAGATGAAGAAAGAGTAATATTACAATATAGATTAATGGAATATGCTATAAGGGTGAGGGGATTAAGGCAAAATAGGAAGGAAAATTTAAAAGAGATTTTTATGCAAGCCTTTGCTCAGATAAAGGATGTGGAGCCAGAAGACTTTGAGATTAATATTGAAAGAATTTATCGTATTAATTCTTGGTGGGCAAGACAAAATAGATTACTGAGGGATGTGGTTATTTATTTTACAACTAAAAAGATTAGGTATGAAATCTTGCAAGCCTTTTATAAAAATAAATTTCAAATATTGGGACAAGATATAAAAATGATGAAGGAAATTCCTCCTAAAATGTTAAGAAAGAGAAGAGAATTTGCCGTTTTAGTGGATGAGTTTAAGAAACATCAGATATATTTTAGATGGGAAGTTCCAATGGGTTTGTCAGTAAATTTTAGAGGCAGAAAGTATTTTCTTAATTCAGTTACGAAAGCAAGACATTTCTATATTAATGTTTTAAAGAGTGGGAATCCTTTGTTGTTAGGTGCTAAGTTAAATGGTTTGGAAATGATGGAAAATGGAGGAGAGGAGAGGAATGTTTAAGATGTGAATATGATGATTATGGTTAATTTTTGAAATTGATTTGTTTAGGATACAAATTATAGGATTTTTGTTATTTGCTATTTATATGGTATAAACCTATGGGATGATATTATTTAATTGTGAAGGATGGAAAGTAAAATTTATGAATTTAGATAATGTGGATGTAATGATTTTAATTGTTTACTGTTATATTGTGGATGTAGCTTAAATGATTATTTGTTTTAATTGACACGTTTATAGATAGTAAAAGTTATGAAGTTGGAAATATTGTATTTGAGAGATTTTATTCGTAATGATATTTGATTGATGGAGTAGTATTGGAAGATTGGACATTAAATGTTATGACAATTGAAGAAATATATAAGTGAGGAGTATTTGAGTTCGAGAAGCTGGATCGTAATTTAAGAAATGGACTTATGAAATTTGAAGAAATATACAAGTGGGGGGAAAAAATTGAATTTGAGAAGATGGACTAATTTTTAAAATGGACTGTAAGAAGAACGGACATTAAATGTTATGACAATTGAAGAAATATATAAGTGATGAAAATTTGAGTTCGAGAAGATGGACTGTAATTCAAAAAATGGACTTATGAAATTTGAAGGAGTATACAAGGGGGAAAAAATTGAATTTGAGAAGATGGATTAATTTTAACAATGGATTGTAAGAAGAAGTAATATGTGAAGTTGGTACTCTTTCTTGTCTTTTTTCTTTTTTATTATTCTTTCTTATCTCTTTATTTTTATTGTGAGGGGATTTAGAGTTTTAAATTTTTGAGGGTGGGAGTTTATGTATATTTTGTATATTTTAGCTTGTGATTGTTGGTCATAATACACGGTATTTGCTCTGGGAAGTCTGGGGTGGGGAAGGGGGAGGAGGGGGGAAAGTGGGGGAAAATGATACATGGATTGGTTATTAACGTACAGTAATGTTTGAAGATATGAAATTAAAATTTAAAATGATATTGGGGCTGCTCGACTGCCATTTCAGAAAGAAAAGGAGAGAGGAGTAGAAGGAGGGAAGAAAGTAGGTAGGAAAGAGTTGAGAAGGAGGAGGGGAATAAGAAGGTTAGATAGGGTGGAAGAAGGGAGGAGTGGAGAAGGAGGAGAGGAAGTAGTAAAGTGAAGGAGATGAAGGATGGGAAAGTAGTAGAGGGTAGAGGGAGGTTGTGAAGAAAGGAAGTGGCAGTCGGGCAGGCCTGAATCAGTAATAAATAAACATTAATGATTAATGATGGATAATAGTTTGTACATAAATATGATGTTGGAAAATGGAAATAAAAAATTTAATTAAAAAAAAAGAATGAAAGAGTTCTAAACTTCTGTCCTTTGAAATTGTGGGAACAAGCAGGTTAGTTTAAGATGGGAGATTTTAGGCAGGTAGGATACTCATACTTTCTAGCAAGTTTGCCACAAAAGGAGAGTTTGTTGATTACTGTCTATATTTTTCTTTTCTTTTAGAGAATATTTTGCGGTTTTTGATGTGCATTTTCCTCACTATTTTAAAACAGAGTGAGGCCTCCAGGGTTGTCTACAAGAAGGGAACAGAGAAATCTAATTGGTGACTACGACCACATAGTCCTGCACAGACAGATATCCTCCACAGACAGTATTTGTTAAGTTCGGGAAGTAACGAGGCTGGAGACCAGGGTAGTGACAACAGCTCTTTAATATAGGGTGAACCCAGCAACCTGGCTGGGGAAAAACATCTCTTTATATACTGTTTAACCGGCGGCTTCAACCAATCAGCAACGTGCTTGTTTCCCGCCAAAATATTTAAAGATACATAACACTCCTCCCCTCCCAGAAAACACTTTACCTCTATTTACATATTATTTACATGTTATTTTTCGACGTAGTCACGCAAATAACCTGGGCGTCTCCTGATTCTTTCGGACCTGCGCGGTTCAGTCCTTGGTGGTGTTTTGAGCTGGTCGGAGGGGCTGTTTGCTCCTCCCAGCTCTTTCTCTAGGCCGTCCGGCCCTGGATTACTTGCAGACTCTTTTTCTTGGCCATCCGGCCTTGGATTACTTGCAGAGTTTTCCCTGCTGTTTCCCTCGGGAACCTGATGGCGTCGCTGGACCTCTGGGACCTCAGCTAAATCTTGCGCCTCCCCCGGGTTATAGTCAGCTGTGGGTTCAAATAATGAGTGGTCATGATCTGTCTCATTTAGCTCGGGTTGTACAGCTATTCGTTTCCTTATCTGATCTATGTGGTGCCTCCATACTCGGTTGTCTTTTAACTCAACTAAGTATGATTTTGGACCGGTTGCTTTTATGATTTGCCCTGCTAGCCAACTTGGGCCGTCCCCATAGCGGGCCCACACTGGGTCGCCTATGCCCATTTCTCTCGTTTTTTCCAGATCCCCCTTGTAACCTTCTGGTGTGTAATGGGGGTTCAAACGGTCAAGTGGGCACCGGAGCTTCCGTCCCATCAATAATTCGGCTGGGCTTCTGCCTGTAGCAGTGCTGGGGGTTCTATGCTGAACGGCCAGGAAAAAATCTATCTTTGTTTGCCAGTCGCCTGGCTTGAGCCTGGACAATGCCTCCTTAGCGCTCCGGACGGAACGCTCTGCAAGGCCATTCGACGCAGGGTGGAAAGGCGCAGAGAGGGCATGTCTGATGCCCTCATCTGCCAAGTATTCCTCAAACTGGGTTGCCGTGAATTGTGGGCCGTTGTCGGATACTAGCGTGTCAGGCAACCCGTGGGTTGCGAATAGGTGGCGCAGGGCTGCGATTACTGCCTCGGCTGTCATGGATTTCATGAGTATGATCTCCAACCATTTAGAGAAAGCGTCGACAACCACTAGGAAGGTTTGGCCGTGGAAAGGGCCAGCAAAATCAATGTGGATTCTCGACCAGGGCCCTTGGGGTTTTTCCCATTCCCTGACTGGGGCCGTTGGGGGTAGAGGTCTGGACTCTTGGCAAGCCTGGCATTTTCCTACCCTCTCAGCAATCTCTGAGTCCATGAGTGGCCACCACACATAGCTTCTTGCTAGCCCCTTCATCCTTACGATCCCTGGGTGACCCTCGTGGAGGAGGTCCAATACCCTTTCCCTCAATTTCTCCGGGATCACCACTCGATCGCCCCATAGCAGGCACCCCCCTTGAGCCGAGAGTTCCCCACGTTTTTTTACAAATTCCTTAAACCGTTCGCCCGGCGCAGCGGGCCACCCTCTTTGTACCCAACCGAGTACAGTCCTCAAAGTAATGTCCCGGTATGATGCCCGAGCCACCTCCTTAGATGTGACTGGGCCAGAGTCCAAAGAGTCAATTAGCAGGATGGGCGTCCCGGAGTGGGGTCTTCGATCGCCCCATAGCAGGCACCCCCCTTGAGCCGAGAGTTCCCCACGTTTTTTTACAAATTCCTTAAACCTTTCGCCCGGCGCAGCGGGCCACCCTCTTTGTACCCAACCGAGTACAGTCCTCAAAGTAATGTCCCGGTATGATGCCCGAGCCACCTCCTTAGATGTGACTGGGCCAGAGTCCAAAGAGTCAATTAGTAGGATGGGCGTCCCCGGAGTGGGGTCTTCGATCGCCCCTGGTAGTGGGCATCTGCTTAACATGCCCCACTTCTTTTCCCGGTCGATGATGCAGCTTGTAGGAATAAGCGGCTAAGAAAATAGTCCATCGGGTCAATCGTGGCGACAGTGCCACAGGCGTTGGGCGGTCGCCAGCCAGTATCCCTAACAGCGGTCTGTGGTCAGTAACAATTTCAAAGTCTCTCCCAAAAACATATTCGTGAAACTTTTTTACCCCTGACACAATTGCTAGCGCTTCCTTATCTAACTGGCTATAGTTCCTCTCTGTGGAGGACATCGTTCTGGAGTAGAAGGCTATAGGGGCTTCTGTGCCGTTTGGAAGTCTGTGGCTGAGCACAGCCCCCACCCCGTAAGGGGAGGCATCGCAAACCAGTAATAATGGCAATGAGCTATGATACTGGATGAGCAGGCTATCGCTTGAGAGTAGGTTTTTTACTGCTTCGAAAGCCCTAGCTTCCGACTTTCCCCAAGACCAAACAGTATTTTTTCCTAGAAGCTTATGCAGCGGTTCAGCAACGGTCGCCTTGTTTTTTAAAAAAACCGCGTAAAAATTCACTAGCCCCAGGAATGCCTTTAGCTCTGTTTTGTTTTTGGGCGCTGGAGCCTTTCTGATTGCCTTGACCTTGCTCTCAGTGGGGTGAATTCCTTTCTTGTCTATTCGGTAGCCCAAGAACTCGACGGATTCTACCCCTATCTGGCATTTGTTCACTTTAACCTTTAGTCCGGCTGACCGGAAAATGCCCAGAACCTTTCTCAGACGCTCCCCCAATTCCTCTACGTTTTCTGCCGATATCAATACATCATCGAAGTAGGGAACTACCCCTGGGAGCCCTTGCAGAAGTCGTTCCATTAAGTTTTGGAACAGCCCCGGTGCCACACTCACCCCAAATTGTAATCGGGTACACTTGAAAACACCCCTGTGAGTTACAATCGTTTGGGCTTCTGCTGTGTTGGCGTCTACGGGCAGTTGTTGGTAGGCTTGAGCCAAGTCTAACTTTGCAAAGACTTGCCCTTGCCCCAAAGAGTGCAGCAAGTGTTGCACCACGGGAACCGGGTAAGCGCTTTTCTGTAAGGCTTTGTTTAACGTCGCCTTGTAGTCAGCGCAGATTCTAATTGACCCGTCTGGTTTTACTGGGGTGACGATTGGCGTCTCCCACTTTGCGTGATCGACTGGCACCAGAATCCCCTGATTTATGAGCTTATCTAGCTCCTTGTCAATTTTAGGTTTAAGGGCAAAAGGGACTCTCCTTGCCTTTAACCTAATGGGGGCTACCTGGGGGTCTAAGTTGAAGGAAATAGGGGTCCCCTTGTACTTGCCCAGGCAGTCCTTGAAGACATCTTCGAACTCGTTCATGAGTATGTCTTTCAGGTTACAGTCACTTTTGTAGATGCCAGTCACTCCCATGCCCAGTGCACGAAACCAGTCTAGTCCCAACAAACTAGGCAGGGTCCCTTCGATGATCGTGATGGGTAGGGTCTTCTTGTGTGGTCCGTACTCGACTCGGACAGAGGTGGTCCCTCGAACAGGGATGCGATTCCCTTGGTAGTCGTGGACTCGTAGCCGTTGTGTTTGCAGGTGGCGCTTCGCGACTGATGGCAACGACTTTGCCAAAGTGTCCCAGGACATGATGGTGATCGCTGACCCGGTGTCCACTTCGAGTCGGCACCGTACTCCTTCTATTTTGGGCTTGGTGAAGATTTTCTTCTCCACCCGGGTTGAGGCGCGGCCTATGACCACAGTCGTTTGATTCGAATTCGCGCCTTTTTTGTTTGAGCCAATCGCGGGTCGCCTTGCCGATCCCGCGCTCTGATTGGCCGATTTGAATTTTCGGCGGGAAGGGTGGGGAGCTCGACATACTTGAGCTAGGTGCCCTTTCTTCTCGCACCGCCGACATGTAACATCCTTGAACTTGCAGTGTTGGCGCTGGTGCTGACCTCCGCAACTTCCGCATTCGTCCCGGTCCTCTTTGCCGCGTTTCTCGGTTCGACAAACCCCTTCCTCATCCTCACCGTCAGATTCGGTTTGGATCTCTTCTTGGTGCACCGGGGTTGACTTCGTGCTCGCCTTTGGTGTGAGAGGCTTTTGCAGGGTCTCCGCCGCTTGGGTGGACATTTCATGCGCTCTGGCTTCGTCCAGGGCGTTTGCCAGCGTTAGGTTGCTTTTCGAAAGCAGCCGCCTCCGCAAACGCATGTCTCTGACCCCCCGGATGAGTTGCTCCAGCAGCGCCTCGTCCAGGTCTCGGTACCCACAGTCTTTGGAGGCTTTCCGCAGGGCGGCCATGTAGTCGCCGATGGATTCGCCCTCTAGCTGTCGGCGCTCTCCAAATTCAAAACGCCGCACGTATTTGGACGGCGTTGGCGCGAAATGGTTTTTTAGCAGGGTTTGCAGAGTTTGCCACGATACCGATTGTACCGGCGTTGGCTCTGCCAGGGCTTCCGCGATGTCGATGACCTCAGGACCGCAGTGGCTCAAAAATATGCCCTTTTGCGGTTGTCTGGAACTCCTTGCAGTTCGTTTGCTTCTAGAAAGCTTTCGAAACGGGTCATGTACGTTCCCCATTTCTCTCTAGCTGGGTCAAACGGCGCGGGCGGAGTGTAACTGGCCATCTCCGCGTTCCTGCCCTGTGTTTGCTGGGTTCGGTTCTTCCGTGCTTCAGCTCGGTTCTGGTGCTCCTTAGCCTCGAGATCCCACCTTCGTCGCCAGTGTTAAGTTCGGGAAGTAACGAGGCTGGAGACCAGGGTAGTGACAACAGCTCTTTAATATAGGGTGAACCCAGCAACCTGGCTGGGGAAAAACATCTCTTTATATACTGTTTAACCGGCGGCTTCAACCAATCAGCAACGTGCTTGTTTCCCGCCAAAATATTTAAAGATACATAACAGTATTGAGTCTTACAATAATATCAAAACAAGTCACCAAATCACCCAAAAGTTTGTACTATATGATCAAGAATTTGGCCATTTATTAATCATGCTAGTAGACCTTCTCCCAGAGCTATGACAACAGGCAAAAATTCTTTGGCTAAAGGCTAAGTCTACATTTGCAGGACTATGTTACCAGGCAATGTAGTTCTCACATTTATTAATGCATCAGATTTCCTCCAATTCAGTCTCAAAAAAAACCAGTTATGTGAAAAACATGACATTTGTGCCTGAACTAGTGTAAAAATTGGTTTTTTTTTAATATGGACCTTGAAGGAGATTTAGTATGCAGAAGGCTTGCATCTTGTAAATGGAAAACATGTTGTCACAATCACATGTAGGTAGTTCCTAATGTAAGGTTCACTTATTAATATGTCTAAGCTCATAACTGCCAATCAAGAGACTTAAACAGAGGCTTGAGTAAAATAGCATTTAATCCTGATCAGGTTCAAATGGATATTTGTTCCAAACACATAGATGATACATACATGCGAGGAAGGAGCTACCAAACTCATGAGAGAAAGCAATGTCCTCTTATACCAAAAGGTGGTCTTTGAAGTATCTTTAGGGATGTCATAAACCATCAACTGGCATCTGCATATCCTGGAATCTGGTTGGTGTATCCCATAGTAAAGGTCAGTGATATAATCTAACTCTAAATTTGCATTCCTCTGTAGTGTTATCTTTTCCTTCTTTTTGTCTTTCTAAATAGCCACTTGGTCCCCTATTAGCACTATTAGCTTTTGCTAATTTGAGATCTTGTGGGAAACAGAGTGGCATTTTATGGAGGTTTTTAGATCTTAATGCAGGTTAATGCAGGAAGGATGTACTTTTACAGCAGTAAGTATGTTCTTCATGAGAAAGGAAATGCAGGTATACAAAGACATCAGTATATATGTTGCAGGAAACAATTCCTGTATTTTAGTATATATGTTCCCTTCACTAACAAGATTCAGAAATTTTAATCAATGTTATTAATAAAAGAATCAAATAAAAATTAATTGATTAATCAGCTGAGCCACATTTGATTCAATGAAAAGATACTGGTTAGGTTCATACAGTGTCAATTAACCCTGAATCAGCTCATTTCCTGTTTATAAAATACACTGAGTCATAAATAAACAAGTCTGGGTTTGAGCCAAGTTTGTTAAGGCTCACAGAAACAAGCCAAGGTTAACAGAAATCCAATTTAACATGCTGCATAAAGGCAGTTGCTGGTTTTTTAGTTGTCCTAGTTAAACTATTGTGATTTGGACATACATTTGGTACTAGAGGTCCTTTCTCTTTTTGAAAAAAATGATTTTTGCTGGAGTTTAATATATTGAAAATATTGAAGATTGACTTCCTTCTCTTTAGACCTGGTAGCTTTTGCAAACTATTTTTCATTTGATACTGAAAGAGATATAGGTTTTAGGATACTATTCTTGCTAAAAAGAATATTGTCTTTCATTTATGAGTGTTTCTTCAATATGAATATTTTCAGCAATAGTCATTGTGGCTTGTACTAGATGCTAATGGAGGCCTGTCCTTTGCCCACTGACAGAAACAAAGCCTTATCTCTTAGATCCTCTCTTCTGCAGCCTCTGGGCTTTTCTTGAATGGCAAAATTGTCCCCAGGTTTGGGCACCCCTATTTTTCCAGTCACCGTTTCCTTTGGATCCCCATAGCTGAGAAAAATGGCTATGTGCTAGTGATTGCAGTGTCCCTTAAAAGTTGGGAAACTGACCATACTGTTCTGGCCAATAGTGAAACAATCCTGAGAAGTGGGAAAGACTGTAATCTTACTCCACTTATTCCATTTTTTTCATGAAAGGACAGGAAAGCAAGTCTTAAAATAATAGGAAGGTAGTATATGATCCTGGGTTTCTTTCTGAAAAAAAAAGGAGTTTTGAAGTAAACCCACCTCCTATCCTCAGCTCCTTGAAAGAAACAAGACAACAGTTATTAGATCCAGCAGGAGAGCACATGAGAGCAGCTTAATTGAACATGGAAAATTTTAATTTGCCTTCCAAATTAGTAACAGCATAAACTAGAACTGGGAAATTAGAAATCATAATAAAGAATGCTCTAATGCTGAATGGTTGTTGATGATGAGACTTCTTACAGTACCGGGGTAATCTGCCAAGGATGGTTAAAAACAGTCAACAGGGCAGCTGCAATTGAAAAACTTTATGTGCCATGCACCATCATGGCAGTTATCATGATCTGTTAAAATGCAAGTGGCACTGAGTATCCAAACAGAAAACGGGTTAAGCAATAACAGAAGGAGGACCAACACGGATAGAACCAAAGGTAACTGTAACTGGGAACCATAAGTGAGCACCTGTAGGCTTGACAAAATAAGCACTATAAGATATAATTTGCTAACCAATTAATAAATATATTTAGGAAACACACTACAATAGTAATGGGGGACTTCAATTACCCTGGCATCAACTGGAAGACTAATTCTGCACCAAGTAAGAAATCAAATAGGTTCCTGTCCAAAAGGTAGTAGGAGGGAACTAGAGGGACGGTCATACTAGGGGATTTAGTTATTAAATCCCTGTCATGGTCTGATCATTCGCTCCTTTGACTGGACTTTCAAACCGCCAACCCACACCGCAGGGAGATGGAACTGATTCGTTGGTTTCGTCCCAGGTGCCTGATGGACCCGGAGAGGTTTCTGATGGAGCTTGGGCCTTTTCCTGAGGATCTAGCTCACAGCTCGGCTGAAGAACTAGTCGCCGCCTGGGAAAGGGCGGCGGCGAGGGCTTTGGACCGCGTCGTGCCTTTGCAGCCTCTGTGTCGTGTCCCACTCCTCCGCTGACGGCCGGGTCAGGGAAATCCGAATCAGGCTTGCCTCTGCAGCTCTGCCCAAAGTCCTAGCAAAGTCCTCAGAGCAGGCAGGAGACCAGTAAGTGACTTCAGCAAGATAAGTTCGACTTTTGCCTGACTCAGAGACTGCCAGAAAGCAGGCCATGGGGTGTGGCTCCATGACTCAGCACTCATTAAGGCCTGCCCCTCCCTTCCTTCTGTTGCCTCCGCCTATCCAATCTTCTGATGCGAGGGTCACTCCAATCAGCTGTTGGTAATAAACCCTCCTCAGGCTCACATGCTGTGGAGGAGGGGGAGGGGTCTAGCTGCTCCGTTTGCCTGGGCATGGAGTCAGGGCTGGGGCCGGGAGATGCTCCTTCTTCTGCAGTTTGTCTGGGCATGGAGCCAGGACTGGGGCCGGGAGGCATATATTCCTCCGTGTTCGGGAGCAGATAAGAAGGCCCCGGCTGCTCTGAGGGCGGGCAAGACACAACACTCTGACCCGGCGCCGATCTCGACTGGCTCCTTGGTATTCTGAGGAGCTGAGAGAGATGAAGTGCCGGAAAAGATGCCTAGAGAGTGGTTGGAGGGCCAGCCGTTCTGAATCCGACCGAACACTAGTAAGGTCTCATATTCAGACCTATCTAGTGGCGATAAGAGCAGCAAAACGTGAGTATTTTTCCGCTCTTATTGCATCGGCTGTTTAGGGTGACCCGCTCCCTCCTTCATCAGGGAGCTCGGGAGGACCCCTTGCAAGGGCTTGCTGAGGACTTTGGACAATATCTGCACGATAAAGTCGCTCAGATCCAGGATGGTCTGGACTCAGATTGGGTAGATTTGGGCGGGATGACGGAGGTAGATCTTGAGGATGTCATCTGGGAAGAGTTTGATACTGTGGCTCCCGAGGACATAGACAGGATACTGAGGAGGCTGAATGCGACCACATGTTTATTGGACCCGTGTCCCTCCTGGTTGGTACTGGCCACACAGGAGGTTACACGAGGCTGGCTTTTTTTTTTTAATTTGAATTTATATCCCGCCCTTCTCCGAAGACTCAGGGCGGCTTACACTGTGTTAAGCAATAGTCTTCATCCATTTGTATATTATATACAAAGTCAACTTTATTGCCCCCAAATATCTGGGTCCTCATTTTACCTACCTTATAAAGGATGGAAGGCTGAGTCAACCTTAGGCCTGGTGGGACTTGCAGTAATTGCAAGCAGCTGTGTTACTAACAGACAGACTTAGTCTGCTGAGCCACCAGAGGCCCCTAGAGGCTTCAGGGAATTGTCAACGCTTTTTTGACGGAGGGTACCTTCCCTACCGCCTTGAAAGAGGCAGTGGTGAGGCCCCTCCTCAAGAAGCCCTCCCTGGACCCAGCTGTTTTAGTGAACTATTGTCCTGTCTCCAGCCTTCATTTTGTGGTGAAGGTTGTTGAGAGTGTGGTGGCACATCAGCTCCCCCAGTACCTAGATGAAACTGTCTATCTTGACCCGTCCCAGTCCGGTTTCCGGCCTGGGTACAGCACGGAGACGGCTTTGGTCGCGTTGGTAGATGATCTCTGGAAGGCTCAGGACAGGGGTTGTTCCTCTGCCCTGGTCCTATTAGATCTCTCAGCGGCTTTTGATACCATCGACCATGGTATCTTGCTGCGACGGCTGGAGGGTTTAGGAGTGGGGGGCTGATTTTAACAAACTCAGAGTGAATGTGGGAAAGATTCCTTGGATGAAAATCCTAAAGGGGGAAACAACTCAAGAAACTTGGGAAATTCTGAAAAATATCATCATAAAAGCCTAGTCCAGCATAATACTATTCAAAAAGAAAAACAAGAAATCCAAGAAATCAGCATGGCTGCACAAAGATATCTCTGACAAATTGAAAGACAAAAAGGGCAAGCACAAAAAAATGGAAAGAAGGACACTTAACTAAGGCAGAATATCAGCAGATAGCCAGAATCTGCAAAGACAAAGTCAGGAAAGAAAAGGCTCAGAATGAACCAAGACTTGCAACAAAAGCCAAAGATAATCAAAAAACGTTTCTTCCAACATAAAAATAACATGAAAAAAATCAAGGAAACAGTTAGTCCACTAAAGAGAGAAGATCAGAGTTGAAATGCTCCCAGTTCGGACCGGATCACTGGATCCAGTAGTGATGGTGGCTTTTAAAAGAAAAAAAAAAAAGCCTCTAATGACTGGTGGCTCAGCTGGGATCATCAGAACCCTTTAAAAGCGATCATCAGAGTTGTTGTTTTTTTTTTTACTTTTGAAAGCATTTTTTCTTTGGCCGAAAAAATGCTTTTAAAAGTAAAAAAAAAGCCTCTAATGACTGGTGGCTCAGCTGGGATCATCAGAACCCTTTAAAAGCATCTTTGGTTGAAGAGATTGTAGAAAATAGGCTTTTAAAAGTAAAAAAAAGGTGGCCACACCCACCCAGTCACTTTAAACACCCCCCCTTCAAGCCATGCCCACAGAACCAGTAGTAACAAATTTTATATCTCACCACTGGAGAAGATGACAAAGTAACAGGCAGCAGAGAAAAAGCAGAGCTGCTTAACTCATTCTTTGCATTGATCTTCACACAAAAAGAAACAATAATGTAACCTACCAAAAACATAACTGTAAAAGACAGACTAGAAATAAAAGTTAAAATAATGGTAGGAAGAACACCTATCTGATCTTGATGAATAGAAATTACCAGGACCTGATGGATTACATCCCAGAGTTTTAAAGGAACTGGCAGATCTCAGAACTACTGTATTACATCTTTCAAAAATCCTGGAGCACCGAGAACTACCAGAGGACTGGAAAAGAGTTCATATGGTTCCCATCTTCAAAAAGGGGGGGAAACAGACCTAGGAAACTACTATGTTTCCCCAAAAATAAGACCAGGTCTTATTTTCTTTTGATCCCCAAAATAAGCACTTGGCCTTATTTTCAGGGAGGTCTTATTTTTTTTGAGGTGCAGGAGGTGGCGAGCGTGATCACTTCTTTGGCTACACAGCCGCTTAACAGTGACCCGTGGATCAGCTGATGTTGTGACCCAGGCCCCCAGGCTTGGCCTCCTGGAGGAGGATGACTTAGAGAGTGAGGAAGGGGGGCTGACAAGGCCTGATTCATACTTGACAATACCCCAAGAGCCAGTTGTTGAGGATCAATCCTGGCTCAATGCAAGACTGCAAAGATGTGATAAGTGCGCGCAGCAGAGGAAAGGGTGGGGCAGGCCCAGGGAGTGCTGAGTCACGGAGCAACATCCCACAGGGGGTAAAAGCAGGAGGAGGAGCTCCGTGGCTCTTTGTGTTGGACAAAGCTGCAAACTTTGTGGGCAATCTGTTTCATGGATTGAAGACTGAATCTATTTGTGAGTGACTTTTGCTTTCCCTGTAATTTCTTGGTTACCTCGGTAACAGACTGTTTTCAGCTCATTTCTACGAGATAAGAGATTTTGGCAGGCGCGTGGGGAAACATGGCCAGAACATTTCTGTGCCAAAGGGAACCCAGCCAAGTGTAAATAAACTGTTGGCAGAAGGCCTTTGACTGGCTTATTTTCTTGGGAGTGTTGGCGGGGGGACAGAACATTTTTGTCCAACACCCCAACTAAACCATCTTCCTCCAAAGATGGACCAGCAGTAGGTACAATAGCAGTTACAGCAGCTACAAGCGGCTAATCAACAGCTACAGCAGCAAGTGGCTCACTTGGCAGCCCAACTTGCTGCTGGGAATGTTCCTGCAGCTCCCCCCACCGTCCTCCCACTCCTCCTCTTCATCGCAAATGCCCAATAACCATGCCAGATAAGTTTTATGGGCAGCCTGATATGTTCCCGACCTTCTTGGGACAGTGCCAGCTCTACATGGCTATGTGGCCGGAGGATTTCCCAGACGATCAAACTAAGGTGGTCTTAATGATTAATCTTCTTTCTGGCTCAGCTGCCCGATGGGCCATGCCCCTCTTGCTCCAGGACAGCCCCCTGCTGGCGGACCACCAGTGTTTTTGGCAGCACCTGCACATCATGTATGAGGACCCTATTCGGACTCTGACGGCAACCAGGCGCCTTAGGGACTTCCGTCAAGGGAAGCCCCCCCCCTACAGGAGTACATCGCCGAATTTCATCTTTTGCGTCAGGACTCTGACTGGAATGACACAGCAGTGGTAGACACTTTCCAGAAGGGCCTATCAGAGGAGCTGCAAGACGAGCTGGCCCAGGTGGGGGCACCGTGGACCCTCGATGACTTGGTGCCCCTTTGTCTCCGCCTTGATGCCCGTCTGCAACGGCAACTGTCCCATCACACCCCCCAGGATCCACCATCGACGTCTGCATCCCTGCTTCCTGCGCTACCAGTGCCCCAGGTCGCCCCGTGTTTTGTGGCCGCTGTGGAGGAGCCCATGGAGTTGGGAGTGGCCAGACCTCACCTGACAGCCCAGGAACAGAACCGGAGGCACCAAGTGGGATTGTACCTGTACTGTGGGGAGCCTGGCCACTTTGCCTCTTCTTTCCCCAGAAAGCAAAGTGGGGCGTGCACGCTGGTCCCCGAATCACGGGGTGACCAACTGGGAAACGGAGCAGGCCCGACCTCAGGGAAACCCTAGGTCGGGCATGTACCAAGCCCCCACTGGACGTTGCGGAAGTAGACTCTGGGCCCCCTCAGCATCTGATTCTGGACACACGGGTGTGGTTGGGGAACCAGTTGGATGGGCTCCAGGCGCATGCGCTGGTGGACTCGGGGGCCACAACAGACTTTATGGACCAGGCCTTTGTGACCCAGTTTGTGATCCCCGTGGTTCCGGTGGACCTTCCAATGCGGGTAGAGACAATTGATGGATGAGAACTGGAAGCCGGCCCCATTAAATTTGCCACCCAGCCTTTGCGCCTGGCCATTGGGGACCATGAGGAGGCGATCCAGTTTTATGTCACGGCAGACCTTCATTTCCCCTTGGTCCTTGGGTTGGCCTGGCTTCGGGCCCACGATCCTCAGGTGGCCTGGTCACGGAATGCCACCTCTTTCCCGAGTCTGCAGTACGTCAATCACATCCACCACACCTGTGCCGGCCATGACATCTCCACCCCTGCTGTCTCCTTGCCTCCTGAGCTGACAGACTTCGCCGACGTGTTCAGCGAGAAGGAGGCAGACCGATTACCCCCCCATCGGCCCTACAATTGCCCTGTGGACCTTCTGCCCAATGCACCGCTGCCTGTGGGATGCCTGTATTCCATGTCGGAGCCCGAGTTGGTCATCCTCAGGGACTTCCTGGACAAATACCTGACCTGAGGGTTCATCCAGCCTTTGAAGTCCCCTCTCTCGGCCCCGGTCGTCTTCGTGAAGAAGACGACGGGGGACTTGCATCTGTGCTGCGATTAAGGCCGGCTAAATGCCATTACGGTGTGGAATCGCTACCCCCTGCCGCTCATCCCGGAGCTACTGGAGATGTTGCGGGAGGCCTCGATCTTCACCAAGCTCGATCTCCAGGGGGCCTACAACCTAGTGCAGATGCGAGAGGGAGACGAATGGAAGACGGCATTCGGCACCCGGTACGGACACTAAGAATACACCATCATGCCGTTTGGGTTGACCAACGCCCCCGCCGTCTTCCAGCACTTCATGAACGACGTGTTCCAGGACATGTTCGATCGGTTCATGGTGATCTACCTGAACGACATCCTTCGGCACCTTCGGCATGTCCATCTGGTTCTGCAACGCTTGCGGGAGCACAAACTCAATGCGAAGCTGGAGAAATGCGTCTTTTTCTGGACTTCCATAGAGCTCCTCGGGCATATCATCTCACCCGAGGGTATAGCCATGGACCTACGCAAAGTGGAGGCTTTGTGTAGCTTGGAAGCCCCTCGTCGGATGAAGGATGTTCAGCACCTGCTGGGTTTCACCAACTACTACCGGACCTTCATCCTGGGCTTCGCCATGCTGACTGCTCCACTTACCCAGCTCCTCAGGAAGAAGGTCCCATTCCACTGAAGTTCCCCGCAGCAAGAGGCAGTCACAGCCCTCAGGAAGGCCTTCGTCACAGAACCCGTCCTGAGGCATCCCAACCCGCACCGGCCTTTCATGGTGGAGACGGACGCATCCAATGTGGCTCTTGGAGCAGTGCTGCTACAAGCCCCGGTGGATGGCAGCACTTTTTTTTCCCTGCGCTTATTATTCCCGGAAACTCAATCCTTCCGAGCGCAACTACACCATCTGGGAAAAGGAGTTGCTGGCTATCAAGGCCGCATTCGAGGCTTGGCGGCACCATCTGGAGGGGGCCTGACATCAGGTGGAGGTCCGAACGGACCATCGGAATCTCGAGCACCTAACCATGCCTCGGAAGTTGAACCAGTGGCAGATCCAGTGATTGTTGTTTTTCATCCGGTTCAACTTCTGTGACCTCCTAGCGGTCACAACCGGAGGGCAGATGCCCTGTCCCGCAAGCTGGATTACCTCTGCGCCAAGGACCCCCTTCCTCCATGGACGATGCTGCCAGCAGAAGCCTTGGCCGCAGCATGGGAACCGGTGGACTTGCGGGCCCAGGTGTGAGAGGCACAGCGCCAGGATGCCTGGTCGCAGCAGAGCGGAGGTGGGTCCCGCATCTCCTTGAACCTTGGAGGAGGACTTACTCAAGTTCCGGGGGCAATTATATGTGCCCACAGGACCACTTCGAGCCCACATCATGACCCAGTGCCACAACAACCCTGCAGCGGGACATTTTGGGTTCTTCAAGACCCTCCACTTGGTGACACGGACCTTTTGGTGACCCCGAGTGTGGCATGATGTACACATGTACGTGACGTCCTGTGTGCCATGCCAGCAAGCCAAGCCGCCACGGGGGCCCCTCCCGGTCTCCTCCAACCCCTGCCAACACTCGACAGACCTTGGGGGGCGATCTCCATGGACTTCCTGTCAGACCTGCCACCGTCGTCTGGGTTCACCATGGTGCTGGTGGTGGTGGACGTGCTCACCAAGATGGCACACTTCATCCCGTGCCGCGGGCTGCCCACAGCCGCCAAGACGGCCCATCTCTTCCTGCAGCACGTCTTCTGCCTCCACGGTCTGCTGGACAAGGTGGTTTCGGACTGCAGAGTTCAGTTCACGGCTCACTTCTGGAAGAGCCTGATGGCTGCATTGGAGGTGCAGGTGTGTCTGTCATCATCACACCATCCGGAGACGAACAGGGGTATAGAGAAGGTCATCGGGTTTTGGAACCCCGAGAGATGGCATGCGAAATCTAGGAGGCTTAGGGGATTTTTAATGAACTCTTTTAGTCGTTTTTTATTGGGGGATTTTAAGGGAATTTTAAGGGGAGGGATTTTAAGGGAATTTTAAGGGGGAGGGATAGGGGCGGATGGGGCAGCCCGTCGGGGAACCAGTTCCAGCGCATGCTCGTGGCGACTATCAAATGGGTTCGGAGGTTAAGGGGGTGTGTTCCTTTGTATGAGGTGAGTCCATTTGCACGGTAAGTGGGAGGGGCAGATATGGCGGAAGGGGGATCGCATCGGTTTAGGGGTCACGCGTTCGATGTATACAGGCGATCGCGTGCCCGATCTGACTTCTCCGTTCCCGGATGGTCAAGATCCTCAGAGCCTGGGCCTTCGTCTGATGTTATGCAACGCACGGTCCGTGGCAATAAGGCCCCCCTAATACATGACCTGATTCAGGGGGGTGCCACGGATATTATAGGCGTTACGGAGACCTGGTTGGGCACTGAAGGGGGTGTCCCCCTGGTTGAGATGTGCCCACCGGGTTTCCGTGCATTCCATCAGCCGAGGGCCCAGGGTAGGGGTGGGGGTGGCGGTTGTTATTAAAGAGAGTCTAGAGCCGAAGGAGGCCACTGTACCTCAGATTGCCAGGTGTGAATCCCTCTTTGTGAGGTGGGGTCATAGATGTCAGATGGGCTTGCTGGTCGCGTACCTGGCTCCTTGCTGCGTGAGCTTCTGGAGGTGCTTGCCGGGGTGGCAGTGGAGACCCCCAGACTTTTAGTCATGGGGGACTTTAACTTGCCATCTGCTGGCTCGTCATCGACAGTAGCTCGGGAGTTCATGGCCTCCATGACGGCCCTGGACCTGACTCAAGTAGTGGATGGCCCTACTCACATCGGGGGAGGCACACTGGACCTGATTTTCATCTCTGGTCAGTGGTTGAAGGATCTGGACTTGAGAGATATAGTCACAGAACCTTTGTCATGGTCAGATCACTCTCTCCTTCGCCTGGACTTTCTGACCGCTACCCAACACCGCAGGGAGACGGAACCACTACGTTGGTACCGTCCCAGGCGCCTGATGGACCCAGAGAGGTTTCGGATGGAGCTTGGGCCATTCCCTGAGGATCTGGCTCACGGTACGGCAGAGGAACTAGCCGCAGCCTGGGAGCGGGCTGCGGCTGGGGCTTTAGACCGTGTCGTGCCTCTGCGACCTCTGACCCGGCGCAGATCCCAACCGGCTCCTTGGTTCTCCGAGGAGCTGAGAGATAAACGCGGAGAAGGCGCCTAGAGAGTTCTTGGAGGTCCAGCCGTTCAGAGGCTGATCGGACACTAGTTAGATCCTATACTAGGACCTACCTAGTGGCACTGAGGAAGCGGCTCGCCTCCTCCCTCATTGCGTCGACAGATAACCGCCCAGCTGCCCTGTTTGGGTGACCGCTCCCTCCTTCACCAGGGGAGCGGGATGACCCGATGCAGGGACGTGCTGAGGAGTTTAACGGTTATCTATACGATAAAATCGTTCAGCTTGAGACGGTCTGGACCAGAATTGTGGCGATTCGGACGGGGCGGCTGAGGGCGGTCTTGGTGATATTGTCTGGGATGAATTTGACCCTGTGGCTCCGAGGACATGGACAGGTTGCTGGGTAGATTGAATGCCACCACGTGTTTACTGGACCCGTGCCCTCCTGGCTGGTGCTGGCCACTCAGGAGGTGACACGAGGCTGGCTCAGGCTATTCTGGCGCTTCCTTGTTGGAGAGTCTTCCCGGCCGCCTTGAAAGAGGCGGTGGTGAAACCCCTCCTCAAGAAGCCTTCCCTGGACCCGGCTGTTTTAGGTAATTATCGTCCGGTCTCCAACCTTGCTTGGCGAAGGTTGTAGAAATATGGTGGCATATCAGTTTCCCCTGCACCTGGAGGAAACTGTCTATCTAGACCCGTTCAGTCCGGCTTCCGGCCGGTTACAGCACTGAGCGGCTTTGGTCGCGTGGGTGGATGATCCCTGGAGGGCCAGGGGTAGGGGATGCTCCTCTGCCCTGGTCCTATTAGACCTCTCAGCGGCTTTCGATACCATCGATCATGGTATCCTGCTGCGCCGGTTGGGGGGATTGGGAGTGGGAGGCACCGTTTATCGGTGGTTCTCCTCCTATCTCTCCGACGATGCATGAGCAGTGTTGGCGGGGCAGAGGTCGACCCGCGGCGCCTCACTTGTGGGGTGCCGCGGGGTCGATCTCTCGCCTTCTGTTCAACATCTATATGAAGCTGGGTGAGATCATCAGTGGCTTGGTGTGAGGTACCAGCTGTCGCTGATGACACCCAGCTGTACTTTTCACACGGGCCACCCCAATGAAGCTATCGAAGTGCTGTCCGGTGCTTGGAAGCCGTGCGGGTCTGGATGGGGAGAAACAGGCTCAAGCTCAATCCCTCCAAGGCGGAGTGGCTGTGGATGCGGCATCCCGGTACAGTCAGCTGAGTCCACGGCTGACTGTTGGGAGCGAGTCATTGGCCCCGATGGAGAGGTGCGCAACTTGGGCGTTCTCCTGGATGTACGGCTGTCTTTTGAGGACCACCTGGCGGCCGTCTCCAGGAGAGCTTTCCACCAGGTTCGCCTGGTGCGCCAGTTCGCCCTTTCTGAACCGGGATGCTTTGTGCACAGTCACTCACGCCCTTGGCGTCTCGTCTGGATTACTGCAATGCTCTCTACATGGGGCTCCCCTTGAGGGGCATCCGGAGGCTTCAGTTAGTCAGAATGCAGCTGCGCGGGTGATAGAGGAGCCTCGTGGCTCCCGTGTGACACTATCCTGCGCAGGCTGCACTGGCTACCTGTGGCCTTCCGGGTGCGCTTCAAGGTGTTGGTGAACGTCTTCAAAGCGCTCCATGGCATAGGGCGGGCTATTTACGGGACCGCCTGCTGCTACGGATACCTCTCACCGACCCGTGCGCTCTCACAGAGGGACTCCTCAGGGTGCCGTCGGCGCGACAGTGTCGTCTGGCGGCGCCCAGGGAAGGGCCTTCTCTGTGGGGCTCCGCCCTCTGGGCGAACTCCCCAGGACTCCGTCAACTTCGGACCTCCAGACCTTTAAATGAGCTTAAAACTCACTTATTCATCTGCGCTGGACTGGGTTAGTTTTAAATTTATGGGTTTTTTAATGGGTTTTTATTCTAAATTTTAATCTTGGCCAATTCAATAAGTTTTTTAACTGTATTTTAATTGTATTTATTGTATCATTGTGTATTTTAATTGGCTGTGAACCGCCCTGAGTCCTTCGGGAGAAGGGCGGTATAAAAATTTAAATAATAAATAAATAAATAAATAAATAAATCGGCATCCTGGAGCAGTATCTCCGCTGCTTTGTCAACCAGCAGCAGGACAACTGGGCCGATTACCTGTCCCTGGCGGCATTCGCCTTTAACAACTCCCAGCACACCTCCACCCAGATGACCCCGTTCTTTGCCAATGTGTGGTACCATCCGTGGCTCTTCCCTCTGGCACCACCGGACTCTCCTGTTCCCAAAATGCAGACCTTCCTGATGGAATTGCACACGGTCCTGCAGTTGGTACGTCGGCAGCTGGATCGGGTGAAGGAGGACTACAAATGGTCCGCCGACCACTCCCGATGGGTGACGCCTCCACTGGTGGTTGGAGACCGGGTGTGGCTCTCCAAAAAACACCTCCCATCCAACTGCCCGGTAAAGAAGTTGGACCACCGGTTCATCAGCCTGTCGAGGCGGTCATCAACCCAGTGGCCTACCGGCTGACCCTGCTGCAATCCATGTGGCTCCACCCTGTCTTTCTCTGGTCCCTGAGGCCAGACCATGTCCCCTTCAGCGCTCGGCGGCACCCATCACCGTTGCCGAGGAGGGGTCGGAGGAATACGAAGTCCACAGCATTCGAGACTCCCGCTGGCGTTTCCAGTATTTGATCGCGTGGAAGGGATACGGGACTGACTTCTCCTGGGTAGATGCCTCCGACGTTCATGCCCCTGACCTGGTGCGGGCCTTCCATGAGCAGAACCCAACCCGACCACATCCTGATCATCAGCCCCAGGGGAAGGGCCCTGCGGTGAGGGATAGTGTTATGACCCAGGCCCTCGGGCTTGGCCTCCTGGAGGAGGATGACTCAGAGAGTGAGGAGGAGGAGCTGGCAAGGCCTGCTTCACCCAGGCCCTCTTCCTCCCTGGCACCGCCCCAGGAGGAGGAGGAAGGGCTGACAAGGCCTGATTCCCCCGGGCCCTCTTCCTACTTGGCAACACCCCAAGAGCCAGTTGTTGAGGATTAATCCTGGCTCGATGCAAGACTGCAAAGACGTGATAGGCGCATGCAGCAGAGGAAAGGGTGGGGCAGGCCCAGGGAGTGCTGAGTCACGGAGCAACACCCCACAGGGGGTAAAAGCAGGAGGAGGAGCTCCATGACTCTTTGTGTTGGACAAAGCTGCAAACTTTGTGGGCAATCTGTTTCATGGATTGAAGACTGAATCTATTTGTGAGTGACTTTTGCTTTCCATGTAATTTCCTGGTTACCTCGGTAACAGACTGTTTTCAGCTCATTTCTATGAGATAAGAAATTTTGGCAGACGCGTGGGGAAACATGGCCAGAACATTTCTGTGCCAAAGGGAACCCGGCCAAGTGTAAATAAACTATTGGCAGAAGGCCTTTGACTGGCTTATTTTCTTGGGAGTGTTGGCGGGGGGACAGAACAGCTGATCCAGCGAGGGCCAGAAGATCTGTCTCTCCGGCGCCTGGAGGTGTTTCTGGCACATTCTTGTGAGCCCTAGCCCTGTTGATCTGGGACTGGATGGAGCAGGACCAGTGCCGGAGTTCTGAGCAGTGGCCGGTGCAGGCTCTGTCTGCACAGCCATGAAGCGGGATTGGCGTGGCCAGTTCTTGCCCACAGCATTGCCAGCCAGGATTGGGTCAGAACTGCTGCTGCCACCCAGAATCAATCGAGATCCAGATACACTGCCATCTCCTGGGAGGAAAAGAGTGAGAGGAGATGCTGAGCACCAGAGAGGGCAGAGAAGGGAAGCAGCCAGGCTGCTGTTGCCTTTCATTGGTGGGGGGGGCGGGTGGCAGGGGAGGCAGGGGAGAAGTGAGATGCATGGAGAAAATTGGGGCTTCTCTTACAATCTCTTCTTCCACCCCTATTTGCTGGGCATGGCAGGGCTTCCTGCCCCTCACTTAGCCACCCGACCCCTTTATTGAGGGGATGGCAGGTGGGGTGGGGGAGAAGCGAGACCCATGGAGTGAGATGGGGCTCCTCTTGCCATCTCTTCTTCCCCTTTACTGGGCATGCCAGGGCTTCCTGCTCCTCACTTAGCCACCCATCCCCTTTATCGAGGGGGGTGGCAGTGGGGAGGAGTGGGGCAGGGGAGAAGCAAGATGCATGGCATGAGATGGGGCTCCTCTTGCCATCTCTTCTCCCCCCTCCCCGGGCATGGCAGGGCTTCCTGCCCCTTGCTTAGCCACCCATCCTGACCTACCCGTTCTTTCTCTGCCTTTCAGCATTGGCCATCAAAAACAAGGATTTTCTGGGCAGAATAGCTTGCCCCACCCACCACCACCCAGGTGTCTTCACTTCCTCCAAGCCTTTCTTTGCCTACTGATACTTGATTTCCAGCTCCGTCACATTTCTCGCTGTTGTGTGCAGGAAAACAAGTTTGTGGGACTACCATAAAAAAATTCAATTAATTAATTCCAACTTCTTGTGAGAAGGTTTTTTTATGGTAGTCCCACAAACTTGTTTCCCTGACACAATGGCAGGAAATGCAATGGAGCTGGAAATCAAGTACCAGTAGGTAAAGAATGGCTTGGAGGAAGCAAGGGTGGTGGTGGGTGGGGCAAGCTTTTTTGCCCAGAAAATCCTCATTTTTAACAGCTGACACTAAAAGGCAGAGAAAGAGCAGGTGGGTGGGGCAGGTGCCTAAGCAAGGGGCAGGAAGCCCTGCCATGTCCAGCAAAGGGGGGAAAAGAGATGGCAAGAGGAGCCCCATATTGCTCCATGCATCTCGCTTCTCCCCTGCCCCACCCCTTGATAAAGGGGGCAGATGGCTATACTAGGGGCAGGATACCAGCTGTGCCAGTATGACAAAGCTCATGGCGGTGCTGCCGTTCATGTGTGAAACGGCACAACAAGCCTTGCAGAGTCCTGCTCCAAGAGGCTGTGGTGACATGATGAGTCTCACAAAGACTCATTTCTGGTGGAGTTTGGGGGAGAGAAAGAAAGACTTCTGCTGCTTCTCCTGCTTCTGCTGCTTTCCTTGCATGCAGCCAAAAGTTCACAAAAGGCAGGAAGGTAAAATGCCAAACTCAACCCATACTAACACGTCATGTATGGTCTGCCCCCAAGCAGGGCAGGGGTGGGGAAGCCATTGGAGGAGCCCTACGCAGCTCTGCCTACTTCAGCTTTGCCTTTGCCAGTGTGGCGGGTGCTAGAAGGGTGCTGTCCTGAAGCCTCCCCGCTGCTTGATTTGGGGTGGATGGTACCCAGCAGGCCCAGGTGTGGTGGGTGGGCAGGCGTGTGGATTGGAGAAAAGAAATGGTGCAGAGGAAACCCTTTCAAACCGTGGTTGCCACCTCCTCCATAACTCAGCTGATCAGGCCATGGTTAAGGAGCCAAGCAGCCATGAGATGTCTGGGGAAGGGAAGGGCTGCCTCCTGTGCTGGCCATCTCCACCCCCTTCACTAGGGCTTATTTTTGGGGTAGGGCATATATTACTCCCACCCCCCAAAATTGGGGTAGACGTTACTTTTTGAATAGGTCGTATTTTCAGGGAAACATGGTACAGACCAATCAGCCTAACATCAATACCAGGGAAGATACTGGAAAAGATAATAAAAAAACAGATCTGCCAACGTCTAGAAATGAGTAAAGTAATAACTAGCAGTCAGTGTGAGTTTATTAAAAACAGATTATGCCAAACCAATCTTATTTCATTCTTCAATTCAATGAATAAATTAGTAGACCAATGAAATACTGTGGACATACTAACACTTCAGCGAAGCAGTTGACAAAGTAGACCACAACTTATTTCTTGGGATAGTGGGATAGATAACATCACCACCAGATGAATTAGTAACTGGCTGAGAAACCCTACTCAATGAGAAATCCTTAATGGGTCTAAGTCTACATGGAGGGAAGTAATCAGTGGGGTACCACAAGTTTCCATCTTAAACCCAGTACTCTTCAATATATTCATCAATGACTTAGATGAGGGAATAGAAGAGAAATTTACCAAATTTGCAGATCATACTAAGCTGGCAGGAATAGCTAACACCCTAGAACGGTGATGGCAAACCTTTTAGGCACAGAGTGCCCAAACCGGGAAGGAGTGTGTGCACACCAGATCACCAGAAACCCAACAACCAGCTGGCTGGCACACATGCATGCATCGGAAACCCAATGACCAGCTGGCTGAGCTGGGGCAACGGCACACATGCCCACAGAGAGGGCTCTGCATGCCAACTCCGGCATGTGTGCCATAGGTTCGCCATCACGGCCCTAGAAGATAGGCTCAAGATCCAGATGGATCTTGAAAGACTTGAACACTGGGCCGTATCTAACAAAATGAAATTCAGTGTAGAAAAAAGTAAAATCTTACATTTAGGCAAGAAAAACCAAAAGTACACATGTAGACAGGGTGAAATAGCAGTAACTGTGAGAGGGATCTTTGAGTCTTAGTGGACAACCAGTTAAATATAAGCCAGTAGTATGCGGCAGCAGCCGAAAAAGCCAATGCAATCCTAAATTGCATTAATAGAGGGATACAATCAAGATTGTGAGGTACTAATACCACTCTATAAAGCCTTAGTAAGACCACATCTAGAATACTGCATCCAGTTTTGGTCACCGCACTATAAAAAAGATGTTGAGATTCTAGAAAAAGTGCAGGGAAGAGCAACCAGGATGATTAGGGGACCGGAGACTAAAAGGTATAAAGAATGGTTAAAAGAACTGGTCATGGCTAGTGAAGAGTAGGACCAGGGGAGACATGATAGAAGTGTTCCAATATTTGAGGGGCTGTCACAGAGAGGAAAAGGTCAAGCTATTTTCCAAGGCACCTGAAGGCCAGACAAGGAATAATGGATGGAAATTGGTCAAGGAGAGATTCAACCTAGAAATAAGGAGAAATTTTCTGATATTGCGAACAATCAACCAATGGAACAGCCTGCCTTTGGAAGTTCTGGGAGTGATGCTGGTGGCTTTCAAGAAGAGATTGGACTGCCATTTGTCAGAAATGGTGTAGGGACTCCTACCTGGGCTAGATGACCTACAAGGTCCCTTCCAACTCTGTAAATCTGTAATCTGAACACTTTAAAAAAAATCATTTTGATAAAAAGTAAAAATAGAGGAGTTTGGTCATCTGCAATGACTTTAGGGATTTGTGTTAATATTGCCCAATACCTATTCCTCTCACAACCAGCATCAAGTTAACGTTAAAGTGTAGGTAATGCAGGAGGAAAGCCCAGATCCTGCTAGGTCCTGGTTCTGCAAAATAATTTTGGCTCAGTTATTCTTTCTCAGGCCAGCCAGCCTCATCTGGCAATTGTTACTGGAAAAAATGAGAGAAGATCTTTACATGTTTCATCTTAAATCCTCAGAAAAAGAATACAGCACATAAAATTGGTATGATTATTAAAGTAACAGCCCAGCCTTCCATGCACTCTGTTTTATACACACTCCCTGTATATAAATAGGAAGCAAATCCCATACTCACTAGCACTGATGATAGAACTAGTTGGGAATGAAATGTTGGCAAACAAACAACCAAGTTCAGAGAGCAGCATGGATTCCACAGTTTTTTAACTTCTTGGCAAAGCACTTATCAATGATCGGCCTGAAGCATCTTCTATTTTAATTTCCCAGACCAATTTCAGTACATGTAGACCTCGAGTTACGAATGTAAAGGAGCCTGCCAATTACATTCATAACCAGAGGATTTGTAGGAGTGACGCACGTAACTTGCATGTGATCACTCTGTTTTCATTCACGCATTCGCTAATCAAATGTGCAGGTTGTTAAGTGCATGAGATATCTCAGGGTAGGAAAGGCCATGTGGGGGGCCTAGTGCTTTCCCCGATCCACTGAGATAAACTCATGCTTCCCACCCCAATCATGCCCAAATAAGTCACTTACCTTACGTAGATTTCTATCAATGGAGCTGTCTACTGTACTCTCTGCCATGGTTTTGTCTTGAGCAAAGGCTTGCTGAGGCCTACAAGGGTGACGGCTGTACACGTGCCTCCAGGCCTCCAGGCCTCTGTTCTTGTCACCAAAGGCCTTTCCTCAAGTCCCTTGCTGATGGAAACTGAGCTTAGGAGGGGTGCGCGCATCCCTCTGGCCTCCATTCTCATTGGCAAAGGACTTAAGGAAACCTTTGCCGATGAGAACGGAGGTCTGGAGGGATGTGCACGCCCCTCCCGGGTGCCATTCTCATTGAGGAGGATTGCGCCTTGAGGAAGCCTTTGCTAATGAGGCCCGGATGGACCCACGTACCCCTCCCAGCTCCATTTCCATTAGCAAAGGACTTGAGGTAAAGCCTTTGCTAACAAGAACAGAGGCCTGGAGAGACGAGTGCGGCCATCCCGACCTCCGTTCTCAGCAGCAAAGGGTTTTTGCAAATACTGCAAAAGGCTTTGCAAATGGAGGGAAGGTTCAGTGCTTCAGGCCTCTGCTCCATTTGCAAAGCCTTTTGCTGCAGACCTCATCCAGACCTCAATTTGCAGAGAACAGAAGTTTAAAGTACCATGAGATCAGGTGAGATCAGTAACGTGAGATCTCACACCACTGATCTCATGTGATCTTCTGGTACTTTAGGCCTCCATCTTCTGCAAATTCACCTCCATTCACCTGCAAGGCTTGAAGCACCAAACAGGCCAAGAAACCGAAGTCTCAGTAGATCTTTGCAAGGTGAGTATCCATAGGCCTAGAACCTATAGAAACCCCGCGGGGGTGGGGGGAGAATAGGCAGGGTAAATGTTGCAGAGCCTCTGCGGTCATTCATATGTGTGAACAACTGCCATTGTGTTGCAACATTTGTAACTTCAGGACTGTGTCATAAGTACTTGGGGGTATTATGTTGTAACTTTGAACAGTTGCTGAGTTAACTGTTGTAACTTAGGGATTACCTGTACTTCATACCACTAATACCATCTTCTAACCTTCTGTGATTTTTCTCCTGCTAACTTCCAATTACTGGGAAAATGCTCTTGCTGGCTAGGGAGAGAGACTAGGAGTCAAGAGCAGCTGTGCTTCAAAGAATTGGAAAATGGAGATCCTAAATATGCATATCTAAAGAATTTCAGGGAAAAGAACTATTTTGCTGTAGTTTCGCATCACACATTGAAGCAGGACCCCAATGCTTTATAATGCAAGTGCTTTATGTTTATTTGTTAGGATTATAACAAGATGTATTAGAGATAGATGTCAGCGTGTCACTTAAAAAAGCAGAAGTATACCATTGGGCAGGGATGTGGTGTTGCAAGCTTTCTGTAAAGCACAGGAATATTTCTACATGCTGTTCTTTGTAACCTGTTCCAGTAACTATATATGGGCTTTTGTCTGTGACAACCAATTAGGATAACTTCTTCTTTTTCTTATGTGATATCTGTAACCAAAGGTATAAAAGATTATGCTTGAGCCTTGCTCAAGGCTCAGACTGTTGCATGGGCCCGAAGGCTGAAGATGATTGATAAGACTTTACAACAATGTCCAGAATCAACAGCATAGAAAGTCTAGAATCAACAGCAGTTTATTGAGCATCAGACAAAGTTTATATAGTTTCTCAGTTTCTCATTTCTCACCTAACATACGTGTTACTTCATTATTGGTTAATTGGTCTCCAAGGCACAATAATTGGTTAGTAATTACATCTTTGGCTTTTCGTGTGAATATGTGTTTATGCTAGAAAGCAAATGCAACAGTGTTTCAGGGCTACAACTTTCGTTTCATCCTGTATTCTTGTATATGCTGGGAACGCTGCTTAAATGAGGTTTGCCATCCAAGATAAGAGCGCTACCCGCATTCCAAAATGCATACATGATGAACAACAAAATGTTAGCCCTTCACAAACCCTTCATCAGACTTTTGTTTTCCACGTGAGTGGGGGTCTGTGTCCTATTTGTGCAAATAATAAATTAATTCTTGTTTCTCAAATCCTTCGTGGTCTTGTCTCCTTACTTTAAGACGAAAGATTTCTATTACATTTACTGGCGAGCCACGCCAGGAGACAAGGGGTTTTGAGACCTTCTGAGTGGTGGCCTTGCCCACTGCCCCTGTCCTGTTGTGCCAGGAAAAACCTCCCTTTAATTGGCGCCACCGGACCTTTGATCCGAGGGACTTCTTGCTGGTGCAAGGCAGGGCCAGTTGCAGCAACCTCCACAAGAACCACAGGTGGAGAAGGAGGAGACAAGAATAAAGCCTAGGAACTGGCCAGAGGAGGACATCAGCCGGCAGGCAAGTATTGGGGATAAGGAGAAACCCTCCCTATAAGCAGGGATGGTTGTGGAGGACTGATCACCCTCCATTAGTAAGGGAAAAGGTGGGAGGACTGTTGTGTGAGTGAATGAAGTCCGGCCTGTGAGTCAGGCTTGTGTGAAGTGGAAAGAAAGAAAAAAAAACAACCCCCTTGTGTTTCCTGAGTGGAAAGGACCTTCCTCTCAAAATCCCTCTCCCTATTTGTCTTGTCTGGTGCCCTGGAAAAATCATGGAGGGAGGAAGTGTACCCCTTAATCCGTTAGAATGCATGTTAATGCTTGTGTATATTGTTGTGGGGAAAAAAAGAAACCCTTGGGGGGGGGGAACAGGAAAAGAAAAGTTTCACAGTTCTCAGAGAGGCCCTCATGCAAGCTCCTAGGTTAGGATTACCAACTTGAGAGAAGCTGTTGGCCAACTGTTTGCAAATACAAAGGAAAATGTAACAGCGGGGGGAGGGTCTTACCCAGAAAGTAGGAATTGTCCGGTTTCTTATCTGTCAAACAGCAAAAGGTTGGGCTGCTTGTCTGAAAGCTGTGGCAGGAACAGCTTTGTAAACACAGGAAGCTAATACATTAACAGTTGGGGCAGGAAATAAACGTTTATACACAACATGCCCTAAAATGCTAAAACACCAGGGTGTCAGAAGGGAGTATCAGATACAGAACAAGGAAATAACAAGGCTGACTAGGCAGCTCAAAGGGCAGTGCAAAGGAACACTACCCATGGAGGAAAACCTAGTTGTGTGTGTCCCAACTCGGATCGTCCATTGATGATAGACCCTTCAGAAATGACAAGGAATCTCTCCACTTCTGGTGACATTCCGGAAACTATCCCTCAACGAACTGGGAGGTGAAGAATGACCTTACCCTGGGAACTGTGCTTGCACACTCAACACATCTAAAAGACTCTGTGTAACTATATGTTTTGTAGAACTTGTGGAGAGTTCCAGGTTTCAGGCAATATGGAACCTACCCAAAGGATGAGGCAAACTGCCTGTCTCATACCATCGATCTGGGTAGTGGTAGTGCTGTTAGTGATTAATATCATCCTCAGCTTTCTATGTCTGTATATGGTGTTACAGGTATAAATGTTAAAGGAAGGGAGGGGGATGCGGGGAAAACCCCAACCAAAAGATAAAATTCAGGACTGGTGCCAAACTGCGCTTGATGGTCATGATAGGGAAGATGAGCTCTCAGGGAGGTTTGGGACTGTGGCAAAAACTACAATCGAGCAAGGGAAACAGGCAAACTTATCCTTGGATACTTAGGGCTCTGTAAATATGAACTGTTTCCCAAAAAGGGGTGTGTGGAGGTCTCGATTGGGAACGAATTGATATGTTAGATGGCAAATCTGCATGTTTAGAGCAGGTAGAAAAGCTGAAAGGGGACTGTGACAATCTGGATTATAATGTCCGTGAGTTAAAAATAGTTATTTGTGATGTTAAATGGCGAAAGGAGCAGTATCCTTCCTCCCTGTATATCCCCCTTCTTTTTTGCCTTGGAAGAGAGAAGTAAGAAAAAGGGGGGTGGTGCGGTTTGTTCTCTCATTTACAGATTTTTTCTTTGCCGAGTCTGTCTGAGAGAGAGGTAGGGCAAATGGGTAGCTTGTTCCTGCAACGCTGCATTCATATGGCAGCTATGCAGATATATTTTCAATCCTGCTCTGAATTGCGATTCTGATTTTATTTTTTAAATGTTTGAGGTGTTTAAAATCATTTTAGATAACAGAGACTTGATGTTAACGTTTGGGAGAAATATATTTCAGAGCAGAGACCCAAAAATACCTCATGTAGGTGATTTCTTTTAATTTTGGGTGGTGGTGGTGTTCTTTTTATCATCCTCTTTTATGTTTATATGTCTGTGCGTTTTGAATGATAAGGGGTTGAGGAGATTTCTACGATAGTCTGGATATTTTAGCCTAGTGTACCCAGAGGAGGGGATGGATTTTGAGGATCTTAACCCAGAGGTACGAAGGAAAAAGATGACTGGGCTTATTCCTCAAAAAAAAAAAAAAGTTAGATCCTACCCTAATGGATGTTCCCTTAAGGAGAGATTATTTTGTTTATGTGGATGGAAAAAGAAAGTAGTAGAAGGTAGGGATGGATGTTTGGTTTGGCTAGCTAGGAAGCTTGTGATCCACTTAAAAGTCTGTTCAGGTACTTGTAGCTGGTTTAACTTAGTTAGAAGAGTGGCTGGGATGATGGTATTGAATGCTGAACTAAAGTCTACAAAGAGGACCCTTACATAGGTCTTTGGAGATTCAAGATGTTGTAAGATGTAGTCCAAAGCCATATTAACAGAATCATCTGTTGATCTATTTGCTCAGTATGCAAATTACAAGGGGTCTAACAGTGGATCCATGATGGTTTTCAAGTAGGAAAGCACTAGCCTTTCAAAGGCTTTCATGATCACAGATGTTAAAGCAACTGGTCTGTAATCATTCAGTTCCTTTATAGTGGGCTTCTTCAGCACTGGGATGATGGTAGAGTATTTGAAGCAAGAAGGAACATAGCACATCTCTAGTGATTTATTGAAGATATGGGTGAAGATGGGGGCCAATTGGTCAGCACAGACTTTTAAGCAAGAAGGAGTTATCTTGTCTGGGCCTGGAGCTTTTCCTGGCTTTTGTCTGTGAAATAGGTCCTGCACTTCTTTTTCTGTGATCACTAGGGGTTGTGAACCCAATGGGATGGGGTCAGTTGTAGGAGGCTTGGCTGTTGTTGGTGTTGGTGTTGGTGTTGGTGTTGGTGTTGGTGTTGGTAAAAACAAGTTGTGCATTTCCTTGAAGCTCGAGGCAATGGTGTAGCTGGCTTATGATAGAAATGTGACACCCCTCAAGTTGGGTATTTATCGATGATAGGTAAATACAGTAATAAGGAAAAGGGGGGTTACTTTCCTGTATGAGGAATTGCTGAATGAAGAGTCATGGGAAGTTGTTTGGAAGGAAAAGGTGTTAAAGAAGGAAGTCTTTTCACTTGTTTGTAGCAGTGGAAGATGGCATTATCAAGAGGGTGTTGGCCCAGATACGAGCTGGGAAAAAGAAACCTGTAGTGTTTTTGTCTAAAATGGATGGATTCTGTAGTGAGAGGTTGGTCCTTGTGCATGCAAGCTGTAATGTATCTTTAAAAGTTTTGGCGGGAAAATAGCACGTTGCTGATTGGTTGAAGCCTCCGGCTAAACTGTATATAAAGAGAGGTTTTTCCCAGCACTGGCTGCTGGGTTCACCATATAGTAAAGAGCTGTTGTCACTATCCTGGTCTCCTGCCTCGTTATTGCCCGAATTTAACACTGGCGACGAAGGTGGGATCTCGAGGCTAAGAGCGCCAGGAAAAGAGCTGAACTCACCAGGAAGACGCGAACCCAGCAAACAAGGGGCGGAAAGCAGCGATGTCCGGCTACACACCGCCAGCGCCATTCGACCCAGCTAAGGAAAATGGGGTCATACATGGCTCATTTGAGTGTTTCCTCGAGGCGAACGAACTTCAAGGAGTTTCAGACAACAGGAAGCAGCGTATTTCCTGAGCCACTGCGGTCCAGAAGTTTTCGACACGCAGAATCCTGGCGGAGCCAACGCCGGTACAGTCAGTACCATGGCAAACTCTGCAGACTTTATTGAAAGCCCATTATGCACCAACGCCGTCCAAGTATGTGCAACGGTTCAATTCGGGGCGCAGACAGCAAGAGGCGAGTCTATCAGCGCATACATGGCCGCCCTGAGGAAAGCCTCAAAACATTGCGAGTACCAGGACTTGGATGAGGCATTGCTGGAGCAACTCATCCGCGGGGTCAGGGACATCCGTTTGCGGAGGCGGCTGCTGTCTAAAAGCAATCTAACGCTGGCAAACGCCTTGGACGAAGCCAGGGCTCATGAGATGTCTACCCAAGCGGCGGAAACCCTACAAAAGCCACTCACACCAACGGCTGGTGCGAAATCAACCCCGGTCCACAACGAGGAGATCCAGGCTGAGTCGGACGGTGAGGAAGAGGAAGGAGTCTTCCACACCGGGAGGCCGGAGAAAGAAGACCGGGGTGACTGTGCAAGTTGCGGAGGGCAACACCAACGACAACAATGCAAATTCAAGGATGCGGTGTGTCGGTGCGAAGGAAGGGCACCTAGCACAGGCCTGTCGAGCACCCCAACCTTCCCGCCAAAAATTCAAACCGGCCAATCAGAGCGCGGGAACGGCAAAGCGGCCCGCGAGTGGTCAGTTTAAAAAAGGCGCGAAGTTGAATCAGACTGTCGTGAGAGTGGGTCACGCATCAACACGCCTAGAGAAAAAAATCTTTACAAAGGCAAAGATTGAGGGGGTGCCGTGCCGATTGGAGGTGGACACCGGCTCATCGATCACGATCATGTCCTGGGACAATCTCGTGAGAGCCTTACCCGCCATCATAAGCGCAAGCTGCAACCACAGAAATTAAAGGTACAAGACTACCAAGGGAATCGCATCCCTGTTCGAGGGGTAACGTCCGTCCACGTCGAGTATGGACAATACAAGAAAACTCTGCCCATCACCATAGTCGATGGGACCCTGCCAAGCTTGTTGGGACTGGACTGGTTCCGAGCATTGGGCATGGGAGTGACTGGAATCTTCAGAAACGAAGTCAACCTCAAAGACGCACTCCTGAAAGAGTTTGGGGACGTTTTCAGAGACTGCCTGGGCAAGTACACGGGGACCCCTATTTCTTTTAACATAGACCCCCAAGTTGCCCCTATCCGTCTAAAGGCTAGGAGGGTCCCGTTCACCCTAAAGCCCAGGATTGACCGGGAACTGGACAAACTAGTAAACCAGGGAATTTTAGTGCCAGTTGACCATGCTAAATGGGAGACCCCTATAGTCACCCCAGTCAAACCGGACGGGTCGGTCCGGATTTGCGCTGACTACAAGGCAACGCTCAACAAAGCATTGCAAAAGAGTGCTTACCCTGCCCGTGGTACAGCACTTACTGCACTCATTGGGGCAAGGGCAAGTTTTTGCCAAGCTAGACTTGGCCCAAGCCTATCAACAGCTACCCGTAGATAGCAGCACAGCCGAAGCACAGACAATTGTGACTCACAGAGGGGCTTTTAAGTGCACCCGGTTACAGTTTGGGGTTAGTGTGGCTCCAGGGTTATTTCAGAACCTCATGGAGCGGCTATTGCAAGGACTACCAGGGGTGATACCATACTTCGACGATGTACTGGTATCCGCTGAGAATCTAGAAGAACTAGGGGTAAGGCTGCGAAAAGTTTTGGGCATTTTCCGGTCTGCCGGTCTCACAGTTAAACTGAACAAATGCCAGATTGGGGTTGAATCTGTGGAATTCCTAGGCTACAGGATAGACAAGAAAGGGATTCACCCCACTGAAAGCAAGGTACGGGCCATCAGGAAGGCCCCGGTTCCAAAGAACAAAACGGAGTTGCAGGCATTCTTAGGTCTGGTCAATTTCTACGCGGTATTCTTAAGGAATAAGGCAACCGTAGCCGAGCCGCTTCATAAACTACTAGCAAAGACGGCTGCATGGTCTTGGGGAAAGGCGGAAGCTAGGGCATTCGAAGGGGTAAAGAATCTCCTATCGAGTGATAGCCTCCTTATTCAATACAATGGCACGCTGCCATTAGTGTTAAGCTGCGATGCATCTCCCTATGGGGTGGGGGCTGTACTCAGCCACAGGTTGCCAAATGGCACAGAAGCCCCTATTGCATACTACTCCCGAACCATGTCATCAACCGAAAGGAATTACAGCCAGCTTGATAAGGAAGCCTTGGCTATAGTCTCCGGAGTAAAGAAATTCCATGAATATGTATTTGGTCGTGATTTCAAATCATCACGGACCATAGACCTTGCTAGGCCTGTTGGCAGGCGATCGCCCAACGCCCATGGCACTTTCGCCCAGACTGACCAGATGGACTATCTTTCTAGCGGTGTATTCTTACAAACTGCTACACCGGCCAGGAAGGAATTAGGCATGCAGACGCCTGAGCAGATGCCCGTTACCAGAGACTATCAAGACCCCACCCGGGACATCAGTTCTGCTAATTGACTCTTTGGACTCTGGCCCAGTCACATCCAAAGAGGTGGCTCGGCTTGATAAGGACATTACAATAAGGACTGTAATTGGTTGGGTACAAAGAGGTTGGCCGCTGCGCGGGCGGCGTTTAAAGAATTTGTAAAGAAACATGGGGAACTCTCAGCTCAAGGGGTGCCTGCTATGGGGGATCGAGTGGTGATCCCGGAGAAATTGAGGAAAAGGTATTGAGCTCCTTCACGAAGGCCACCCAGGGATCGTGAGAATGAAGGGTCTAGCGAGAAGCTATGTGTGGTGGCCCTTAATGGACACGGAAATTGCTGAAAGGGTAGGGAAATGCCAGGCCTGCCAGGAGTCCAGACCGCTACCCCCAACGGCCCCAATTCGGGAATGGGAGAGACCCCAGGGCCCTTGGTCTAGGATCCATATTGATTTTGCCGGCCCCTTCCACGGCCAAACCTTTCTGGTAGTAGTCGATGCCTACTCCAAATGGCTGGAAATCATTCTCATGAGATCCATGACAGCCGATGCCGTGATTTCAGTCCTACGGCACCTATTTGTAACCCACGGGTTGCCCGACACTTTAGTCTCCGATAACGGCCCGCAATTCACGGCAACCCAGTTTGAGGGGTACTTGGCAGAGGAGGGCATCCGACATGTCCTCTCGGCGCCTTTCCACCCTGCGACGAACGGCCTTGCAGAACGTTCCGTTCGGAGCGCAAAGGAAGCATTGTCCAGAATCAGACCAGGAGATTGGCAAACAAAAATCGATACATTCCTAGCAGTCCAACACAGAACACCCTGTGTAACAACTGGCCGCAGCCCGGCAGAGTTATTGATGGGTCGGAAGCTCAGGTGCCCATTAGACCGTTTAAACCCAAACTACACACCAGACGGTTACAAAGGGGCACACGGTAAAACAAGAGGGATGGCAATAGGCGACCTAGTGTGGGCACACAACTACAGCGAGGGCCTGACCTGGTTAGCAGGAAAGATCCTAGAAATAACAGGACCAAAATCTTATCTAGTAGAGATAGAGGATGGCCGGGTATGGAAACGCCACATAGACCAAATAAGGAAACGCATAACCGGTAAATCAGAATCAGATGAAACAGGCCCTGACTATCAAACGTTTGAATACACAGCTGACTCAACCCCGGGGAAAACGCGGGACTTATCTGAATTCCAGGAGGTCCAGCGACGCCAACCGGTTCCTCCTGAAAACAGCAGGGACGACTCTGCAAATAATCCAGGGCCGGATGGCCTAGAGGAGGAGCTGAGAGGAACAAACAGTCCCTCCGGTCAGCTCGACTCACTCCCAGAAAGTGAAGTGCGCAGGTCCGAAAGAGTCAGGAGACGCCCAGTCTACCTGCGTGATTACGTAGAAAAATAAGATGCTAATTTTATGCAAATATTGGCAAAGTGTTTTCTGGGAGGGAAGGAGTGTAATGTATCTTTAAAAGTTTTGGCGGGAAAATAGCACGTTGCTGATTGGTTGAAGCCTCCGGCTAAACTGTATATAAAGAGAGGTTTTTCCCAGCACTGGCTGCTGGGTTCACCATATAGTAAAGAGCTGTTGTCACTATCCTGGTCTCCTGCTTCGTTATTACCCGAATTTAACACAAGCAGTAGCTGCTACTGTTCTTTTGGTGGAGGAAAGTAGAGAATCAACCTTTGGTGGCATTGGTGGTGAAAAGTCCACATCAAGTGCAGACAATTTTAATGCAGAAAGCCCAAAGGTGGCTTACCAATGCTGAGCTTTTGAAATATGAGGTTATCCTGTTATCACAAGAGGATTTAGTTCTCTCGACTGATAGGAATTGCAATCCAGCAGAATTCCTGTCAGGGGAGAGAAAAGAATGGGATAATGTGGAACACAATTGTGTGGAACCAATCAATTTGCAAGCAGAAGTCCAAGAGGATTTGGAAGATAGTCCTATAGTGGGTGGTATCAATGATTTCATTGATGAGCCTTCCCGGGTGGAAAAGGGAAAGAGGCTGATCGGTTATGCAGTGGTGAATGGAGACACTACTGAAGTACTGGAAGCAGAATGGTTGCCATCTGATTGGTCAGCACAGATAGGTGCAATGTTTGCTTTATTATAAGAGTGAAAGTTGTTAACAAATGAAGTGGGTAATATTTATACTGATTAAAAGTATGCGTATGGAATATTACACCCCTTTGGAAGATCTGGATAGAACTAAAGCAAGTGAATTTTATAATTTTATAATAACTTTATTTAGGAAAAAAAAAGGCGGCAAAGGTCCAGAATGGCTGGCTATAATGCACATTGAGGCACATAAGATGGGAACTTCTAAACTAATAGATTAGTGGATGAAGCTGCAAAGACAGCAGCATCATTAGGGGGGAATTGATGATCCAAATCCCTGCTTTGGAATTTGATGCGAAACCTGTATTCACTGATAAGGAAGGAAAACAAATGGTGAAAGAAAGGGTGAAACAGGTAGATGATAAATAGATAACAAAGGAGGATTGCAAATCATGAACAAACCTGTTATGAGAAACATATTGAAGAGTGAACCTATTTGGGAATGAAAGTGTTATTAATTTTGTTAAAAGGAAAACCATATATATATTTGTAAAGGCATGTATACGATAGCCATGCAAGTGGGAGGTGGAACCATCATGGGAGGAAAATGGCCTTGGGAGGCACAGGAATTGAACTATTCTGTAGTGTTAGACATGGAACAGCAAGATAACCTAACGGCCACCTCCGGAAAAGATGGTAATTGGGCCCTAACCTCGAACTTAGTGGGATCTTTATGGTGTTTATCCACCTGGAATAATGGCGAATGGTGGTCAGGTAAGGGATACCAGCCCACAAAGGAGGCTATGGCCCTCTCCAATGTCTCCATCCTCAGCTCATACATCGCCAAGCAACATAACACCTTCCTTGTCTGGTTAGCCCCTGATGGAATGTATTGGATTTGTGGAAAATTTGCATATGCTCAACTCCCAGCCAGTTGATGTGGAGCATGTGCGCTTGGAATAGTGAGACCAGGATTCTTCCTGTTACCCCTCTGACAGCATCAAGTTTTAGGAGTAAAGAAAGTGTTAAATCCAGTCCTTATATTATGCAGAACAGATTGGCTCTGGACTATCTTCTGACTAAGGAAGGTGGGGTTTGTGGAAAGTTCAATCTGTCAATTCAATCTGTCGAATTGTTGCATCGAAATAGACCACAGTGGAAAGGTTATCCAGGAAATTACTGATAAAATGATAAAGTTAGCACATGTACCGGTTCAAACATGGAAGGGATTTAATCTGGGGGAGGTCTTCTCTGGATGGTTCGCTAAGCTACCTATTTTTGTTAAAACTATATCCAATAGTATTGGATAGTGCCTTTTATTGGTTGAAAAGAGATCCACGGCCCAGGCTATGATATTATGGGAATATGAACGGGTTAACATGTATGAGCAATGTACTCTGGATTATGAGTTTGAGACTACACGTTAATCTAATGATAATAGTGTAGTCACAAGAGGGGGGAATGGAGCAGGACCCCAATGCTTTATAATACAAATGCTTTATGTTTATTTGTTAGGATTATAACAAGATGTATTAGAGATAGAAGTCAACGTGTCACTTAAAAAAGCAGAAGTATACCATTGGGCAGGGATGTGGTGTTGCAAGCTTTCTGTAAAGCACAGGAATATTTCTACATGCTGTTCTTTGTAACCTGTTCCAGTAACTATATATGGGCTTTTGTCTGTGACAACCAATTAGGATAACTTCTTCTTTTTCTTATGTGATATCTGTAACCAAAGGTATAAAAGATTATGCTTGAGCTTTGCTCGAGGCTCAGACCTTTGTTTTCCATGTGAGTGGGGGTCTGTGTCCTATTTGCGCAAATAATAAATTAATTCTTGTTTCTCAAATCCTTCGTGGTCTTGTCTCCTCACTTTAAGACGAAAGATTTCTATTACAACATCACAAACAACATTTAGAGACAAAACCCATCCAGAATTTATTCTAAACAGGCACAAAGACTCTTTATGGAAATGCCCAGAAGCAATCTCATTTTCTAAATTAAGTGGAACCCATCCCCCTTTTTTTATTTCATTAGAAGTACTTCTTGGGATACCTCTTGAGGAAGACTGACATGCATTGTGGAGTGTCAAATCCAAAGGGAGTGGAATTCTTCCCATCCTTTTTCTGACACCCAGTGCTAAACTGTGGGTAATCACTTGGCATCCCAGTTTAAGCAATCTGTGACTCTCCAGCCACGCTGACAAGAGCTGGCAGCTCAGATTCAGCAGCAGAGTCTGTGTAAGAATTCTGGTTCTAGAAGAATCACTGCATTCTTTGGAATGAGATATGCACAATTAATTCAAATTCAACAGAGATCTAGATAAAATCTCACTAAAGATCAGATCCACATCTTAAGCATTTGTCTTTGTTATACTGTTAAGGATTAAAATAGTTGCATTAGGTTTAGGTTTTAGAGCATTTTTTCCTCCCAGAAATCTTCAAAACAAATTGTATTTCTTTAATGAATTAATTAATCTGAATGCAATTACCATATGTGATCTACTGCAGAATTTCAAGGGAGGAGTTTAGTTTCCTGACTTAATTCTGCCACCTTGAGTTCAGATTGTGTAGAAATATGGTGGCTTTATTTGTATATTTATAAAATGTAGTGGATGCCCATCTAACCATAGGGTAACTGTGGACAGCTTACAATCATAAAAATGTATCTAATAACAGAATAACAGAGTTGGAAGGAAACTAGTAAGGCCATCTAGTCCAATTCTCCCCACCCAAACAGGAGACCCTACACCATTTCTGACAGATGGTAGTCCAGTCTCTTCTTGAAAGCTTCCACTAATGAAGCTCCCACAACTTCTGAAGGCAAGTTGTTCCATTGGTTGATTGTTCTCACTGTCAGAAAATTTCTTCTTATTTCTAGGTCAGTTTCCATCCATTATTCCTTGTCTGGCCTTCAGGTACTTTGGAAAATAGCTTGACCCAGTCCTCTGTAAAAGCCCCTCCACTCCTCTGATTACAACAAAATACCTTATGCCACCAGATTTGAAATCTTGGGTTTAGAAAATTTAGAACTCCGCCGCCTTCGACATGACCTGAGTTTAACTCATAGAATCATCTGTTACAATGTCCTTCCTGTTGAAGACTACTTCAGCTTCAATCGCAACAATACACGAGCACACAATAGATTTAAGCTTAATGTGAACCGTTCAAATCTTGATTGCAGAAAATATGACTTCAGTAACAGAGTTGTTAATGCCTGGAATGCACTACCTGACTCTGTAGTCTCTTCCCAAAATCCCCAAAGCTTTAACCAAAGACTATCTACTACGTTGGTTCCGTCCCAGGTGCCTGATGGACCCGGAGAGGTTCCTGACGGAGCTTGGGCCTTTTCCTGAGGACCTTGCCCACGGCACGACTGAAGAACTGGTTGCGGCCTGGGAACGGGCTGCGGCTGGGGCTTTGGACCGTGTCGTGCCTTTGCGGCCTCTGACCCGGCGTAGATCTCAATTGGCTCCCTGGTTTTCCGAGGAGCTGAGAGAGATGAAACGCCGGAGAAGACGCCTAGAGAGCACTTGGAGGTCCAGCCGTTCCGAAGCTGATCGGACACTAGTTAGGTCTTTTACTAAGACCTACCTAGTGGCATTGAGGGAGGTGAAACGTTCTTACGTTTCCACCCTCATTGCATCGGCAGATAACCGCCCGGCCGCCCTGTTTCGGGTGACCCGTTCCCTCCTTCATCAGGAGGGACGGGATGACCCTTTACAGGGACGAGCTGAGGAGTTTAACGGTTATCTATACGATAAAATCGTTCAGCTTCGGGATAGCTTGGACCAAGATTGTGATGATCCGACCGAGATGACTGAGACACGTCTTGTTGAGGTTATTTGGGATGAGTTTGATTCTGTGGCTCCCGAGGACGTGGACAGGTTGCTGGGGAGGTTACATGCAACTACATGTTTACTGGACCCGTGTCCTTCCTGGCTAGTGCTGGCTGCTCAGGAAGTGACACAAGGCTGGCTCTAGGGGATTATAAATGCTTCTTTGGTGGAAGGGGTTTTCCCCGCCGCCTTGAAAGAGGCGGTGGTGAGACCTCTCCTTAAGAAGCCTTCCCTGGACCCAGCTATTTTGGGTAATTATCGTCCAGTCTCCAACCTTCGCTTTTTAGCGAAGGTTGTAGAGAGTGTGGTTGCATGGCAGCTTCCCCGGCACCTGGATGAAGCTGTCTATCTAGACCCGTTCCAGTCCGGCTTCCGACCCGGTTATAGCACGGAGACGGCTTTGGTCGCGTTGGTGGATGACCTCTGGAGGGCCAGGGATAGGGGTTGTTCCTCTGCCCTGTTCCTATTAGATCTTTCGACCATGGTATCCTGCTGCGCCGGTTGGAGGGATTGGGAGTGGGAGGCACCGTTTATCGGTGGTTCTCTTCCTATCTCTCTGACCGGTCGCAGACGGTATTGACAGGGGAGCAGAGGTCGTCCGCGAGGCACCTCACTTGTGGGGTGCCTCAGGGGTTGATTCTCTTGCCTACCCTGTTCAACATCTATATGAAGCCGCTGGGCGAGGTCATCAGTGGTTTCGGGGTGAGTTATCATCTGTACGCTGATGATACTCAGCTGTACTTTTCCACCCCGGACCACCCCAACGAAGCGGTCAAAGTGCTGTCCCGGTGCCTGGAAGCCGTATGGGTCTAGATGGGGAGAAACAGACTCAGGCTCAATCCCTCCAAGACGGAGTGGCTGTGGATGCCGGCACCCCGGTACAGTCAGCTGCAGCCGCAGCTGACTGTTGGGGGCGAGTTAGTGGCCCCAAAGGATTTGTTTCGCAACTTGGGTGTCCTCCTGGATGGACGGCTGTCCTTTGATGAACATCTGGCGGCCGTCTCCAGGAGGGCTTTCTACCAAGTTCACTTGGTTCGCCAGTTGCCTCCCTTCCTTGACCGGGATGCCCTATGTACAGTCACTCATGCTCTGGTCACGTCTCGGTTGGATTACTGCAATGCTCTCTACATGGGGCTGCCCTTGAGGTGCACCCGGAGGCTACAGTTAGTCCAGAATGCGGCTGCGTGAGTAGTAATGGGAGCCGCTCGCGGCTCCCATGTAACATCACTGCTGCGTAGTCTGCACTGGCTTCCTGTGGCCTTTCGGGTGCGCTTCAAGATTTTGGTTACCACCTTCAAAGCGCTCCATGGCTTGGGACCCGGGTACTTATGAGACCGCCTGCTGTTACCCTATGCCTCCCACCGACCCGTACGCTCTCACAGAGAAGGTCTCCTCAGGGTGCCGTCCGCCAAACAGTGTCGGCTGGCAGCCCCCAGGAGTAGGGCCTTCTCTGTTGGAGCATCGACGCTCTCCTGGCCTACGTCAAGTGCCTCATCTTCGGACCTTCCGTCGTGAGTTAAAAACATATTTATTTATTCAAGCGGGACTGGCATAATGGTTTTAATAGTTTTAATCTTAAATTGGGTTTTTTAATTGGGTTTTTAAATCTTTTATAATTTTAAATTTAAACTTTTAATTTTAAGCCTTTTGTAATTTGCTAGGTTTTAATTGTTGGTTTTAATTGTATATGTACTGTATTTTATCTTTGGCTGTACACTGACCGTCCTGAGTCCTTCGGGAGAAGGGCGGTATAAAAATTTAATAAATAATAATAATAATAATATTGACCTCACCCCATTCCTAAGAGGTCTGTAAGGGGCGTGCATAAGAGCACCAGCATGCCTACCGTTCCTGTCCTAATGTTCTCTTTGATTGTATCCAATTTGTATAGTTATTTCATGCTTATGCTTATATATGTGCTTATATATCATATAGTTATTTCATGCTTATGCTTATATATACTGTTATGACAAATAAATAAATAAATAAATAAATAAATAAATAAATAAATAAATAAATAAATAAATATTGGAACACTGCTATCATGTGTCCCCTGATTCTTCTCTTCAATAGACTAGCCATGCCCAGTTCCCGTAACTGTTCTTCAAATGTTTTCGCCCCAGTCCCCTAATAATCTTGGTTGCTCTTCTCTGCACTTTTTCTAGAATCTCAACGTTTTTTTTATAGTTTGGTGACCAAAACTGTATGCAGTATTCTTGGTGTGGTCTTGCTAAGGCTTTATAGAGTATTATTAGTACCTCACATGATCTTGATTGAATCTGTTAATGTAATTTAGGATTGTGTTTGCTTTTTTGGCTGTCTCTGCACACTGATTGCTCATATTTAACTGGTTGTTCACTAAGACTCCAAGATCCCTCTCACAGTTACTGCTATTAAGATTGATTTCTCCCAAGCTATGTGAGTAGTTTTGGTTTTTCTTGCCTAAGTGTAAGACTTCTTTTACACTGAATTTCATTTTGCTAGATAGGACTCAATATTCAAGTCTGTCAAGATACATCTGGATCTTGAGCCTATCATTTAGGGTGTTGACTACCCCTGCCAACTTAGTATCATCTGCAGATCTGACAAGTTCCCCTTCTATTCCTTCGTCTAAGTCATTTATGAAGATATTGAGTACTTGGGCCTAAGAGGGAAATTTGTGGTACCCCACTACTTATTTCCCTCCATGTAGATATAGTAACATTAAGAACTACTCACTGAGTATGGTTTGTCAGCCAGTTATGAATACATCCAGTGGTGATGCTATCTATCCCACTTTTTTCTAACTTACCAAGAAATAGGTTGTGGTCTATCTTGTCAAATGCCTTGTTGAATTCTAAATATACTATGTTCACAGCATTTTGCTGGTCTACTAATTTAGTCACTATGTCAAAGAATGAAATAAGATTGGTTTGGCATGATCTGTATTTAACAAACTCGTGCTGACTTTTAGTTATTATTTTACTCATTTCTAGATGTTGGCAGATCTGTTTTTTTTATTATTATCTTTTCCAGTATCTTCCCAGGAATTGATGTTAGGCTGAGGGGTCTGTAGTTTCCTGGCTTGCTTTCTTGCTTTCTTGCTTTCTTGCTTTCTTGCTTTCTTTCTTTCTTTCTTTCTTTCTTTCTTTCTTTCTTTCTTTGTTTAAGATGGGAACCACATCAGCACTTTCCAGTCCTCTGGTGCTCTAGGATTTTTGAAAGATATGGTACAGTGGTTTTGAGATGACCTCTGCCAACTCCTTTAGAACTCTGGGATGTAATCCTTCAGGTCCCGGTGATTTATATTCAACAAAATCAGACAGGTGATCTCTTACCATTTTTGTTTTGCTTGTGTTAACTTTTATTTCTAGCCTGTATTTTATATTTATGTTTTTGGTAGGTTGGCCTATTGTTTTTGCATGAAAACCGATGCAAGGAATGAGTTAAGCAGCTCTGTTTTCTCTCTGCTGGCTGTTAATTCCTTGCCATCTTCTCTCTTTAGTGAATTGTTTTCTTGATTTTTTTCTTTGTTATTTATACGTTGGAAGAAACTTTTTTTTATTATCTTTGACTTTTATTGCAAATCTTTGTTCATTCTGAGCCTTTGCTTTCCTAACTTCATCTTTGCAGATGCTGATTGCCTTAGTTATGTGTCCTTCTTTCTATTTTTTGTACTTGTTCTTTTTTTTTTCAATTTGTCAGAGAGATCTTTGTGCAGCCATGCTGGTTTCTTCTTGGATTTCTTGTTTTTCTTTTTCAGTGGTATTGTGCTGGACTGGGCTTTTATGATGATATTTTTCAGAGTTTCCCAAGCTTCTTGAGTTGTTTCCCCCTTTAGAATTTTCATCCAAGGAATCTTTCCCACATTCACTCTGAGTTTGTTAAAATCAGCTCTTTTAAAATCTAGGACTCTGGTATCATTATGTTCCATTTCTTATGTTTGCATTATGTTGAATTCTAGTATGACATGGTCACTCTCTCTTTTTTTTTTTTTATTGAAAGAGTTTTAAAAAACAAAAACATTTTCCCCCCCTTTTCCCCCCTCCCTCCCAAAAAACCCCCTTCCCCCCTCCCTCCCCCCCCCGGCTTCCCGGGTCAATCACAAGGTATTGTTATACATAAACCAAACATAGAATAAAATTTTCCCTTCCAATCCAAATAACCACATCCAAAGCTTTTCATCTCCCAACCCCCTCCCCATTACATAAAATAACTTTCTAATTATTCAAAGGCAATCTGATATTTCTTAATCTGATATCTATTTTTGTAGATAATCAATCCATTTTTCCATTCAATTAAATATCTTTCCTGTATTGTCTTTTAAAAAAGCTGAGATTTTAGCCATCTCAGCCAAATTAATAACTTTCAGTATCCATTCTTCTATTGTAGGTATCTCTTCTTTCTTCCAATATTGTCCAATCAACAGTCTTGCTGCTGTTATTAAATTCAGAATCAATTTAGTCTCAATCCCTGTACAATCCGTTATAATTCCCAAAAGGAAAAATTGTGGCAAGAACTTTATCTTCTTCTTCAGTACATTTTGAATAATCCACCAAATTCTTATCCAAAAGACCTTAATTTTCTTGCAAGTCCACCAAATATGAAAATATGTAGCGTCATCACAATCACACCTCCAACATTTCGCTTGGATATTAGGATACATACATGATAATTTTTTGGGATCTAAGTGCCATCTATAAAACATCTTATAAAATTTTCCTTAAATTCTGTGCTTGTGTAAACTTAACATTTCTAACCCAAATTTTCTCCCATGTTTCCAACATTATTGGTTCCTGAATATTCTGTGCCCATTTTATCATACAATCCTTTACCAAATCCTTTTCGAATCTATTTCAAGCAACACATTATACAATCTCTTTATATGCTCCTGGGTCTGATTTCTAATTTGCTTTATTAAATTTTCCTCCCTTTGCATTATACCAATTTTTGATCTTCTTTTCCATCTAGCACTTATTTGCCCATATTGAAACCAAGTATAATTCCTCCTTCTTCATTTAATACCTGTAATGATTTTAATTGCAATCTACCTCCTTCAGCATACAAAAGTTCTTTATAAGTAATCATTTCCTGTTTCTGTTCTATATTTATATTCTCTATTGCATGTCTAGGGCTCGCCCATATAGGAATCTTGTAATCTAATTTATAGAATATTTTTCCAGACCATAAAGAGCACTTCTCAACACATGATTCTTAAAGCCCTATCCACTATTTTGTCTTTTGCATATAGTGCAGTATAAAATTCTGAGAATGCCTTTTAATTTTATCCTGTTGATATATCTCTTTACCTTTATATTCTATTTTTGTATGACACGTGCTTTCTGTTTTTCCTTAAGTTATATGCCAACCATCTCCCAGGTTTATTTGCATTACAAAAGGTATTATGTTTAGCATATTGTATATTCGTTGCCACCTGGTCTGCCATTAACATATTAAATTGACTCTGTAATATTTTATAGCCTCTTTAAGTTTGTGATCTTGTGGGTTTTGAATTAATAACTGTTGCTTCCTTTGAATTTCTTCTTCCAAGTACCTACGCTGCCTTTGTTTTATTATTCCTTTGCCTATTGTCCAAGTAAATCAATATCCCTCTAATAAAGCTTTGCTCGCCTCCCACACAGTTCCTATAGGTGTCCCTTTGTACATATTAAAATCAAAAATTCTTTCAACTGTTTCTTACAATAAGTTACATTATCCTCATATCTAAACAGATTTTCATTCAACCTCCATGTTCTACCACCTTTTTCCTTGTAATAATTCCATCCATACTGGGCTATGGTCAGTTAAACACCTCGGAAATATCTTCATTTTCTTCACCCTAGAAAGCAAGTCATTAGAAATTAAAATAAAATCAATACGTGAAAAAGATTGATGCCTATCAGAAAAAAAAGTAAAATCTCTCTCATCTGGATTCCGTAACCTCCATATATCTCTAAACTCAAAGTCTTCCATCATTTCAAAAAAGGATTTTGGTAATTTTGCATGTATAGGTATCTTCTTGGAGGAGGTTCTCTTTTCCCTTCTTGTATCAATTACTCCATTCCAGTCTCCTAATAAAATAAACGAACTATAATCCCAGAGGGTCAACCTCTCATGTAACATTTTGTAAAACTTTTCTTGTTGCTGATTAGGTGCATAAATACCTATCAGCAAAGTCTTTTTTGCATCTATCACCAGTTCAATAGCAATAAATCTTCCTTGAATATCTGCCTCAATTAACTTAGCTGGTATATCCTTCCTGATATATACAACAATTCCATGCTTCTTTTCCAAAGCTGATGCAACAAAATGGTTACCCAATTTTGAGTTAATTAAATATTTTTGGTCTGATAATTTTATATGTGTCTCTTGCAAACAAATCACATCATTTTTAAATTGTTTCAAGTAGTGAAATATTTTCCTTCTTTTCTGAGCTGAATTCAAGCCATTAACATTCCATGACAAAATTCTATTTGCCATTACTGGCCTCCTGAAGCTTTCAAGCAGACAAAAAACACGGAATGTTAATGGCTTGAATTCAGCTCAGAAAAGAAGGAAAATATTTCACTATTTGAAACAATTTTAAAATGATGTGATTTGCCTGCAAGAGACACATATCAAATTATCAGACCAAAAATACTTAATAAACTCAAAATTAGGTAAACATTTTGTTGCATCAGCTTTGGATAAAAAGAAAGATGGTATAGTTGTATATATCAGGAAGGATATACCAGCTAAGTTAATTGAGGCAGATACTCAAGGAAGATTTATTGTTTGTTTGTTTTGTTTGTTTTGTTTACATTTATACCCGCCCTTCTCCGAAGACTCAGGGCGGCTTACAATGTATAAGGCAATAGTCTCATTCTATTTGTATATTTTTTACAAAGTCAACTTATTGCCCCCCCAACAATCTGGGTCCTCATTTTACCTACCTTATAAAGGGTGGAAGGCTGAGTCAACCTTGCTTATTGCTATTGAACTGGTGATAGATGCAAAGAAGATATTACTGATAGGTATTTATGCACCTAATCAGCAACAAGAAAAGTTTTATAAAATGCTACACGAGAGGTTGACCCTCTGGGATTACAGTTTATTTATTTTATTAGGAGATTGGAATGGAGTAATTGATACAAGAAATGATAAGAGAACCTCTTCTAAGAAGATACCTATACAAGCAAAACTACCAAAATCTTTTTTTGAAATGATGGAAGACTTTGAGTTTAGAGATATATGGAGGTTGCGGAATCCAGATGAGAGAGATTTTATTTTTTTTCCTGATAGGCATCAATATTTTTCACGTATTGACTTTATTTTAATTTCTAATGACTTGCTTTCTAGGGTGAAGACAATGAAGATATTTCCGAGGTGTTTAACTGACCATAGCCCAGTTTGGATGGAATTACTATAAGGAAAAAAAGGTGGTAGAACATGGAGGCTAAATGAAAATTTGTTTAGATATGAGGATAATGTAAATCAATGTAAGAAACAGATGAAGGAATTTTTTGATTTTAATATGCATAAGGGGACACCAATAGGAACTGTGTGGGAGGCGAGTAAAGCTTTTATTAGAGGGATATTGATATATTTGGACAATAGGCAGAGGAATAATAAACAAAGGCAGCGTAGGTACTTGGAAGAAGAAATTCAAAAAAAACAACAACAATTATTAATACAAAACCCACAAGACCAGAAACTTAAGGAGGCTATAAGGATATTACAGAGTCAATTTAATATGTTAATGGCAGACCAGGTGGCAACAAATATACAATATGCTAAACATAATACATTTTGTAACGCAAATAAACCTGGGAGGTGGCTGGCATATAACTTAAGGAAAAAACAGAAAGCACGTGTCATTGAAAAAATAGAATATAAAGGTAAAGAGATATATCAACAGGATAAAATTAAAAAGGCCTTTTCAGAATTTTATACTACTTTATATGTGAAAGATAAAATATTGAATAGGGACATTTATGATTATTTGAAAGATCACAGGGTTAATACTCTAACATTAGAACAAAGGGAAGAGTTGAATCGGCCGATAGCTACTGGAGAAATAGTGGAGGCAATTAAACAATTAAAAATGGGAAAAAACAGATGGACTTACAGCAAGTTATTATAAAAAATTATAGGATGAAATACTAGGCCCACTTAAAGAATTATTTAATCAGATATAGCTAGGAGGGGGAATACCCCCGTCGTGGAAAACATCTTTTATTTCATTGATACCGAAAGAGGAACAAGATTGCTCTAAACCCGGGAATTATAGGCCGATCTCACTTTTAAACAATGATTATAAGATTTTTGTTAAAATAATAGCAAATAGATTAATGTCAGTTTTACAACAAAAAATTCATACTGATCAATCTGGTTTTATAAAAGGGAGGCAGATGAGGAATAATGTTAGACAAATTGTTAATATATTGGAATATTTGGAAAAGAAGAATACTTCAGCAGCACTTATTTTTTTGGATGCGGAGAAGGCCTTTGATCGATTGCATTGGGATTTTTTATTTAAATTAATAAAGAAAATGCAATTTGGAGATTGCTTTGTTAGAATAATTAAGGCGATTTATGGAGAGCAAACAGCTCAGATTATAATAAATGGTAGTTTGACAGAAATTATTAAGATTGCGAAAGGAACGAGACAGGGATGTCCTTTATCACCACTATTGTTTGTTTTAACTCTGGAACCATTATTGGATAAAATATGAGAGTTAAAAAAGATAGAGGGAATTAAAATTAGACAATATGAGTACAAAGTTAGAGCTTTTGCAAACGACTTAGTGGTTACTTTAACAAATCCTATAAATTCAAGTATATCTTTGTTGGAAACAATTGATAAATATGGAAAGGTATCAGGATTTAAAATAAATCAGAATAAAACAAAAGTGATAATCAAAAATATGTCTAAACAACAGAAACAAAAATTAGAGGAGATAACAGGATTTGAGGTGGTAAAAAAGGTTAAATATTTAGGGGTTTATATTAGCTCATCGAACAGGAAACTTTATAAGAATAATTATGAGTTGCTATGGCAAAAAGTTCAGAAAGACATGAATGCCTGGAAAAAACTGCAGCTATCGCTATTGGGGAGGATAGCGGCTATTAAAATGAATGTATTACCTAGATTTTTGTTTCTGTTCCAGATGATACCAATAATCAAGAAAGATAAAAATTTGGAGGAATGGCAGATCGGGATTAATAAATTTATATGGCAAGGTAAAAAGGCGAGGGTTAAAATGAAAATAATACAGGACTCACGGGAAAGAGGAGACCTAAAAATGCCTAATTTTAAACTATATTATGAAGCAGTAGCCCTTTCAGTAATAAGTGTCTGGTTTAATTTAACGGAGGAAAGAATTTTGAATATAGAAGGTTATGACTTACTATATGGATGGCATGCATATTTATTTTATGAAAAAAAAAGTGGATAGGGCTTTTAAGAGTCATGTGTTGAGAAGTGCTCTTTTGCGTGTCTGGAAAAAATATTCCTATAAATTAGATTATAAGATTCCTATATGGGCAAGCCCCAGACTTGCAATAGAGAATATAAATATAGAACAGAAACAGGAAACGATTACTTAAAAAGAACTTTTATATGCTGAAGGAGGTAGCTTGCAATTAAAATCTTTACAGGTATTAAATGAAGAAGGGAGGAAATATACTTGGTGTCGTGTCCCACTCCTCCGCTGACGGCCGGGTCAGGGAAATCCGAATCAGGCGTGCCTCTGCAGCTCTGCCAAAGTCCTAGCAAAGTCCTCAGGGCAGGCAGGAGACCAGAAAGTGACTTCAGCAAGATATGTTTAGACTTTGCCTGACTCAGAGAATGCCAGAAAGCAGGTCCTTTATATAGGCCATGGGGTGTGGCTCCATGACTCAGCACTTATCCAGGCCTGCCCCTCCCTTCCTTCTGTTGCCTCCGTCTTTCAAGTCTTCTGACGCGAGGGTCACTCCGGTCTGCAGCTGTTGGCAATTGACCTCCCTCAGGCTCACATGCTGTGAAGGAGGGGGAGGGGTCTAGTTGCTCCGTTTGCCTGGGCATGGAGCCAGAGCTGGGGGCTGGAGATACTTCCTCCTCTTCAGCCTGTCTGGGCATGGAGCCAGGGCTGGGGCTGGGAGGCATACTAGGACATTCCTCCGTGTTCGGAAGCAGATAAGAAGGCCCCGGCTGTGGTGAGATCGGACGAGACACAACACTATCCCTCACCGCAGGGCCCTTCCCCCGGGGCTGACGATCGGGATGCGGTCGGGCCGGGTTCTGCTCGTGGAAGGCCCGCACCAGGTCCGGGGTGTGGACGTTCGAGGCGTCGACCCAGGTGAACTCGGTCCCGTACCCTTGCTACGCAACCAGGTATTGGAAGCGGCCCTTCAGCCAGCGGGAGTCGCGTATGCTGTGCACCTCGTACTCCTCCGCCCCGTCGTTGTCGACAGTGCCGGGCGGCGCCAGGCGCCAGAGGGGAGACAGCGGGGCCTCAGGGACCAGCAAGGACCGGTGGAAGACGGGATGGATCCGCATGGAACACGGCAGGGTCAGCCGGTAGGCCACCGGATTGATGACCGCCTCGACCGGGAACGGACCGATGAACCGGTGGTCCAGTTTCTTCGCCGGCCGGTCGGACGGGAGATGCTTTGTGGAGAGCCACACACGGTCTCCGACCACCAGCGGGGGTGTTGCCCGTCGGGAACGATCGGCGATCCGCTTGTAGTCCTCCTTCGCCCGATTCAGCTGCCGACGCACCATCTGCTGGACCGCGTGCAACTCGGAGAGAAAGGACTGTGTCTCGGGAACCGGGGAGTCCGGGGGCGCCAGAGGGGAGACAGCGGGCCTCAGGGACCAGCAAGGACCGTGGAAGACGGATGGATCCGCATGGAACACGGCAGGTCAGCCGGTAGGCCACCGGATTGATGACCGCCTCGACCGAACGGACCGGCGAACCGGTGGTCCAGTTTCTTCGCCGCCGGTCGGACGGGAGATGCTGTGGAGAGCCACACGGTCTCCGACCACCAGCGGGGGTGTTGCCCGTCGGGAACGATCGGCGATCCGCTTGTAGTCCTCCTTCGCCCGATTCAGCTGCCGACGCACCATCTGCTGGACCGCGTGCAACTCGGAGAGAAAGGACTGTGTCTCGGGAACCGGGGAGTCCGGGGGCGCCAGAGGGAAGAGCCGTGTATGGTACCCCAAGTTGGCCAGGAACGGGGTGGTCTGGGTGGAGGTGTGTTGGGAGTTGTTGAAGGCGAACTCCGCCAGGGACAGGTAATCGGCCCAGTTGTCCTGCTGTTGATTCACGAAGTACCGGAGGTACTGCTCCAGGACGCCGATGACCTCCGTCCCGCTGTCGGTCTCCAGATGGTGCGCCAACGACAGGCACACCTGCACCTCCAATGCGGCCATCAGGCTCTTCCAAAAGCGAGCCGTGAACTGCGCCCCACAGTCCGACACCACCCTGTCCTGCAGACCGTGGAGATGGAAGACGTGCTGCAAGAAGAGATGGGCCGTCTTGGTGGCGGTGGGCACGGGATGAAGTGTGCCATCTTGGTGAGCATGTCCACCACCACCAGCACCGTGGTGAACCCCGAGGACGGCGGCAGGTCCATCAGGAAGTCCATGGAAATCGCCCCCCAGGGTCTGTCAAGAGTCGGCAAGGGCTGGAGGAGACCGGGAGGGGCCCCCGTGGTGGCCTTGGCTTGCCGGCACGGCACGCAGGACGTCACGTAGGCATGGACGTCATGCCACACCCGGGGCCACCAGAAGGTCCGCGTCACCAGGTTGAGAGTCTTGAAAAACCCGAAATGGCCCGCTGCAGGGTTGTCGTGGCACTGGGCCAGGACGAGGGACCGGAGCGGTCCCGTGGGCACATACAACCGCCCCCGGAACTTGAGTACGTCGTCTTCCAATGTCCATGGAGACGTGGGGCCCGCCTCCGCTCGCCGCTGCTGAGACCAGGCGTCTTGGCGCTATGCCTCTCGCACCTGGGCCCGTAAGTCCACCGGTTCCCATGCGGCGGCCAAGGCTTCCGCCGGCAGTACTGTCCATGGAGGAAGAGGGTCTTGGGCGCTCAGGTACTCCGGCTTACGGGACAGGGCGTCCGCCCTCCGGTTGTGGCCACTGGGGATATAGGTTACGCGGAAGTTGAACCGGGCAAAGAACAGCGACCACCGGATCTGCCGCTGGTTCAACTTCCGAGCCGTGGTGAGATGTTCGAGGTTCCGATGGTCCGTTCAGACCGCCACCTGATGCCGGGCCCCCTCCAGGTGGTGCCGCCATGCCTCGAATGCGGCCTTGATAGCCAGCAACTCCTTTTCCCAGATGGTATAGTTGCGCTCGGAAGGGTTGAGCTTCCGCGAGTAGTACGCGCAGGGAAAAAGAGTGCCGCCATCCGCCGGGGCCTGTAGCAGCACCGCTCCGAGGGCAACGTTGGAGGCGTCCGTCTCCACCACGAAAGGCCGGTGCGGGTCAGGATGTCGCAGGATGGGCTCCGTGACGAAAGCCTTTTTGAGAGCCGTGAAGGCTTCCTCCTGTGGGGGACCCCACCGGAACGGGACCTTCTTCTGGAGGAGCTGGGTGAGCGGAGCCGTCAGCGTGGCAAAGCCCAGATGAAGGTCCGATAGTAATTGGCGAAGCCCAGCAGCCGCTGGACATCCTTCACCCGACGCAGGGCTTCCCAGCTGCTCAGGGCCTCCACCTTGTGCTGGTCCATGGCGATCCCCTCGGGTGAGAGGATGTGCCCGAGGAACTCGATGGACGTTTGGAGGAAAAAGCACTTCTCCAGCTTGGCGTAGAGCTGGTGCTCCCGCAGGCACTGCAGGACCAGGCGGAGGTGCTGGAGGTGACTTTCCCTGGACCGGGAGTAGACCAGGATGTCAACAGGTAGATCACCACGAACCGATCCAACATGTCCCGGAACACATCGTTCATAAAATGTTGGAAGACGGCGGGGGCGTTGGTCAGCCCGAACGGCATGACCGTGTACTCGTAGTGTCCGTACCGGGTGCCGAATGCCGTCTTCCACTCGTCCCCTTCACGCATCCGCACCAGGTTGTAGGCCCCCCAGAGATCGAGCTTGGTAAAGATGGAGGCCTCCCGCAACCGGTCCATCAGCTCCAGGATGAGCGGCAGGGGGTAGCAATTCCGCACCGTGATGGCGTTCAGCCGGCGGTAGTCGCAACACAGGCGCAAATCCTCCATCTTCTTTTTCACGAAGAGGACCGGGGCCAACAGAGGGGACTTGGAAGGCCGGATGAACCCTCGGGCCAGATTTTTGTCCAGAAAGTCCCTTTTGTCCAGAAACTCGGGCTCGGACATGGAATACAGGCGTCCCGTTGGCAGTGGGGCGCCGGGCTGCAGGTCCATGGGACAGTCGTAGGGCCGGTGCGGGGGCAAGCGGTCCGCCTCCTTTTCGCTGAAGACGTCAACGAAGTCCTGCAGCTCAGTGGGCACGGCGACGGCCGGGGTGAAGACGTCCTGGCCGGTGCAGGTGTGGCGGATGTGGTCGACACACTGCAGGCTGGGGAACGAGATGGCGTTCCGCGACCAGGCCACCTGAGGGTCGTGAGTCCGTAGCCAGGCGAGTCCGAGGATCACCGGGAAGTGGAGGTCCGCCGTCACGTAGAAGCGAATCGCCTCCTCGTGGTCCCCGATGGCGAGGCGCAAGGGCTGCGTTGCAAAGTTAATGGGTCCGGCCACCAGCTCCCTCCCGTCGATGGTCTCGACGCTCATCGGAGGGTCTACCGGAACCAAGGGGACACCAAAATGGTCCACGAAGGCCCGGTCCATAAAGTTCGTGGTGGCACCCGAATCCACCAGCGCGTGCGCCGGGATCCCTTCCGGCCGGTCACCCACCCACACCCAGGTGTCCAAAATCAGGTGCCGAGGGGGCCCAGGGTCCACGTCGGCCATGTCTGGCGGGGGCTTGGTCCGTGCCCGACCTAGGGTTTCCCCTGGGCCGGGCCTGCCCCGTTTCCCGACTGGCCAGGCCAGGATTTGGGGACGGGCGTACGTGCTCCGCCGCGCTTCCTGGGGCATGCGGTGGCGAAATGGCCGGGCTTCCCACAGTACAAGCACAGCCCCCCTTGGCGCCTCCAGTTCCACTCCTGGGCCGTCAGGCGAGGCCTGGCCGCTCCTAACTCCATGGGCTCCGCGGCGGCGGCCACGAAGCGTGGGGCGGCCCGGGACGGGGTCGGCACGGGTCGAGGGAGGGCGACGGTCTTTGACGGTTGCTGGCGGCGACAGGACGGGCGTTGCTGGGGACGGGTGTCGAGGCGCAGGCAGAGGGGCACCAGGTCAACGAGGGTCCGCGGCACCTCCACCCGAGCCAGCTCGTCCTGGAACTCTTCCGAAAGGCCCCTCTTGAACGCGTCCGCTAGTGCCGTGTCGTTCCAGTCCGAATCATGGCACAGCAACCGGAATTCCGTGATGTACTCCCGGAGGGGGCGGGGCCCTTGTTGGATCTCTCCAAGGTGCCAGGCAGCCGTCTGGGCCCGCACGGGGTCTTCATACATCAGGCGCAGTTGCCCCCAGAACCCCTGGTAGTCTGCCAGCAAGGGGCTGTCCCTGAGCACCAAAGGCGTGGCCCACTGCGCAGCCTGGCCAGACAACAGGTTTATCACGAAGGCCACCCTGGCCCGGTCATCTGGAAAGTCCCCCGGCCGCATTGCCATGTAGGTCTGGCACTGGGCCATGAAGGCCGGGAACATCTCCATCCGTCCTGAGAACTTCTCCGGCACCGGTACCGGGCTGTGGCGCTGAGGAGGAGGAGGTTGGACTGCTGGGGCATTCCCAGCAGCCAGTTGAGCAGTCAGCTGGGCGACTTGCTGTTGCAGTTGCTGGTTATCTGCTTGTAGCTGCTGCACAATCTGCGCCAGCTGTTGCTGATCCATCTTGTAGATGTGTGAGGAGTCAGGCAAGATGTCGTGTCCCACTCCTCCGCTGACGACCAGGTCAGGGAAATCCGAATCAGGCTTGCCTCTGCAGCTCTGCCCAAAGTCCTAGCAAAGTCCTCAGAGCTGGCAGGAGACCAGTAAGTGACTTCAGCAAGATAAGTTCGACTTTGCCTGACTCAGAGACTGCCAGAAAGCAGATCCTTTATATAGGCCATGGGGTGTGGCTCCATGACTTAGCACTCATTAAGGCCTGCCTATCCAATCTTCTGATGCGAGGGTCACTCCAATCAGCTGTTGGAAGTAAACTTTCCTCAGGCTCACATGCTGTGGAGGAGGGGGAGGGGTCTAGCTGCTCCGTTTGCCTGGGCATGGAGCCAGGGCTGGGGCCGGGGGATGCTCCCTCCTCTGCAGCCTGCTTGGGCATGGAGCCAGGGCTGGGACCGGGAGGTGCCCCCTCCTCTGCAGCTTGTCTGGGCATGGAGCCAGGACTGGGGCCGAGAGGCATACATTCCTCCGTGTTCGGGAGCAGATAAGCAGTCCTAGCAAAGTCCTCTGGGCAGGCAGGATTCCAGAAAGTGACTTCAGCAAGATATGTTTAGACTTTGCCTGACTCAGAGAATGCCAGAAAGCAGGTCCTTTATATAGGCATGGGGTGTGGCTCCATGACTCAGCACTTATCCAGGCCTGCCCCTCCCTTCCTTCTGTTGCCTCCGTTTATCAAGTCTTCTGACGCGAGGGTCACTCCGGTCTGCAGCTGTTGGCAATTGACCTCCCTCAGGCTCACATGCTGTGGAGGAGGGGGAGGGGTCTAGTTGCTCCGTTTGCCTGGGCATGGAGCCAGAGCTGGGGGCTGGAGATACTTCCTCCTCTTCAGCCTGTCTCGGCATGGAGCCAGGGCTGGGGCCGGGAGGCATACTAGGACATTCCTCCGTGTTCGGAAGCAGATAAGAAGGCCCCGGCTGTGGTGAGATCGGACGAGACACAACACTTGGTTTCAATATAGGCAACTAAGTGCTAGATGGAAAGAAGATCAAAAAATTGGTATAATGCAAAGGGAGGAAAACTTAATAAAGCAAATTAGAAATCAGACCCAGGAGCATATAAAGAGATTGTATAATGTGTTGCTTGAATTAGATTCGGAAAAGGATTTGGTAAAGGATTGTATGATAAAATGGGCACAGAATATTCAGGAACCAATAAGGTTGGCAACGTGAGAGAATATCTGGGTTAGAAATGTTAAGTTTACACAAACACAGAATCTAAGGGAAAATTTTTATAAGATGTTTTATAGATGGCACTTAGATCCCAAAAAATTATCATGTATGTACCCTGATATCCAAGCGAAATGTTGGAGATGTGACTGTGATGATGCTACATATTTTCATATTTGGTGGACTTGCAAGAAAATTAAGGCCTTTTGGATAAGAATTTGGTGGATTATTCAAAATGTCTTGAAGAAGAAGATAAAGTTCCTATCGCAATTTTTCCTGTTGGGAATCATAACAGATTGTACAGTGACTGAGATTAAATTGATTTTAAACTTAATAACAACAGCAAGGCTGCTGATTGGACAATATTGGGGGGAAAAAGAATTACCTACAATAGAAGAATGGATATTGAAAGTTACTAACTTGGCTGAGATGGCTAAAATCTCAGCCTTTTTGAAAGACAATACGCAGGAAAGATATTTAATTGAATGGAAAAAATGGATTGATTATTTACAAAACAGATATCGGATTAAGAGATATCAGATTGCCTTTGAATAATTAGGATGTATTATTTTAGAATGTAATGGGGGAGGTTAGGAAATGAAAAGACTCGGATGAGGTTAATTGGATTAGAAGGGAAAATTTTACTCTATGTTTGGTTTATGTATAACAATACCTTGTGATTGACCAGAGAAGCGGGGTTGGTGGGTGAAGGGAGGGGTGAAGGGGGTTTTGAGGGGAGGGGAGGGGGAAAAGGGGGAAAAATATTTTTGTTTGTTAAAACTTTTTCAATAAAAAAAAATAGTATATTTTGGATGTTCAGTAGTAGTAAATAAATAGGGAAATTGACATGTGTGACATCAACCTTTGACGTGAGTGACATCAAGTTGGCCACACCCACCCAGTCACATGATTACCCAGCTACGGCCACGCAGTCACATGACCAAGCCACGTCCACTATCATATGACTATCAAGCCATGCCCACAAAATAAGCCACAAAATAAGCCATGCCCACAGAACCGGTAGTAAAAAAATTTAGAACCCACCCCTGATTTTCATCCATGGAATCTTTCCCAAGTTAGCATGGTATCTTGCTGCGGCAGTTGGAGGGTCTGGGGGTGGGAGGCACCGTTTTACGGTGGTTCTCCTCCTACCTCTCCGACCGCTCGCAGACGGTGTTGACAGGGGGGCAGAGATCGACCGCTAGGCAACTTACTTGTGGGGTGCCGCAGGGGTCGATTCTCTCACCCCTCCTGTTCAACATTTATATAAAGCTCTGGGAGAGATCATTCGTGGTTTCGGGGTGAGTTGTTAGCTGTACGCTGACGATACTCAGCTGTACATTTCCACCCCGAACCACCCCAACGAAGCCGTCAATGTGATGACTCAGTGTCTTGAGGCCGTTTGGGTCTGGATGGAGACGAACCGGCTCCGACTCAACCCATCCAAGACGGAGTGGCTGTGGATGCCGGCGTCCTGGCACAGTCAGCTTACTCCTGTGGGGGGGCGAATCGTTGGCCCCCAGGGAATCGGTGCGCAATTTAGGCGTTCTCCTGGATGCACGGCTGTCTTTAGAAGACCATTTGACGTCCGTCGCCAGGGGAGCTTTTTATCAAGTCCGCCTGATTCGCCAATTGTGCCCTTTCCTGGACCGGGACTCGTTATGCACAGTCACTCATGCCCTCGTCACTTCCCGCCTGGATTACTGTAATGCTCTCTACATGGGGCTCCCCTTGAAGAGTATCCAGAGGCTCCAACTGGTACAGAATGCGGCCGCGCGGGGGATTGAGGGAGCTCCTCGTAGCTCCCATGTAACACCTCTCCTGCGCAGGCTGCATTGGTTGCCGGTGGTCTTCCGGGTGCGCTTCAAGGTGTTGGTTATCACCTTTAAAGCGCTCCATGGCATCGGACCGGGATATTTATAGGACCGCCTGCTGCCGCCAGTTACCTCCCATCGTCCGGTGCGTCCAGTGCGCTCTCACAGGGAGGGCCTCCTTAGGGTGCCGTCGGCCAACCAATGTCGGCTGGCGACCCCCAGGGGAAGAGCATTCTTTGTGGGGGCCCCGGCTTTGTGGAACGAGCTGCCGGTGGGACTCCATCTTCTCCCTGATCTTCGGACCTTTAAACGCGAGCTCAAGACTTTCTTTTTTCACCAAGCGGGGCTGGCCTGATTGATTGATTTTAATATTTGGGGGGGTATAGCGGGCTTCTTAACAGGGTTTTTATCTTTTGTAATTTTTATCTAATATTTTTAAGTATACAGAGGTTAAATTAGATTTTTAATCTTGTTACGGTATTTTAAATTGTTTTTGGATTATTGTCGTTTTATTTGCTGTACACCGCCCTGAGTCTTCAGAGAAGGGCGGTATAAAAATGTGAATAAATAAATAAATAAATAAATAAATAAATAAATAAATAAATAAATAAATAAATAAATTCTATATTTAAAAAAACCCCAAATATAAAAAACTAAGGACACGTTGTGTGGCCAGGGGTGAAGTGGGGAAATGTGGAATTTGTTGTTACTTGATCAGCTACCTCCACTGTGCTGTTCTCTCATTAGGGCTCCAAGCCAACTGGCAGAAGCATGTCTTTAGGTCCTTACAAAAGGATAGGACAGTTGGATTATTGTCTACCTTGCTTGTATGTTATGAAAATCTATGACAGATTGGAGAAAATTACAACAGGAATAAGAAATATAATAAAACCTGGTGCTTTTGTGTATATGTTTTTCCTTTAGACTGCAAAAACATTATCCCATACCAAAACCTGCATAATAATTCCTGGCAAAATTCAATATCTCAGGTACTACAAAATGTATATAAGCAGAATAATCTTTTCAAATGTCTTTCTGAGAAATCATTTGATCCCAGGGCATCTGCAGGGCATGGTTATAAAAAAAGGTCAAGATGGCAGCCACAATGTGTGACATCTAAAAACCAGGTAGAGCTTCAATAACATGCCCATGACTACCATCTTGGCTAGGAGGCATCTGCTAGCCATGGCTTGCATACAACAGCATAGAAAATCTAAAAAGAGGCAACTCTTTTTGCCCTTTAAAACAGCTCCTGGTATTGAGTGAAAAATCTCTGGCCTTTCCTTTATTTTGATGTACCTTCCTGGGCTAGGGAGGAGGGAGGGAATGGCTTGGGGTCATCTGTTTTGTCTCAGCACCGAGGGAACGAGCAAGCAGCACCTGACAACTTCTTATCACTTTTTCACCTCAAGGTTCTCACAACAACTTCACATCTTTGGATTGGCTCACCTCAGACTGGACGGGGGGTGGGTGGGGATTTCTACAATGTTTAACCTAATGCTTTTGAGTGAGAATTTAGATCCTGCCTATTCTTCTTGCTATCACCATCTCCCAATAAAAGTTCCTTTTGAAATGCTGCCTGTTTCAAGAGTTCTGCTTTCTTGAGGGGATAGGAAAGGCAAGTCCTTACATTAGGCAGGATGTACACTGAGGAATTCCGAGACCTGGTTTGCCATATGGATTGGTCAGAAGACATCCTTGTGAGCTGTTTCAAAAATGGGCTGAATGATGACCTCTACCATGCTTGCATCGCCCACAGAACCCCGAATTGCCACCAGACTGGTACATCCTTGCAGAGGAGGTGGAGATCGACCAAGTGAGGAACCAGTACTGGTCCAGCCGAGTCTGGAAACGGTCCTCACTCGACTTACAGCAAGATTGCCACTAAGCTCCCAGCAGTTTCTGTGCTCAACCGCCTGCTTCAAGTGTGGCAGGGAGGGCCACTGAGCTGCAGAATGCTGAGTGAAAGCCCTGGTTGAGAAGGGAGACCACCCAGCTGGGGGGAGCCTAAGAAAACCCATGTAGCATGGAAAAGACACGACCATGAAAAGCAGCAAAGTTGTCGAGTTCTGTCCTTTCCCGAAGACCGGAGTGGGAATTCCAACCTCATCAGAAGAGGAACCCGACCCATCCAATAGCAATTTTGAAGATGACCTCTTGGTAAGTGGGCCATTCAAGCCGGTCACCCTGCCCCTAGAACTGTTAATCCCCAGCTTCAGGAAGAAAGTCAAGCTAAGAGCCTTTCTGGACTTGGGGTGCACCAGATGCTTAATAAGCCCAAACCTGGTAGGGAGCCTGGTGGTCTGCCTGAAGAGACTAAAAAACCCAATTGTATTGTGTCAACTAGATGGTTTGTCACAGGTGGAGTCCCAGCCACATTTGCCACTGAGGCCATAGGGAGCCAAACTGAGACTCTAATTTTCATTGTGGCACCCAGGATGGAATGGCCCTTTGTTTTAGGATTAACATGGCTTAAGCAATGGAACCCACTGGTGAATTGGAAGGAGAGATTCCTTAAGTTCCCAAGAGGGGACCCAGCTCCAAACAGCAGCAACCATGAACAGGGGGATGGTCAAATTAAAGAAACCACTGTGGCTTGAACAATGAGTCTCTGAAGAACATACCCCGCGAGTACCGGTACCTAGCCAAGATAATCAGTGAGACAGGCTTGGACAAGGTCCCCCCTCACGAGCCCACAGACTGTGCAATTTAAATTGTCCCTGGAGCTAAGCTGCCAAAGCCAAAACTATATTCCATGACTCCCAGAGAGCTGGATGAGTTACACACCTTCATAGCAAGAACCTAGCCCAAGGTTTCCCAACCACCTATTTATTTTTTATTTTATTTATTTATTTGTCAAACACAACAGTATATATAAGTATAAGCATGAAATAACCATACGAATTGGATACAATCAAAGGGAACATTAGGACAGGAACGGTAAGCATGCTGGTGCTCTTATGCACACCCCTTAACCTAGACCCAACATAGTGCCCTGGTACTGTTCCGGGAGAAGAAAGATGGGTCTCCTTGCTTATGTGTTGATTATAGGGGTCTTGAACACAGTGTGCTTCGAGAACATGTACCTTCTACCCCCCTCATGAAAGATATGCTAACTCACCTGTCAAAAGAAAGTTTTTTTCTAAGTTAGACTTCAGGGAGGCCTATTACAGAGTCAGAAACAAAGAGGGAGATGATTGGAAAGTCATGTTTAACTGCCCCCTCAGATGTTTCCAGTTCAATGTACTTCCTTTTGGGTTACAAGGAGTCCTTGCCATGTTCATGCAGCTGATAAATGAAGTGCTCCATGAACACCTATATAATGGGATTTTAATGACTTATTAATTTACAACAAAACAAAAGCTGAACACGTGAAGCTCATCTGTGTGGTTCTAAATAAACTCTGTGCCACTAAACTATACACCAAACTCTCCAAATGGGAATTACACAAGGAAAAAATATACTACCTGGGCTATTGAATTTCTCATGAAGGGTTGGAAATCAGTGGTGGGTTTCAAATTTTTTTACTACTGGTTCTGTGGGCGTGGCTTGCTTGGTGGGTGTAGCTTGGTGGTCATTTGACTGAGTGGTTGTGGCCAACTTGACGCCACTCATGGCCACAGCCACTCAGTCACATGACCACCCCACCTAGCCATGCCCATAGAAAAAGGTAGGATTTTTTTTAAAATTTCTACCTATCTACTTATTTTCTGCCCAGGCCTGGCCTAATCTATCAAAGGCCTCCTCTTGCATGCCGCCCCACCTTCCCTTTGCCAGTTGCATGCGTTGCCCCATTTCCCATCCTTCAGCAGCCCCAGCCCTAGCCCATAGCCTCTTTCTTCGGGCTGCTTACCTTCCTCCCACAGTAGCTGGTTCAGAGTCCAGAAGGCAAGCTGATCTCCGGTAGTTTTCGGCAGCCTCCAGCCAGCTGCTGCTGGGAAGAGCTGGCAAAGAGGGGACAACTTTGAGCCACTTTGCGGCTATGGTGGCTGGCTGCAGGCCACTGAAAACTACCAGAGGTCACCAAAAAAGCTGCTGCCATCGCATCCCATTCCCTGCTGCATCACACTCAGACTGACGCATCTCATTGCCTGCTGTGTCAGTCCGAGCACGATGCAGCAGGCAATGGGATGCCCATGTGCAGCTGGTGTGAAGAACAGGGTGGCGATGGCAGTGGCTTTTTCAGTGATGTCCGGTAGTTTTTGGCAGCCTGTGGCCAGCCACCACAACTGCAAAGCAGCTCTCAAAGAGGCTTTTTCTTTTCTGATTTAACTGCAAGAAGCCTCCCAGCTGTTGCCTCTTTGCCAGCTGCTTCCAGGCATTTGTGTGGTGGGCGGGGCAAGCGAGCAGTGATCAGGCTACTGGTTTGGAGACCCAGGCCAAATTACTGCTACCGGTTTGCTTTAACCAGTGTGAACCGGTAGAAACCCACCACTGGTGGAAATGGACTCGGAGAAAATTCGGACAGTGATCAAATGGGCACTTCCCCGCATGAGAAAGCAACTACAGAGCTTCCTTACTTTTGCAAATTTTTATAGGCAATTCATTCTGGTATTCACCCAGATCACTCTCCCCATCACTAACTTACTAAATATGAAAGTGGGGGGGACAAGCCAAAACCTAACCAACCTCTAAAATGGATGATGGAATGCCAAGCCACATTTGAAAAGCTAAAAAGACTTTTTACACAGAACTGGTGCTATAACATCTGGACCCAGAAAATCCTTTTATCATCCAAGCTGATGCCAACAATGTAGCAGTCAAAGCTATTTTGCTCCAAGAGAACGAGCAGGGCCAGCTGCAGTCCTCTGTATACACCTCAAAAAAACTAATGGAAACAGAGCAATGTTGGGCATTGTGGGAGAAAGAAGCCTACTCTGTCTGTTGGGCCCTTCTCACTTGGCACCACTTCTTGGAGGGGAATAATATTCCATTCTAGGTGTGGACTGATCATAAAAACCTGGAAGCCTTCTGGGGAGGCAGACTTCCTAGCTGATGCACTGTTGAGATTGCCATAATACAACAGCACCAAGCCAGAAATAGTCAAGCCTCTGGTCCCAGCTTCACAGTTAGTGGCCATGTTACCACCAGAGCAAAGGCCAAAGGAGACTCATCTCCAGACAATTGCCACCATCGTATCTTTTAAGAGGCCATAGACAATGATGAATGGTTCCTGAGCCACAAGGACTCCTGCTCGATAAAGGATGGCCTGCTTCGGGTGGGAAGAAAATTGTATGTCCTAGCCAGTGAAAGACTAAAACTCATGCAAACCTGCTATGACTCCAAAATGGCAAGGCACTTTGGGTTTGTGAAACTCTCCACTTACTAAAAAGGCAGTTTTGGTGGCCAGCCCTCAAAAAAGACATTGAAAACTATGTGCCCAGCTGCCCTATTTGTGCCTCTGCCAAAAGGCAACAAGGGAATTGCCTGGCCCCCTCTTACCAGTAGCCAAGCCTTCAGTACCCTGGATAGAGATCTCTATGGACTTATAGAACTGCCTGAAAGCAAGCATAGAACTGCCTGAAAGCATCCGTCATTTGGGTAGTGATGGATCTGTTTCTGAAATGAGCCCACTTCATCCCATGCCAAAAAATCCCCTCAGCCAAAACACTGGTCAAACTATTCTTACACCGCATATATCACCTACATGGAGCCCCACGACGGATAATCTCAGACTTTGGGGTCTAATTCACCTCAAAGTTCTGGAGTGCATTTCTCGCCCTTTTGGGAACAGATCAGGGTTTGAGTTTGAGTCACCACTCACAAATGAATGGTGGGACGGAACAAACAAACTTGGTCCTGGAACAATACCTCAGATACTTCATAAACTACCAACAAGACAACTGGACTGACCTCCTTCCCTTCGCAGAGATCGCTTATAATAATGCAGTGCATATCAGCATCAGATTTACTCCATTCCTCAGGGCCACTGGGCAGGACTTCAACCCAATGCCAGAACTTCTAGCTGAAGAACCCACCATACTATCCCTGAAAGATTGGATGGAACAACTATGAAACACCTGGCTAGTCATATGCAAAGCCTTAAACGAAGCGAGAGCTGCTTACAAAGCACAGGCAGACAAAAAACGAATAGAACTGAAACCATTCTGAGTCGGAGATAGAGTATATCTCTCCACTCTGTTCCTACAGTCCCTGCAGCCCTCAAAAAAGCTGGGACCCAAATTCATAGGCTTTTTCCCCATTACATGTATTATAAACCAAGTTACAGTGGAACTCCAGTTACCAAAAACCCTGAGATAAGTACATCCAGCATTCCACTGTAGCCTCCTAAAGCCTCACCTTTAAGACATAAAACTGCTGCACTCATTAGGGTTGAGGGTGAGCAGCATTCTGAAATCAAGAAAATACTTGAGTCAAAAAAGCACCATGGCATAATCCAGTATCTACTGGCTTGGAAAAACTTCCCCTCATCTGAAAATGAGTGGGTACATAAAAAACATGTTAGGGCCCCTAGATTACTAAAACAGTTTCACACCCATTATCCAGATAAACCTAACTAACCATTTATGTTTTCTCTTCCCCCTCCTTGTTGTCTTTTCTTCCAGGTGGACCTCTCCTTCTCCTGGGGTGGGGGGCAGCATGTCAGGTCCCCAAAAATCCCTATCGGGATACTGCCATTCTGAGGAGAGGAGGGCTGGTGACATTTTATGAGCTTTTTAAATCTCAGGCCTTTACTTTGATGTATCTTCCTGGACTAGGGAGGAGGGAGGGAATAGCTTGGGGCCATCTGTTTTGTCTTAGCACCAAAGGAATGAGCAAGTGGCACCTAATTTCTTATTACCTTCTCACCTTGAGGTTCCCACAACAACTTCACACCTATGGATTGGCTTTCCTCAGACTGGAGGGGGGGAGGGATTTCTACAATGTCTAACCTAATGCTTTTGAGCGGGAACTTCAGATCCTGTGTATTCTTGCTATCACCATCTCCCAATAAAAGTTTCTTTTGAAATGCTGCCTATTTCAAGAGTTCTGCTTTCTTTCCCCCCCCTTTTTTTGTATATATGTTTTATCTGTAATTTTCCCTTAACAGCCATACATATTTTGTGGACAGTGTATTGACTGGGTCATTATACTTTTTACACAATGCTAACAATAATAATACACTTAACTATACATAATCAGAGTCTTCCAACTTCTAACCTTAACATGCACATCATAATTATAATCTATTATATATCAGTGTGTGTAATACTATTTTCCCAATTTGTACTCAATTCCCCTCCCACCATTTGTTGGGCTTCTTCTACATTCACATCTTTGTCTTTAAACAATACCATTCTCTCCTTATGATTCTTTGTCACTTCTACATAAATACATTTAAACATCAATAACATTTCTTCATACAATGTATTTGTTGACCCCTTTTGAGTCACTAATAGTTTAATACTTTAAAAGTTATTCTATATTTCACCATAATTCCAATCTCCCAATTATCTAGAAACACCAATAAGGCCAATTATTAATAAGGATTAATCAGTCCCAGGATTATATCTCCAGGTCCCCTAAATTTGTAGTCCTTGAAATCTATAAATTTCAATATACTTTTTACACACTATTAATAATAACAATCCCCTTCATGGATTACTGCCTTGTCGTGGTGAAGGGGCTTGCATAGCACAATGAAGCTATGAGCTATGCCATGCAGGGACACCCAAGATGGACAGGTCATAGCAGAGAGTTCTGACAAAATGTGATCCACTGGAGAAGGAAATGGCAACTCACTCCAGTATCTTTGCCATGAAAACCCCATGGACAGTACAAAAAGGAAAAAAAGATATGACGCCGGAAGATGAGCCCCTCAGGTTAGAAGGTGTCCAAAATGCTACTGGGAAAGAGCGGAGGGCTAGTACTAATAGCGCCAGAAAGAATGAAGCAATTGGGTCAAAGCCGAAGGAACGCTCAGCTGTGGATGTATCTGGTGGTGAAAGGAAAGTCTGATGCTGTAAAGATTTTTTCTCCATAGGAACCTGGAATGTAAGATCCATGAATCAAGGTAAACTGGACGTGGCCAAACAAGAGATGACAAGACTGAACATTGACACCTTAGGAATCAGCAAACTAAAATGGACAGGAATGGGTGAATTTAATTCAGATGACCATTAGGTATACTACTGTGGGCAAGAATCCCTCAGAAGAAATGGAGTAGCCTTCATAATCAATAAAAGAGTAGTAAAAGCAATACTGGGATACAATCCCCAAAATGACAGAATGATCTCAGTTCGAATCCAAGGCAAACCATTCAATATCATAGTAGTCCAAGTGTATGCCCCACCCACTGGTGCTGAAGAGGATGAAATTGACTGGTTCTATGAAGCCCTACAACACCTTATAGAATTAACACCAAAAAATGATGTCCTTATCATCATGGGGGATTGGAATGCTAAAGTAGGAAGCCAAAAGATAACCGGAATAACAGACAAATTGTCAGGGTTCCAAGGAATACCCCCAACGAAATAAAGCTCTGAGGCTTGAGGTTCCTCAAAGTTCCAATTTATTAGAGATGTCATGTTGGCACACCTGAGAAAACCCGAAACTGAAAGCTTCTAGGTTTTCCACAGCCAGCTGACAGTTCACAGCCCTGCCCCACACCCACAAGTTCATCACATTGTCCAATCAACTCTTTACACTCAATTGGATATAACCTTCAGGCAGTCTCCATCCGATTCAAGATGTCCTTGGATACGGTATGTTGTTATGACTAACTTTCTACTGCTCCAACAACAACCCCCTTCCAACTTCCTCAGCTAAAATATGTGGCAGTTAAGAAGCAAAAAAGAAAATTGCCTTCCAAAACTGACAGGCTTCCCCCTCCCTCAGGAAAAGAACGAATCCTGGAAAAAGACTGAAGTCAGGGGTTAACACAATTAGCACCTTAACCAGCTCTCCTTCCCTCAGGAGGACCCTTAGGCTTATCAGGGAATTTATCATGAAACTGCCTAACTAAGGTGTCTGCCTGAACATCCCAACTCTTAACCCACGTGGTTTCAGACAAGGGATATCTCTTCCAATGAACCAAATATTGCAAACGTCCCCTCTGCAATCTGGAGTCCAAAATCTTCTTCACCTCATAATGAGTCTCACCCTGCACCACAATCGGCCTTGGGGGAGCAGCAGGTTAATGTCTCAGTTTAGATCCCACAGCAGGCTTTAACAGGCTGCAGTAGAAAACAGGATGAATTTTTCCCAGCATGCGGGGAAGATTTAACTGTACAATCATTGGATTAATCACTTTCACTATGGGGAAAGGGCCTAAATATTTTGGTCCCAACTTCTTACTCTTCAAACTCAAACGTATGTATTTGGTGGAAAGATACACGCGATCACCCACCCAAAAGGGGGGTTGGAGAGATTGGTGTTTGTCTGCTTGCTTTTTGTATGCTTCGGCCGTTTCATTCAGGCTCTCTTGGTATTCTCCCAGCCTTTCTTTAATGACTCCATCCATTCATTCAGAGTCATGGAAGAAGGCTGTTCTTTTGGCAGTTCTGGCATAGGGACAAATTCCATGCCACTCGTAATCTGAAAAGACGTCAGTCCCGTAGTACTATGCACCGCATTATTGTATGCCACTTCTGCGAAAGGAAGCAAGTCAGCCCAATTATCTTGCTGGTAATCCACATAACATCTTACGTATTGTTCCACCATGGCATTAGCACATTCTGCAGCTCTGTTTGTACTCAGATGGAAAGCATAGCTAAGCCTCTGAGATGACCCAATGGACCTTAAGAACTCCCTCCAGAACAGTGGTTCTTAACCTTTATAGTGCTGCGACCCCTTTAATACATTCCCCACGATGTGGCGACCCCAACCGTAAAATTATTTTCGTTCATAGGCCTAAGTAACTGTACTGTACCTATTCTGTACCTGCAATCACCATGGACTTACTCTATGTCATAGAGTTTCTCAATTCCTGCTGTAACTATTGAAGTAAAACTGTACCGTAAAAAACCGTCACTATATTTTCTTTTCTTAACATTCATTTCCTGGATTACCGCTGTGAGCCTTTGTGGCTTACTTCTGCAGAAATTCCCTGAAAGCGACATGGGCTTGCCCTGATGCACTTCAGGAAGACCGCTGATTGATTTCATCGCAGTGATAGGCAGCGATCTCAGCATGCCTCAGCAGCCACAGAAGGGGGGGGGGAAGCAGCAAACTGTTTTTTTGAATTTATCGCACCTGAAGCCGTAATGTCTAATGATCTGAACTCTTTGCGATTGCCTTGAGGACGGAGGCATTAAAGCGGAGACTCCTCCCCTATTAAGTTTATCACACCTGAAGCCAGATTAGGCTAGTGATTGGGAGTGATTTCAGATGGCTTGAGAGGGAGACATCAGAGCAAAGATGTCTCTCTTTTTTAATTCATCACGCCTGAAGCCGAATTCAGCTAGCGATTTGAAGAGCCTGCAGCTGGCTTGTGGAATCAACCATTGGAGCGCGATTGTTCGACTCTCAAGTATACTTTCCATATTTTCGATGGTATTTGGCGACCCCTGGTAAATCGTCATTTGACCCCCAACGGGGTCGCGACCCACAGGTTGAGAACCGCTGCTCCAGAACTTAGCGGTGAACTGAACTCCTCGATCAGAGATCACCCATCTGATCTCCATGCAGCCAGTAGATCTGTTTGACAAACATCTTGGCTAATCTCTTAGCCGAGGGAAGTCCAGAACAAGGAATAAAATGGGCCTGTTTGGAGAACAGGTCTATCACAGTCCATGTTACTGTATTTCCAGGAGCTCTATGATAAAGTCCATAGCTATTTCTTCCCATGGGCAGCTGGGCTCAGCAACCTGTTGAAGGCTTCCCCGGTCTTGTCTTATTGCTGGCACATGTGGCACAACTTTTTACGTAGTCCTCCACATCAGTTTTCATCTTTGGCCACCAAAACTGCCGTCTAATCAGATTCGGGTTAATATCACGGTTCCAAGGAACTCCCCCCAACTAAATAAAGCTCTGAGGCTTGAGGTTCCTCAAAGTTCCAATTTATTAGAGATGTCATGTTGGCACACCTGGGAAAACCCAAATCTGAAAGCGTCCAGGTTTTCCACACCCAGTTGACAGTTCACAGCCCTGCCCCACACCTACAAGTTCATCACATTGTCCAATCAACTCTTCATACTCAATTGGATACAACCTTCAGGCAGTGTCCATCCGATGCAGGATGTCCTTGAATACGGAATATTGTTATGACTAACTTTCTACCACTCCAACAACAACTCCCTCCCAACTTCCCCAGCTAAAATATGTGGCAGTTAAGAAACAAAAAAGAAAATTGCCTTCCAAAACTGACACAAATTTGGCCTTGGAGTACAAAATGAAGCAGGGCACTGGCTGATAGAATTCTGTCAAAATAATATGATGGTCATAGCAAACACTCTTTTCCAACAACCCAAGAGACGACTCTACACATGGAAATCACCAGATGGTCAACACAGAAATCAGATTGACTATGTGGTCTGCAGCCAAAGATGGAGAAGCTCTATACAGTAAGTAAAAACAAGATCAGGAGCTGACTGTGGCTCAGATCATGAGCGTCTCCTTGCAAAATTTAGGCTTAAATTGAACAAAGTAGGGAAAAGCCCCAGGCTACTCAGGTATGAACTAAATCATATCCCTGATGAATATACAGTAAAGATGACAAATAGATTTAAGGAATTAGATCTGATAGGCAGAGTGGCTGAAGAACTATGGATGGAGGTTCGCAACATTGTACAAGAGGTAGCAACTAAAACCAACCCAAAGAAAAAGAAAGGCAAGAAAGCAAAATGGCTGTCTGAGGAAGCTTTGCAAATAGCTGAGGAAAGAAGGGAAGCAAAAGGCAAGGGAGAAAGAGAAAGATACACCCAGCTGAATGCAGAATTCCAGAGAATAGCTAGAAGAGATAAGAATACATTCTTAAATGAACAGTGCAAAGAAATAGAAGAAAACAATAGACTAGGGAGGACCAGAGATCTCTTCAAGAAAATTGGAGATATGAAGGGAACATTTCATGCAAAGATGGGCATGATGAAGGACTAAAGTGGCAGGGGCCAAACAAAAGCAGAAGAGATTAAGAAGAGGTGGCAAAATTACACAGAAGAACTATACAAGAACGAGTTTAACATCCCTTATAACCACGAGGGGGTGGTCACTGACCTTGAGCCAGACATCGTAGAATGTGAAGTCAAAGGGGCCTTAGGACATCGGAGCAACAACAAAACTAGTGGAGGAGACAGTATTCCAGCTGAGCTGTTCAAAAACTTAAAAGACGATGCAGTAAAAGTGCTACACTCAATTTGTCAGCAAATTTGGAAAAGTCAGCAGTGGCCACAGGATTGGAAAAGTCAGTTTACATTCCAATTCCAAAGAAAGGCAATGCCAAAGAATGTTCAAACTATTGCACCATTGCACTCATTTCACATGCTACTAAGGTTATGCTTAAAATCCTACAAGCTAGGCTCCAGCAGTATGTGGTTCGAGAACTACCAGAAGTACAGGCAGGATTTTGAAGAGGCAGAGGAACTAGAGATCAAATTGCCAACATACGCTGGATCATGGAGAAAGCTAGGGAGTTCCAGAAAAACATCCACTTCTGCTTCATTGTCTATGCTAAAGCCTTTGATTGTGTGGATCACAACAAATTGTGGCAAGTTCTTAAAGAGATGGGCGTACCAGACCATCTTATTTGTCTCTTGAGAAACCTGTATGTGGGTCAAGAAGCAACAGTGCGAACTGGACACGGAACCACTGATTGGTTCAAAATTGGGAAAGGAATCCGGCAAGGCCATATACTATTGCCCTGCCTATTTAACTTATATGCAGAGCACATCATGAGAAAGGCGGGGCTGGATAAATAAAAAGTTGGAATTAAGATTGCCGAGAGAAATATCAACAACCTCAGATATGCAGATGATACCACTCTAATGGCAGAAAGCGAAGAAGAACTAAAAAGCCTCTTGATGTGGGTGAAGAAAGAGAGTGCAAAAGTTGGCTTGAAACTCAACATTAAGAAAACTAAGATCATGGCATCCAGCCCTCTCAATTCCTGGCAGATAGCTGGGGAAGAAATGGAGGTAGTATGGTTTTCCCAATTGCAATGTATGGCTGTGAAAGTTGGACCATAAGAAAGGCTGAGTGCCAAAGAATTGAAATCTTTGAACTCTGGGGCTAGAGAAGACTCCTGCGAGTCCCTTGGACTGCAAGGCAAACAAACAAGTCAGTCCTAGAGGAGATCAACCCTGACTGCTCTTTAGAAGGCCAGATCCTGAAGATGAAACTGAAATACTTTGGCCAATTAATGAGAAGGAAGAACTCACTGGAGAAGAACCTAATGCTGGGAAAGATTGAGGGGAAAAGAAGAACGGGACAACAGAGAATGAGGTGGCTAGATGGAGTCACTGAAGCAGTAGGCATGAGCTTAAATGGACTCCAGAGGATGGTAGAGGATAGGAAGGCCTGGAGGAACGTTGTCCATGGTGTCGCGATGGGTCGGACACGACTTCGCAACTAACAACAACAACAAATAATTACAATTAAGTATCATAGTCTTTCATCTTCTAACCTTAATATGCTTATGATATAATAAATTCTATTATATATCAATACGCATACTACTATTTTCCCAATTTGTACTTTCTACTTTTTTCTTTTAATTTTTAGTACAGTCACCGTATTGAAAGGTGTTTTATCTCTATCCATCATCTCTTGTCCTTTTTAAAATTTCATCATTTATTGACTCTTTGCTAACTTTTATATTTCTCTCTTGGAATCTTATATCTCTTTCTAATGTTTTTATACAAACTTGAGTATTTCCTCTGCCTAACTTGTCTCCTTCTGCTGTGTCATTTGAATACTTATCCACAATCTTTTCATTTTTGGGAGATCTTTCTTCTTTTTTCTCTGTTGTATTGTAAAACTCTTAAAGGATTATTTATTTGATTCATAATACTTATTGTTACTATCTCTTCAATGTCTTTATTATCTTGTAATTTATTTTGATTTATCTCCTCCACCCCTTCTTCTTCTGGTTTCTCATCTGTTTTCTGAATATTGTGTTCGTCTCCCCCCCCCCATTTCTTGAGGATCTTCTACACTCACGTCTTTATCTTTGAACAATACCATTATCTCTTTATGATTCCTTGTCACATCTTTATAAATACATTTAAGCATCAATAATATTTCTTCATACACCTTTATTGTCCCCTGATGAGTAATTTTGTAATAGTTTAATATATTAAGAATTACTCAATATACCACTAAGATTCCAATGTCCCAATATCTAAAAACTCCAAAAAAAGCCAATTATTAAGATTTAGTCAGTCCAAAATTATCCCGCCAAATCCTCTAAATTTATAGTCCTTTAAAGCAGGGGTGGGTTCTATTTACCTTTACTACCGGTTCACAATGGGAGTGTGCGCGCTTCTGCGCATATGCAGATCACCCATGATGACATTGTTGCGGGTGGGTAGAGCCTCCTGCCGGTTTTACTACCGAACCTAACTGGGAACAACCCACCATTGCTTAAAAGGTATAAACTGATATTTTACATCCAGTTTACACCTTCCCAATTGTCCAGGTTTTAAAGTCTTATTTAGCTTTAGTTCTTTTCTTTTTTCTTCTTTCACCTTTCTTCTTTCACCTTGTAGAATGTTCTGTCAAGTAGCATTAGTAATCCAAATCCAAATTTGCCCACCAAATTTCCTCAAATCTTTCAAATCCACCATCCAGTGAACAGTTTCAATAGAGTTTAGTTATTTGCAATCCAGTTTGTCTTAAAGATCTTCAAAGAGCTCATTAAATATTTCCAGACATCCAAATTGCCTACTGAAATAGAATCAAGGTCAAGTGGCCTTCCAGGTGTTATTTACTTTCCATCATTTCCTCTGTTTATATTTAACAATTATCACTTTCCCATGAGTTTCCCACACTGCAGTGATATTCTCCCTCCAGTAGATAGCTCCCCTCTTCCAAATTCCAACATTAAGCAGCGTGGAAAAATTGAACAGGTGACTCTCAACAGTTCAAGGGGGGTTAAAAATAAAAATAAGAAAAGCAGTTTCCCAATAATCACTTTTCAAGTTGTTATTAACTCTTCTCCAGCCTTTCTATGTTTTAAAGCTTCCATTAGACATTTCTTTCACATCTGAGTCTTTGATCTTTCTCCATGTATCCAATCGCCACTTTCTTAACATTTGGAGATTATTTTTTCGAATTCTTTTATTTGGGTTAGATCCCTAGAATAAAAGTTGGAAGTTATCTCACCCAGTTTCAATGCTCTGTCCACGAACCACTCCTGCACATAATCTTATTGTCCCAGTTGTCACAGCTTGCCAAACTTGCCAAACTTGCCATCATCCTTTCTACCGTTCGGGAGAGTTTTCTTTGGATCTTACTAAGAAATTGCAGTTTCCTCATGATTGACAAAGTATCTCTCCTTTCTTCACCATCCCTCCGGGGCGGCTTTAACCCCATAGGGTGCCCTGGCAAGCAGATACCTTCTGGTTTTCATGGAGCTCAGCAGAGTTCCACTATTTCCAGACTGTTCCCGCCATGTCACCAAGTGGTCTCTCAAGAGTTCTGCTTTCTTGAAGGGATAGGAGAGGCAATTCCTTACAGTATCTTCCCATGTGTAACAAATTAGCTGATCTCAGAAAGTAGATCAACCATACCTAGGCAGCCAGAAATGCTCAAAGCTTTAGGTTACACTTGGAAAAAAGATGCTGGTAGAAGGAATCTACTTTTGTTCTGATACCAAGACAACAACATGGATATGTCCAGGTAGTTACTTGTAGACAAGTTAATTTTGAAGAAACTTGATCCCTACCCCCCTTCATAGCTAGTGATTTCACAAAACTGCAGTCCCAGATTGCATGTATGAAAGAGTTATTTATTGCTCTGAAGCTAAAAGATTTCAAGAAAGACAGCCTGAGTGTCGGGTGAGCCTCCTTTCAGTACTCAAGAAAGAAAAACCCCAATTCCATTTTCATAGAGAAAGGTATTTTTACTGAGTATGAACTGAATGCAACCAAAGAAAAGCAAGATCTGAGGCAATAGATGGGAAAATCACATATAGGAAAATATCCCCAAAACCCTCCCCCCAAAGGTACAGTCAGTACCCCATGTTCCTCCAGATATCACATGGGGTGCAGCTTCACATGGCTCCATCCCTCTGGATGGCCCGGACAGTTGGCTTGACGGGTTATCAGCACGCCTCCCAACTGTAGAGAAACGCTGAGGGAAAATTCTTCCAAACCTCACAGCTTCTCCACCCTTGCTTCCCCCCTTCTCCCATAATCAGACAATTCCTCCCTCCCCCCCCCAATACAATGACAGCCATAGCAAGCATGAATAAAACTTGGATTACTGCAATGCTCTCTACATGGGGCTCCCCTTGAAGAGCACCCGGAGGCTCCAGTTGGTTCAGAATGCAGCTGCGCGGGTGATAGAGGAAGCCGCACGTGGCTCCCATGTAACACCACTCCTGCGCAGGCTGCACTGGCTACCTGTGGTCTTTCGGGTGCACTTCAAGGTTTTGGTGACTACCTTTAAAGCGCTCCATGGCTTAGGGCCAGGGTACTTACGGGACCGCCTACTGCTACCGAATGCCTCCCACTGACCCGTACGCTCGCACAGAGAGGGACTTCTCAGGGTGCCGTCCACCAAGCAATGTCTCCTGGCGGCCCCCAGAGGAAGGGCCTTCTCTGTGGGGGCTCCCACCCTCTGAAATGAACTTCCCCCGGGACTTCGTCAACTGCCTGACCTTCGGACCTTCTGCCGCGAGCTGAAGACTTATCTGTTTATTCGCGCAGGACTGGCATAGGAATTTTAAATAGCTTTTAATATTTGATATAAATTTTATGGGTTTTTACGGTTTTAAATGTTTTAATTTGGCCTTATATCTAATAAGTTTTTTAACTATTGTTTTATTTGTATATTATTGCTGTTTTATCTTGGCTGTGAACCGCCCTGAGTCCTTCGGGAGAAGGGCAGTATAAAAATCCAATCAATCAATCAATCAATCAATCAATAAATAAATAAATAAATTTAAAAAAAAACAGTAGAGAGCAAACAGAGCAATAAATCAATAAATCATTAGCAAGCAGAGGCTGGAATATTTAAAGCCACAGGATGGTGAAAATTGTGGAGGTTTTTAAGAAGAGAATGGACAATGTCTGGAATGGTAATTTGCATCCTTTTAGAGGGTCGTTGAAGCACTTGCAAGTTTATCTGTGTCCTCAGGGTCATCTCTCAGAGCTAAAGAAGCTTCTTAGATAAGAAATGAAATGTCTTCAAAAGAAAAAAACAAGAAAGTCCAATCGCCTCCTCAAAAAGTACCTTTGGGACAACCATGACCTGGATGACTGAGGGGAAAAAACCTTCAAGCTTTTCAGCTTTCCATACAAAGCCTAGGACTAATTCAATACATGAACTGTACTCCACTGATATCTGGAGGTGATAAATTTACTTGTGAAAATGTGAGGGATCAGATATTGCAAGCAAACACAATTTAAAAGTTGTAACAGCAACTATAAAGGGGTTCTAGATAGGGTTTAGTCCAGAGCTAGTCTCAAAATAAACTACCTAAGGCTTATGCTATTAAAAGGGCAGATGGGGTAAGGTTGCAGCATTTTAAATATAGTAAATAGGCTCAATTTGATACAACCCTTTGAGTTGTGATGACAATGCCTTAATGAAGAGGCTTCTTTTTCATTCACAGCATCAAATCCCACATGAGGTAACAATGGACAGAATGAGAACTGAACCCGCCTTTCGATCTGGCTCCTGCCTGGCTCCCAGCACTCTCATGGCCTCCTCTGCAATATGGGGAGTGCAACTCTCAGGAATTACATCAACTCCCATGAATTACGTCAAAGGACCAAGGCCCCAAATGCATCTAGTTGGATAGACTTCCTTGTAAACCCCAGCTAATGAGGAACCAAAGCAGGGGCTGGAATTTGGGAGGTGGAGAGCAGAGCCCATCCCCCTCCCACTCAGAGTGGTGGCACCATAGTCTGCATAGAAAGCACCACTGAGGAAGCGCCTGGAAGCTGGCAGGTGGGTGGCAACGGTGGCCTCCATGGTGCCCCATGCCAAACTCTGAAAACCCACCACTTGCCTTTGCTCGTCCCACTCCCTCAACCAATCCTACCTCCAAGGTGTGGACAGTGGCAAAGGCTCCTGGCGACTGTTATATCCGACTGGCACCTTTTTTTCCTCTTCCTTCCTTCCCATTCCCCTCTTCCCATAAAAACTGCTGTGGCTGCCCAGCCCTCAAGCTCCTAGGGCACCAGGAACATCCAGCCCAGCCCAGCCCAGCCCAAGTCCCCTTCCCCTCTGGGCTCATGGGTTTCTCAGGTTGGAGGAGAGCAAATGGATGGCAGGGCTTCTACTGGACAGGGCTGCTGTTGCAAGTGTTGCCACCACAGGAGGGGGCAAGGCAGGTGGCAGTGCAGGGGTGGCCTGGCTGCAGGGCCCTGAGGTGCATGAGTCCAATGCAGGTGGGGCAGGGTGGGGCTGAGCACAGCTTATTGGACACCCCGGGCTCCCATCTAACTGGCCGTTACTAGCAGCCAAAGGGCCAATGAGCTGCAGCTGCTCCCAGGCACTGCAAGACCCTGTGTACTCGCCTCCTGTGTGTGCACCCAGGGGAAGCGCCAGGCCAGGCTCAAGGTGGCGGAGGGGTGGTCCCTTGCTTTCCCCAGGGTGGCCTCACAAGCCAAATCTAAACCTACTGTGGAATAGATCTGTCCTGTAGGCCTTATTTATTTTATTTATTTAATTTATTTATTAGGTTTTTATTAGGCCTTGAATTTAACATATCTGTTCTACGCCAAGTGTCAGATCCATGAATCTGCCATTCTTCAGGGGAGCAGCGGGGGCCTATATTTCCTTTAGACTTTTCTATCCTTCTTTCCTACATATCCTGTACCATGTAACTAATTGCTTTATAACTTCTAGACTGGCTCCTAGAGGCCTGGCACTTTCTCACCTTTCAGGGAACGGGTGGGGAGGGAGGGCCACGTGGATTGCATTGCTCAGGAAACGAACCTGAGAAAGTCTTTTTATCATTTTCCCAGAGTGTCCCTTACAAAAAACATCTTCACACCTGCAGATTGGCTAAATCCATATTGGATGGTTGGGAGGGGATTCTAACTTCTTTTGAAATGCAAAGTTTCAAGAGTCTTTACTTCCTTGATTAAGGGGAAGAGGCCAGGCCTTACATAAAGCAGGATCTGCAAAAGTGATCAACCAGAAAACTTTTTTCCCCTCTACCGAGGGGATCCTGCATATCATGTCTGAACCAAGCAGTGAGCAGGAAGAAGCTGAATGTTGGGGGGAGACATCAATGACCACCCAACCAGAGATTGGAGCTGCTTGCCCCATCGAAGCAGTCCTGGAAAGCTCCACCAAGTTGCAATGGTTGATTGGGGTGGGGAAGAAGGACAGCTGGGCTGGCAGAACTGGGGGGGGTCACCCTCCTCCACAGCAGTCAAAAGCCAGATTGGAAACTGGAACTGGAGGCCCTATCCGATCAAGAGAAAGCGATCGAGGAACCACTGAGAGTCAACTTAAAAGACATGTCAATCGACTCGTGATGGAAGTGTTGGAGAACTTAAATGTCCGAAGTGAGCGAGATCACCAACGAAGGGGGGCGGAAGATGCACCAACTGAAGATGGGGGGGGAAGCCGCCACCCCAAACCCTGGAGCCGTCGACTGAACTGATGCAGTTGGGCCAGTTGCTGGACCAGTGAACCTGCCACCTGTCGGGTCACCCCAGGTGATTGTCTCCAGCCAGCCCAGACTAGAGAGAAAGACTCCCCACCTAGGCATCAGATATGATAGAGACCCCCAGAAGTTGGGATTCTTCTTAGCCCAAGTCCTCATGTATATGGAGGAGTATGGGCAAAACTTCCCAACTCAAGGGGCACAAGTTCGAGTAGTGACCCTATGGTTAGAAGGAGCGGCCACTCGTTGGATGGTGACACTCCACAATGCCGATGCTCTCAAGCTGCGAAATATTTTGATTGTTTCATTATGGCACTGCGATGCAGATTTGAAGACCCTTTGGCTGACTGCAAAGCCCAGGATTATATCAGGGTGGTGAAGCAAGGTTGCAAGCCAGTAGCTGAATACACCGGGAATTCCGAGTCCTCATGTGCTGGATGGATTGGCCAGAGGACATCTTAGTGAGCTGGTTGAAAGACAGGCTAAATGATGACCTGTACACCACCTGCCTGTCCCAAGGGGCTTCTCACCACTTACATGAGTGGTACCTTGTAGCTGAGGAAGCTGAAATAGATATGGCCAGACACCAAAACTGGGCTGTATGGATGTGGAAAAGATCACACACATTCAAGGGAAAAGGGAGCCATTTAAACCACAAACCACCCTAGCACAAAGACCATCAGCTTGCTTCAAGTGCAGGAAGGAGGGCACCACACCACTGAATGTTGCTCAAAAGACCCTGCAGGAAGCCTAAATGCCCATCTGGTGGGAAATCTACAAAATTGACCCCCTGAGGGAAGGAGACAGCACTGAGAAGCCGAGAAGCTGGGAAATTTCCCCCTTCCCCAACTTTGGGAGAGGAAACTCTGTCACACACACACACCGAGATGATCTGAACCCATCTGAAAGCAATCCAGATGATGACCTGCTGGTAAGCAAACCAATTCAACCACTCACCTTACCTCCAAGACTGTTTATCCCTATCTGAGGGAAGGAGGAGAAAGTATCAGCTCTGCTGGACTCAGGGTGCACCCAATGCTTAATTAGCCCCACCCTGGTAGGAAGGAATCCACTTGAGGAAACTAAAAATCCCCATTGCATTCTGCCAACTCAATGGGTCCATAGCTGGGGAGGGGGAACGACCAACAACTTTGGCCACCAAACCCTTGCAAATAAGCCTAGGATGCCACAATGAGAATTTAATCTACATAATAGCCCCTGGAATGGAATGTCTACTAGTCCTGGGACTCACATGGCTGAAGAAATGGAACCCTAGAGTAAATTGGAAACAGGGTTCCATAAACTTCCCAAAGCATGTGATGTTCTCAGAAACCTCAAAGGCAGGAAAAGAAAAGGGGGAGGGGAACAAAACGGCAATGCCTGGCCAAGTGATGGTGACTCCAGGTATCCCAAAAGAATATTGGGACTTAGCAGAGGTTTTCAGTGAAGAGCATGTAGACGAACTACTCTCCCACCACACCATATATTGCGCTATCGAGATCTTGCCAGGGGCCAAGCTATCAAAGCCAAAAATTTACTGTATGTCCCCTAGAGAACCAAACAGCTAAGGAAATTCATCAACAAAAACCTATAAAGGGGTTTTATTGAATCAGCCCGACCAAAGATCACGGCCCCAGTCTCATTCCACAAGAAAACGGATGGTTCTTTGCAACTCTGTATGGACTTTAGGAACTTGAACACTGTGAGCATAGAAAACATGTGCCCTCAGACCACCAGCACCCACACCCTCAATCCCCATTATGATAGAGGGCAAACAACACTTTGAAATCAAAGAAATTCTTGATTCATGCACACACCATGGGTCCACCCAGTTCCTAGTGGCATGGAAACACCTAGCAGCCTCCCAAAATGAATTGGTGGCGAAAAGACATGTTAAGGCTCCTACGCTGTTGAGTAAATTCTACCTGAAATACCCTTCTAAACCCTGCTAATTATTTATTATGTTTTCTATTTTCCAGGTGGACTATCCTTTTTTCTAAGGAGAGGGATATATCAGATCCATGAATCTGCCATTCTTTACGGGAAGAGTGGGGCCCTATATTTCCTTTAGACTTTTCTATCCTTCTTTCCTACATATCCTGTACCATGTAATTAATTGCTTTATAATTTCTAGCCTGGCGCCTAGAGGCCTAGCACTTTCTCACCTTTCAGGGAATGGGTGGGGAGGGAGGGCCATGTGGATTGCATCACTCAGGAAACGAACCTGAGAAAGTCTTCTTATCACTTTCCCAAAATGTCCCTGACAAAAAACAACTTCATACCTGCAGATTGGCTAAATCCACATCAGATGGTTGGGAGGGGATTCTAACTTCTTTTATTCTTATTGTATTGCTTTAAGGACCTCAGATCCTGCTTTGCTTTCGCTCAGTTATCACTTCTTTCTCAATAAAAGGATCCTTTTGAAATGCAAAGTTTAAAGAATCTTTACTTCCTTGATTAAGGGGGAGAGCCAGGCCTTACACCAAGGATCTTCAAAACACAAGAGTAGAATTTTGATGCTCCTGAGTTAGCTGGGGTGGGGGGAGGATGGGGGGAATGGAAGTAGGGAGCTTTTGGTTAGCTGGGAAACAGTGATGGTGAAGGCAACCATATATTGGGGAGAGCATTTGTAAATCTGAATCTGAATTTTCTGATCCGATTAAAATCCAAACAACAAAACGGTTATACTGCTCACTTCATATTTATTTGCAACAAAATAATGACCCTGCAATACATCTTTGAAACCCTAAAACTGGGAAACTTCCTATTAATCACAATTTATATTCATAATTCTCTGCTTAGCAGGAAAATAAATTTGGAGAGCAACGAAAGAAATGTCTTAAAATGTCCAGAAATGGTTTTTTTTCTGTTCCTTCTTTGCAGTTGTGTGTAATATTGGAGCCAATGCAAGAACTAATGTCAAGACATAAAACATATAATTTAAGTCCTCGGGACTGCTTGAAAACATGTTTGTTTCAAAAATGGCAGCGGATGGTGGCACCTCCAGGTAGGAATTCTCTCTGGTCTCTGATTCTAAGTGGGTGAAAGAGTAAGAATTTAAGAACATAAAATACCATTGAAAGTCCTTTGACTATTCTGGATATTCATTCTAAATCAGTGTTTCAAAGAATTATTAGATTCCTAGATGTGAGCATTTTTATAAGAGGGGGATGGAGAAAGAGAGTGCATGACCTCATACACATGATGATTGTCATTGTACAAATGGTGTGCATTATATACTGTAATAATGACAAAAAATATGTTCTGCCTAGCACATGGAACTATTTCTCCATCTTCTTAGTTGCATGCAGGTCTTCTGGATCATGTACAGATTTTATTTTATTTATTTGTCACAACAGTATATATAAGCATAAGCATGAAATAACTATACGATATATAAGCATGTATATAAGCATAAGTATGTAATAACTATACAAAATTGGATATAATCAAGGGAACATTAGGACAGGAACGGTAGGCACGTTGGTGCTCTTATGCACTCCCCTTACAGTCCTCTTAGGAATGGGGTGAGGTCAAAGTTGTTCCTTAAAAAGAGGAAACCCAAGTGCTCTTGAAATTAGCATGCCAGCCATTGTGGAGATTGCCCAAAATGCACAATTCCTAAAATATACAGGTGCCATTTCCAAGATGTTTTGCAGTATGCAGAGGCAAGAACAGCTGGGATAAAAATGGTTGAGGCTGAAGCTTTTAGATTGCACCTGAAGTCAAACTTAGGTAAAACTGGTTTTACCATGAGGAAAGGTGAGAAGTGATCCAGGTGGGCCTTTTAACCTTTCACTTTACTATGTGGCACCATTCTTTGATCTTTACGTTTCCCCCCCCCCAAGAGAATAAATTCCTACTCAGCCCAGTGGCTGTAGCCTGATGTTTGGCATGTCCAGAAGAGAGGAGGAGACTGAAAGGCAGCTGTTCTGTGCTCCTGCAAGCAGATAGAATAGAATAGAATAGAATAGAATAGAATAGAATAGAATAGTTTGATAGTGTTGAGGGAATTATTTGTTTAGCAGAGTGATGGCCTTCGGGGAAAAACTGTTTTGTGTCTAATTGTTCTGGTGTGCAGTGCTCTATAGTGTCGTTTTGAGGGTAGGAGTTGAAACAATTTATGTCCAGGATGTGAGGGATCTGTAAATATTTTCACGGCCCTCTTCCTGATTCGTGCACTATACAGGTCCACAATGGAAGGCAGGTTGGTAGCAATTATTTTTTCTGCAGTTCTAATTATCCTCTGAAGTCTGTGTCTTTCTTGTTGGGTTGCAGAACCGAACCAGACAGTTATAGAGGTGCAAATGACAGACTCAATAATTCCTCTGTAGAACTGAATCAGCAGCTCCTTGGGAAGTTTGAGCTTTCTGAGTTGGCACAGAAAGAACATTCTTTGTTGTCCTTTTTTGATGATGTTTTTGATGTTAGCTGTCCATTTTAGATCTTGCGATACGATAGAACCTAGAAATTTAAAGGTTTCTACTGTTGATACTGTGTTGTCTAGTATTGTGAGAGGTGGAAGTATGGAAGGGTTTCTCCTAAAGTCTACCACCATTTCTACGGTTTTGAGTGTGTTCAGTTCCAGATTGTTTCGGTCGCACCACAAGGCTAGTCGTTCGATCTCTCATCTATATGCGGATTCGTCATTGTCTCGAATGAGATCAATCACTGTTGTGTCATCTGCGAACTTCAGTAGCTTAACAGATGGATCGTTGGAGATGCAGTCATTGGTATACAGAGAGAAGATAAGGGGGGAGAGCACACAGCCTTGGAGGGCCCCTGTGCTAATTGTACAGGTATTTGATGTGATCTTGCTTAGCTTCACCTGCTGCTTCCTGTTGGTTAGGAAGCTTGTGATCCACTTACAAGTCTGTTCCGATACCTGTAGTTGGTTTAGCTTAGTTAGAAGAGTGTCTGGAATGATGGTATTGAATGCTGAACTAAAGTCTACAAAGAGGACCCTTGCATAGGTCTTTGGAGACTCAAGATGTTGTAGGATGTAGTGCAGTGCCATATTAACAGCATCATCTGTTAATCTATTTGCTCGGTATGCAAATTGCAAGGGGTCTAACAGCGGATCCGTGATGGTTTTCAAGTAGGAAAGCACTAGCCTTTCAAAGGTTTTCATGACTACAGATGTTAAAGTAACTGGTCTGTAGTCATTCAGTTCCTTGATGGTGGGCTTCTTCGGCACTGGGATGATAGTAGAGCGTTTGAAGCAAGAAGGAACATAGCACATCTCTAGTGATTTATTGAAGATATGGGTGAAGATGGGGGCCAATTGGTCAGCACAGACTTTTAAACAAGAAGGAGTTATCTTGTCTGGGCCTGGAGCTTTTCTTGGCTTTTGTCTGTGAAATAGGTCCTGCACTTCCTTTTCTGAGATCACTAGGGGTTGTGAACCCAATGAAATGGGGTCAGTTGTAGGAGGTTTGGCTGTTGTTGGTGTGTCTGAGATAGGGGTTGTGGAGATAGGTGGCTGTAGTTTCCTTTCAAACCTGCAGTAAAACTCATTCAGGTCATCTGCCAGTTGTTGATTACCTTCAGCCTGGGAAGGAGGTTTGCCATAGCCGGTGATATTTTTAAGAGTTTTCCACATGTTTGCTGGTTCATTTGCTGAAAACTGATTCTTTAGCTTTTCAGAGTAGCTTCTTTTTGCTGCTCTGATCTCCCTTGTTAGTGCATTTCTGGCCTGATTGTAAAGATCCCTCTTTCATGACGTTTCTGAAGTTCCAGAAGGGTGCCATGACTTTCTTTAGATATATTTAAATATGCACTTATTTCCATATTTACATCAGGGGTGAAATGCTCCCGGTTCGGACCGGATCACCCAATCCAATAGCGATGGCAGTGGGTAGTTTGGAGAACCGGTAACAAAAATCCCTGGCACCCGCCCCCTATGCCCAGCTGAGCCGCGCGATCATCAAAGGGTTTTTTCGGCAGAAAAAGCTTTAAAAAAATGCTTTTAAAGGGTTCAGGCAACTCAGCTGGGATCATCAGAACACTTTAAAAACATGTTTTCTACAACCTCTTCAGCTGAAGAGGCTGTAAAAAAATGCTTTTAAAAGGTTCTGGCGATCAGGCAACTCAGCTGGGAATGCTTTTAAATGCTTTTAAAAGGCTCCTCTGGCAATCCCAGCTGAGTTGCCTGATCATCAGAGGCTTTTAAAAGCACTTTTTCAGCCGAAGAGGTTGTAGAAAAAATGCTTTTAAAAGTTTTTTTAAAACTTTGGCCACACCCACCCAGTTACATTACCCCTCCCCCCACCAAGCCATGCCCACAGAACCGGTAGTAACAAATTTTTCATTTCACCCCTGGTTTACAGGCAAACATTTTGAAGCGTCCTGTTCTTAGATGCCTTTCATCCAAATGCAAACTCCATCCCTTTCATGTGTGCAGTCACAACACTGTTTTGTCACTTGACTACTTCTTCAGTCAGCCATGTAGCACAATTAACTATTTTAATTCCATTTTCATGTTTTGTCTTTCATTTGCTATTGTAGATTGATATTCTCCTTTATGAATGGTCCAGCAAGATTTAGTAACAAATGATTAAATGTAGCTGCAGCAGCGTTAAAGATTTGCCAAAGCTTGATGAATAATCCATTATAACCATTTTATATACTTAACACTCAAAATCATTTCATATTATCACCTTGTTGTATTTTAGTACCTAATAACTATAGGCCTTCACAATTTAAGGAACGTTGTTACATAGCCCAGGCCATGCTCTTGTTTATATGCAACCAATATATAGGCTGCCAAATTATGATTTCAATATAGATTTTATTTATTATTATTTCATTCCAGAACTTTTAACCAGATTTATTTATTTATTTATTTAATCGCATTTTTATACCTCCCTATCTCCCGGGGGACTCAGGGTGGTTTACAGCCTAATAAAAACATACATATAAATACAAAATAAAACACCAATTAAAAAACTTATTAAATAAGGCAGAATATTAAAAAATTGCAATAAAAATAATAAAACCCCGTTAAAACCAAATTTAAAATTTAAAATTCTAGTCCAGTCCTGCGCAAATAAATAGATGTGTCTTAAGCTCGCGGCAAAAGGTTCGAAGGTCAGGAAGTTGGCGAAGTCCTGGGGGAAGTTCGTTCCAGAGGGTGGGAGCCCCAACATAAAAGGCCCTTCCCCTGGGTGTCGCCAGTCGGCACTGCCTGGCTGACGGCACCCTGAGGAGTCCCTCCCTGTGAGAGCGCACGGGTCGGTGGGAGGCAATCGGTGGCAACAGACGGTCCCGTAGGTAACCCGGCCCTACGCTTTGAAGATAGTTACCAAAACCTTGAAGCGCACCCGAAAGGCCATAGGTAGCCAGTGCAGTCTGCGCAGGAGAGGTGTCACATGGGAGCCACGAGGGGCTCCCTCTATCACCCGCGCAGCCGCATTCTGGACCAACTGGAGCCTCCGGGTGCTCTTCAAGGGGAGCCCCATGTAGAGAGCATTGCAGTAATCCAGACGAGATGTCACGAGAGCATGAGTGACCGTGCATAGGGCATCCCGGTCTAGAAAGGGGCGCAACTGGCGAACCAGACGAACCTGGTAAAAAGGTCTCCTGGAGACGGCCGTCAAATGGTCTTCAAAAGACAGCCGTCCATCCAGGAGAATGCCCAAGTTGCGCACCCTCTCCATTGGGGCCAATGACTGGCCCAAACAGGCAGTCGCGGCTGCAGCTGACTGTACCGGGGTGCCGGCATCCACAGCCACTCTGTCTTGGAGGGATTGAGCTTGAGCCTGTTTCTCCCCATCCAGACCCGTACGGCCTCCAGACACCGGGACAGCACTTCGATAGCTTTGTTTGGGTGGCCCGGTGTGGAAAAGTACAGCTGAGTATCATCAGCATACAGTTGGTACCTCACACCGAAACCACTTATGATCTCACCCAGCGGCTTCATATAGATGTTGAACAGGAGGGGCGAGAGAATCGACCCCTGCGGTACCCCACAAGTGAGGCGCCTTGGGGTCAACCTCTGCCCTCCCGTCTACACCGTCTGCGACCGATCAGAGAGATAGGAGGAGAACCACCGATAAACGGTGCCTCCCACTCCCAATCCCTCCAACTGGTGCAGCAAGATACCATGGTCGATGGTATCAAAAGCCGCTGAGAGGTCTAATAGGACCAAGGCAGAGGAATAACCCCTATCCCTGGCCCTCCAGAGATCATCAACCAACGCGACCAAAGCCGTCTCAGTGCTGTATCCGGGCTGAAAGCCGGACTGGAACGGGTCTAAATAGACAGTTTCATCCAGGTACCGGGGTAATTGACATGCCACCACACTCTCTACAACCTTCGCCACAAAGCGAAGGTTGGAGACCGGACGATAATTACCTAATACAGCTGGGTCCAGGGAAGGCTTCTTGAGGAGAGGTCTCACCACCGCCTCTTTCAAGGCAGCCAGAAAGATTCCCTCCAACAAAGAAGCATTCGTAAGCCAGGAGGAGCCAGCCTCGTTTCACCTCCTGCATGGCCAGTACCAACCAGGAGGGGCACGGGTCCAGTAAACATGTGGTGGCATTCAACCTCCCCAGTAACCTGTCCATGTCCTCGGGAGCCACAGGGTCGAACCCATCTCAAACAGTCTCAACAAGACAGCTCTCTGTCATCTCACCTGGATCCACTTAATTTTGATCCAGACCATCCCGAAACTGAACGATTTTATCGTATCGATAACCACTAAACTCCTCGGCATGTCCCTGTAACGGGTCATCCCGCTCCCCCTGTTGAAGGAGAGAGCGAGTCACCCGAAACAGGGCGGCCGGGCGGTTATCTGCCGATGCAATGAGGGAGGAGACGTAACAACGTCTCGCTTCCCTCAATGCCACTAGGTAGGTCCTATTATATGACCTAACTAGTGTCCGATCAGCCTCCGAACGACTGGACCTCCAAGAACTCTCTAGGCGTCTTCTCCGGTGTTTCATCTCCCTCAGCTCCTCGGAGAACCAAGGAGCTGGTTGAGACCTACGCCGGGTCAGAGGCCGCAAAGGCATGACATGGTCTAAAGCCCCAGTCACGGCCAGTTCCCAAGCCGCAACTAGTTCCTCAGCCGTGCCATGAGCCAGACCCTCAGGAAACGGCCCAAGCTCTGTCTGGAACCTCTCCGGGTCCATCAGGCGCCTGGGACGGAACCAACGTATTGGTTCTCCCTGCGGTGTTGAGTGGGGGTCAGAAAGTCCAGGCGAAGGAGGGAGTGATCTGACCATGACAAAGGTTCAGTGACTAAATCCCTCAAGTCCAGATCCTTCAACCAGTGACTAGAGATAAAAATCAGGTGCAGCATGCCTCCCCCAATGTGAGTTGGGCCATCAACTACTTGAGTCAGGTCCAAGGCCGTCATGGAAGCCATGAACTCCCGAGCTGCTGTCGATGACATGCCGGTCGATGGCAAGTTAAAGTCCCCCATGACCATAAGTCTGGGGGTCTCAACTGCCACTCCAGCAAGCACCTCCAGGAGCTCGGGCAGGGCTGCTGTCACGCAGCAAGGAGCCAGGTACGTGACAAACAAGCCCATCTGACACCTATGACCCCACCTTACAAAGAGGGATTCACAGCCAGCAATCTGAGGTACAGTGGTCTCCCTCGGCTCTAGACTCTCCTTAATAACAACCGCCACCCCCCCACCCCTACCCTGGGCCCTCGGCTGATGGAATGCTCAGAAACCCGGTGGGCACATTTCCACAAGGGGCACGCCCCCTTCTGTGCCCAACCAGGTTTCCGTAACGCCCATAAGGTCCGCAGAACCCCCCTGGATAAGATCATATATTAGGGGGGCCTTGTTAACCACGGACCGTGCGTTGCACAACATCAGCCAGAGGCCCAGGCTCTGAGGGTCTTGACCATCTGGGGAACGGGAGAAGTCTGAGGGATCGGGGCGTGCGATCGCCTTCAAACATCGAGTGCGTGCCCCCAAAAAACGATGCGAGCCCTCACTTCCGCCATATCTGCCCCTCCCACTTACCGTACAAATAGGACCACCCTCACCAGAAGGAACGCAATCCTCCCCCTTAACCTTTGAACCTGTTAAATGGACGCCACGAGTACATGCAGGAACTGCCCCCCCGACGGGCTACCCCCAGCACCCGCCCTTACCCTCCCACCCCGTAAAAATTCCCTATCTAAAAAACCCCAAAGGCTCTTCCTCGATGCATGCCACCTCTGTGGGTCCCAAGACCCTTCATTGAGGCCGGCCCTCGGTAATGAGGCGGGCCACTCCTGCGAGGCGGGGGCACCTCGCAGGCGCAAGAGTTCCTGTACCGAATATCGAATAAAGTGCCGCGGACTTTATAGGCATTACGGAGACCTGGTTGGGCGCAGAAGGGGGCGTGCCCCTGGTACAGATGTGCCCGCCAGGTTTCCGTGCATTCCATCAGCCGAGAGCCCAGGGTAGGGGTGGGGGGGTGGCAGTTGTGATTAGAGAGAGTCTGGAGCCGAGGGAGACCACTGTGCCTCAGATTGCCGGGTGTGAATCTCTCTTTGTGAAGTGGGGCCATAGATGTCAGATGGGCTTGCTGGTCGCGTACCTGGCTCCTTGCTGCATGATAGCTGCCCTGCCCGAGCTCCTGGAGGTGCTTGCCGGAGTGGCAGTTGAGACCCCCAGACTTTTAGTCATGGGGGATTTTAACTTGCCATCTTCCGGCTCGTCATCGACAGCAGCTCGGGAGTTCATGGCTTCCATGACGGCCTTGGACCTGACTCAAGTAGTTGATGGCCTTACTCACACTGGGGGTGGCACACTGGATCTGATTTTTGTCTCTGGTCAGTGGTTGAGAGATCTGGACTTAAAGGAAATAGTCATTGAACCTTTGTCATGGACAGATCACTCTCTCCTTCGCCTGGACTTTCTGACTGCCATCCAACACCGCAGTGAGACGGAGCCGATGCGTTGGTTCCGTCCCAGGCGCCTGATGCACCCGGAGAGGTTCCGGACGGAGCTTGGGCCACTTCCTGAGGGTCTGGCTCACGGCACGTCTGAGGAACTTGTTGCGGCCTGGGAACGGGCCGCGGCGGGGGCCTTAGATCGTGTCGTGCCTTTGCGGCCTCTGACCCGGCGCAGGTCCCAACTGGCTCCTTGGTTCTCCGAGGAGCTGAGGGGGATGAAGCGCCGGAGAAGATGCCTAGAGAGCTCCTGGAGGTCCAGCCGTTCTGAGGCTGATCGGACACTAGTGAAGTCCTATACTAGGACTTACCTAGTGGCATTGAGGGAAGCGAGGCGTTGCTACGCCTCCTCCCTCATTGCGTCGGCAGATAACCGCCCAGCCGCCCTGTTTCAGGTGACTCGTTCCCTCCTTCACCAGGGGGAGCGGGATGACCCGCTGCAGGGACGTGCTGAGGAGTTTAGTGGTTATCTATACGATAAAATCGTTCAGCTTCGGGATGGGTTGGACCAAAATTGCAGCGACTCAGGTGAGACGTCCGAGGGTGGTCTTGGTGATGTTGTGTGGGATGAGTTTGACCCTGTGGCTCCCGAGGACATGGACAGGTTGTTGGGTAGGTTGAATGCCACCACGTGTTTACTGGACCCGTGCCCCTCCTGGCTGGTGCTGGCCACTCAGGAGGTGACACGAGGCTGGCTCCAGGTGATTACGAATGCTTCTTTGGTGGAGGGTGTCTTTCCGGCCTCCTTGAAAGAGGCGGTGGTGAGGCCCCTCCTCAAGAAGCCTTTCCTTGACCCGGCTGTTTTAGGTAATTATCGTCCGGTCTCCAACCTTCGCTTTGTGGCGAAGGTTGTAGAGAGTGTGGTGGCATATCAGTTTCCCTTACACCTGGATGAAACTGTCTATCTAGACCCGTTCCAGTCCGGTTTCCGGCCCGGCTACAGCACGGAGACGGCTTTGGTCGCGTTGGTGGATGATCTCTGGAGGGCCAGGGATAGGGGTTGTTCCTCTGCCCTGGTCCTATTAGACCTCTCAGCGGCTTTCGATACCATCGACCATGGTATCCTGCTGCGCCGGTTGGAGGGATTGGGAGTGGGAGGCACCGTTTATCGGTGGTTCTCCTATCTCTCCGGTCGCAGACGGTGTTGACGGGAGGGCAGAGGTCGGCCCCGAGGCGCCTCACTTGTGGGGTGCCGCAGGGGTCGATCCTCTCGCCCCTTCTGTTCAACATCTACATGAAGCCGCTGGGTGAGATCACCAGTGGTTTCGGTGTGAAGTACCAGCTGTACGCGGATGACACCCAGCTGTACTTTTCTACACCGGACCACCCCAACGAAGCTATCGAAGTGTTGTCCCGGTGTCTGGAGGCCGTACGGGTCTGGATGGGGAGAAACAGGCTCAAGGTCAATCCCTCCAAGACAGAGTGGCTGTGGATGCCGGCATCCCGGTACAGTCAGCTAAGTCCGCGGCTGACCGTCGGTGGCGAGTCACTGGCCCCGATGGAGAGGGTGCGCAACTTAGGCATCCTCCTGGATGAACGACTGTCTCTAGAAGATCATCTGACGGCCGTCTCCAGGAGAGCGTTCTACCAGGTTCGCCTGGTGCGCCAGTTGCGCCCCTTTCTGGACCGGGATGCCCTATGCACGGTCACTCACGCACTCGTGATGTCTCGCCTGGATTACTGCAATGCTCTCTACATGGGGCTCCCCTTGAAGGGCATCCGGAGGCTGCAGTTAGTCCAGAATGCGGCTGCGCGGGTGATAGAGGGAGCCCCTCGTGGTTCCCGCATGACACCTATCCTGCGCAGACTGCACTGGCTACCTGTGGCCTTCCGGGTGCGCTTCAAGGTTTTGGTGACCACCTTTAAAGCGCTCCATGGCATAGGGCCGGGTTACTTACGAGACCGCCTACTGCGACCGAATACCTCTCACCGACCTGTGCGCTCTCATAGAGAGGGACTCCTCAGGGTGCCGTCAGCGAGGCAATGTCGTCTGGCGGCGCCCAGGGGAAGGGCCTTCTCTGTGGGGGCTCCCACCCTCTGGAACGAACTGCCCCCAGGACTTCGTCAGCTTCCGGACCTTCGGACCTTCCGCCGCGAGCTTAAAACACACTTATTTATTTGCGCGGGACTGAGTTAGATTTTAAATTTATGGGTTTTAAATTGGGTTTTAGTTTTATATTTTTAATCATAATTTTAACTATCGGGCTTTTAGAATAAGTTTTTTAATTGTTTTTATGTTGTATTTATGTATTTATATGTTTTTTAAGTGCCTGTTAACCGCCCCGAGTCCTTCGGGAGATAGGGCGGTATATAAATATGATTAAATAAATAAATAAATAAATAAATAAATAGATAAGATAGAAGTCGGCGAGAGGTGATACTGTCCCAGGATGGCAGAATATTACACAACAGTTCCTCAAATGGATACCCATTATCTGATGACTCTTCAAATGGTGGCTGGCTTATGATGACAAAAATAATATAAAGATGGAAAAAAGATGGAAGAAAATAGGCAGATAGCATTTATGGCAACAAGTCCATAATAAAGTCCTGGTCCAAAAATACTCTTTTGAGCATTTTTAATTGTACTGGTCTTTGACTGCAATAAATTTGATTGAGACCAACAGGATGACAATACTATCTCCTAAAATTATCACTGGTTGTTTTGCCTACCAGAATCTAGGAAATGTTTCCAGCTGTGCAGGTGCTCCATTGCTGGCAGTTTTCAAGAAAAGATTGGGCAACCATTTGTCCAAGATGGTAGGACTTCTGCCTTGGGTAGGGGGTTGGACTGGAAGACTTTCAAGGTCCTTTCCAACCCTATTATACATTATACATGTATGCCCATTATGAGGTCTTTCTTGTAGAGAACATTTTTGATTCAGTGTATTTCTCTGACCCTCCTACTTCAGGATTTATCCAGAACAGAAGAGATCTTTGCATAAATAAACCCCTAATTGCACCCCATGCAAACTAATGCTTCTATTGACTTCTAGAGGGCAAAGTGAATGGAGGTAAATCTTAAATTTCTATTCTGACTCTAAGCCAAGGTAATCTAGTTTCTTGATAGTGCCCATTATGAATCCAAGCAATTTGTCTCCTCTTTTTGCTCAGTTGACTGTGGCAAGCAACTTTGTGCAAGGACTATAAAATACTATTATTATGATACAGTATTTCCCAACCTTGGCAAGATTATGTGGATTTCAACTCCTAGAATTCCCCAGTCAGCATGGTTGACTAGGTAATTCTGAGTTGAAGTCCACATATCTTAAAGTTGCTAAAATTGGAAAACACTACATAATACAACACAATCTATACTGAATTAAAAAATAGCATATACCAGAGCACTGTTTTTGTATCATGGATGCCAAACTATAAACAACTGTTCCTTCGTTTTCCTATTTCTTAATTTATATGTGCTTTTTGACTCAGGTTAACTTTCCCAATAGATAGCCCTATTTTCAATGTTCTTCCTGCCTCCTTTTAATGAATCTGAGAGGGTGCAGACTCATGCATGGCAGCCAGGCTCCTTCAACTCTGCATATGCCTTTGTGCTGCATCTCAGCCTTTTCTCTCCCACAGCAGAGCCTGCAAGACAGCCCACCACAAAAAGGAGAAAAAGAAAAAATTCCACCGGTAGCACCTCCAACAGCAGTGCCGGGAATAACATCAACAGCACCAACAGCAAGAAGAAAGTCACAGCAGCAAACCTGAGCCTTGCCAGTCAGGTACCTGTAAGTCTCCTTTTCCTTTTAGGCCTCATCTAAGACTACTTTTGGCCAGAATCCCTAAAACAGCAACTGCTGCAAATCATTAAGCAACCCCTTCCCATATTAGGTCCCCAAGTAACTTCAGGCAATTTATTCAAGCACCATGCAGGGTTTCAGAAGTTACCTTCTTGGCATTGGCCAGTGGGGAAGGGCTGGGCTTAAGGGAGACTTTTCTGCCCTCTATAGAGCTCAGCAATGCTCCCATGCCTTGCTGCACACCTGTGGAAACTGAATCCAATTCATAAAAAACAATGGGCAGGGCAGCCAAGCACTCTTGGCTAGCAGTGCAATCATAAACATCTGGTGGGAACCATATTGACATCCTGATGCTACCATGCAAACAATGCATATGACATAATTTATATGATGATATCATTGTGTTGTCCCTCAATGTCTCCCCTCTCCCACAGGTGATCCCAAAGCAATCAGGTTGGTGGCTATCACACAGAACTAGCTAGTGAAGATAACACAGGGTTGAATTGGAGGGTGCCTTTAGGGTTCTACTCTGGGACAAGTTTCCCCAAAAATACGAGCTATCCCGAAAACAAGCCCTAGTCCAAAGATCAGGCCAACATAGCTTCAGCCTGGTCTACCCAGTGCGAAGAGGAAAGATCAGGCCAGCGTAGTTTTGACCCAGTCTACCCACTGCAAAGAAGAAAGATCAGACCAGCACGGCTTCGGCTCAGCCTACCCAGTGCGAAGAGGAAACATGCCAGCAGTTTGGGGAGTGGCATCAAGATGGCCATACCCACCTAGTTGGCCACCCAATTGGCCATGCCCTGCTGGCCCCTCGAAATCAACCACAGCCCTGATGCGGCCCTCAATGAAATTGAGTTTGACACTCCTGGTCTGAAGAGGAGCACTATGCAGGTAGTCTTTGACTTAACAACCATTCATTTAGTTACCATTTGAAGCTACAACAGCCCTGAAAAAAGTGACTTATGAGTCCCCAGACTTACACTACTGCAGCATTGCCATGCTCACATGATCTAAATTCAAGCACTTGGCAATTTGCACGTATTTACAACAGTTGCAACATCTTAGGGTCATTTGCAACCTTCCCTGCTAGCTTCCAATGAGTAGTGTGGGATGCTGAATTTGTTTAATGACCATATGGTTCACTGAACAGCTACAATGTTTAGAAATAGAAGTGTTTATTCTCTTTAATTTTTTCTTCAGGAAGAAAGAAATTTTTAAATCTAGGGTGCTCTTCCCTTTTCTGTTCCTAGGTCAGCCTGGCTATATTTCTTTGGGATGGATTGCAGGAAGCAAATGGGGTTATGAATAAGCCACAGTGGTACCATTCATGTCACAACATCTATGGGCTAATGATGTGACTGAGGTCATTTGCATGAATGCCCATTTGCATAAATGCCCATTTGCATAAATGCCCATGACCCATATGGCAATTGCATCTAAGAGGGTTCCCCATAATTAGTCATGAGGTCAAGAAAGATTGCTCAGTTCCTATCTTTGTATGTTTCTTGCTGGCTTAAGATGAGTCACGAAGCACCAACAAGCAGTTTTGCTGGGAGTTTATTTATTTAGCGTAATGGCAAAAATATTAAAAAGCACATCAGAATTAAATTGTCAAAGAGTAAATATGAAACTAGTTATTTACAAATTCAGAGATAGATTATATACTCAATACAGAGTTGTATGTGGAAGGTCTTTGAGGTTCCTCTGATATGCAGTCAGAGGGTACTGTTCCAGAATATGTCCCACTGTCTGCTTTGGAGCACCACAGCTACATTCCAAAGAGGAGAGCTTTCCCCATTTATGGAGGAGATTAGTACATCTGCCATGTTGGGTCCTATGAAGAGTGTAGGAATCCTACACCCAGGAGTCTCCCAGGCAACAATACAGAGTCAGAGAATTCTTCCACAATAAGAACCAGACAATCGTTGTGATCTTCTGGCTTAAAACATCTCGCTATAATAAGACCTCAGGAAAACAATCTTTCTAAGGACTTAGCACCTCGGACCAACCATCCAAATAAAGGAAAGAATAAGAACGTGAAATCCTGAGTTCATTCTTTTCTCCCATGGCATTAAAGGCAGCTTTTTAATGGGTTGTAGCAAAGAAGGGAGAAATAAGTTAGGATGTAAAGAAGTCAGGCAGGGTTATATGGGGAGGATGGTCAGAAAAGTCAAGATGAGCCTATGGACAAGTCATGCAGTCACAGCCAGCACCATTTTTTGACCCCTGATTTAATCAGGAGACAGCTTCCAAGCATCTTGTTAGAACAGATTTCACTAGATTCTGTCTTTGATATTAAAAAAAACTATTCCTGAGGTGATCCTACTTGCTTTTGCTACCTGCAAACCCCACAAATACAAATGTGAATTGTTAAATAATGTGTTGATTCTATACAGTATCATGTTACCTTTTTACACAACTCTTTCAATCCTTTCAGTGAATAGTTTGGAATTTTTGAAAATTGGCTTTCCAAGTTAGCATATACAAACAGAATGCCAACAGGTTTGAAAATACTCATTTGAGGCCTAGCAGTGATAATATGGGGGAATGTGTGGAAGGATTCTGAGTAATCCTGTCATAGGAATTGAGATACTTTATTTAGCTTGCTCCAGTTTATAACAGCTAACAAATCATGGATCCCTTTTCAGGATGTGATGGTTGTTGGGGAACCCACTCTGATGGGTGGAGAATTTGGTGATGAAGATGAGCGGTTGATCACTAGACTGGAGAACACGCAATATGATGCAGCCAATGGCCTGGATGATGATGAAGACTTCAACAATTCCCCTGCCCTAGGAAATAACAGTCCTTGGAACAGTAAAACATCTACCAACCAGGAGACCAAGTCTGAGAACCCCACACCCCAGGCTTCCCAGTAGAGCTCCATACCCACCTCCTGCTACTTGCTTGACTGGTAACAGCAACTAACCATCATCTCATAGCATTCCATAGGTAAGCAGAACAAAAACCTCTAGATTTTCAACAGAGATAGAAGCTATTTCTAGATGTACAGCTATCTTTTTTGAAATTAGAAAATAATTTATAAGCACCCAGGGGATGATCTCAGAAACTCTTGTACTTGCTATGATATTGGCACTGACCTCAGTGAAACTAAATCTATAAGTAGCATCTCATGACGATTTTTACTTTTATTCTATAAAGGCCATATCTTTCTCTCTTTTTTTGAATTTTTTTTTTATCTTTTTTTAAAAGAAAAAACACATACAGATCTTTTGAACAAGATATCAGTCAGGTGCATAATTAAACACATTTCAAATTTCACCCCCTCATTGTATTGTTTGTCCAATATTTTCCCTTCGCCTCTTAAAATTTTATTATTTACACATTTCTATCCAAACATCTGTTCCACCCCTTTATCCTGAATAGTATTGAATCAAGTCTGGTTCCCACATTTTTGTCCCCTTTCTTGCCCCTCCCTTCTTCATTTAACAAAATACAACCATGTTTATCCCTAATGTTATCAAAGACAGACCAGTAACAAAAGTAGTTCCCATCTTCAAAAAAGGGGGGGGAAAAACCAGATCCAGGAAACTACAGACCTATCAGCCTGACCTCAATACCAGGGAAGATTCTGGAAAACATAATCATGCAACGAATCATTGAACACCTAGAAGTAAACAAAGTAATAACCAAAAGCCAACATGGGTTTGTCAAAAACAGATCATGCCAGACTAATCTCATTGCATTCTTTGACAAAGTGACAGAATTAGTGGACCAGAGGAATGCTGTCAATATAATTTACTTGGACTTCGGCAAAGCATTTGATAAACCATAACCTACTACTAGTTAAAGTAGAAAAATGTGGGTTAGACAGCACCACCACCAGATGGATTTGTAACTGGCTGACCAACCGTACTCAACATGTAATCCTCAATGGAACTACATCCACATGGAGGGAAGTATGCAGTGAAGTACCCCAAGGTTCTGTTTTAGGCCCAGTACTCTTCAATATCTTCATCAATGACTTAGACAAAGGGATAGATGGGGAACTCGTCAAATTTGCAGATGACACCAAGCTGGCAGGAATAGCCAGCACTTCAGAAGATAGGCTCAAGATACAGAAGGATCTTGACAGACTTTTTTTTTTTTAATTTACATTTATATCCCGCCCTTCTCCGAAGACTCAGGGTGGCTTACAGTGTATAAGGCATATAAGACTTGAACATTGGGCGCTAACTAACAAAATGAAATTCAACAGTGAAAAAGGTAAGGTTTTACATTTAGGCAAAAAAACCAAAATGCACAGGTACCGTATATGTGTGGTACCTTGCTCAATAGTAGTAACTGTGAGAGGGATCTTGGAGTCCTAGTGGAGAACCATTTAGATATGAGCCAGCAGTGTGCAGCAGCTACCAAAAAAGCCAACACAGTTCTGGGCTGCATAAACAGAGGGATAGAATCAAGATCACGTGAAGTGTTAGTGCCACTTTATAATGCCTTGGTAAGGCCACACTTGGAATACTGCATTCAGTTTTGGTCGCCACAATGTAAAAAAGATATTGAGACTCTAGAAAGAGTGCAGAGAAGAGCAACAAAGATGATTAGGGGACTGGAGGCTAAAACATGAAGAACGGTTGCAGGAACTGGGTATGTCTAGTTTAATGAAAAGAAGGACTAGGGGAGACATGATAGCAGTGTTCCAATATCTCAAGGGTTGCCATAAAGAAGAGGGAGTCAAACTATTCTCCAAAGCACCTGAGGGTAGAACAAGAAGCAATGGGTGGAAACTAATCAAGGAGAGAAGCAACTTAGAACTAAGGAGAAATTTCCTGACAGTTAGAAAAATCAATAAGTGGAACAACTTGCCTCCAGAAGTTGTGAATGCTCCAACACTGGAAATTTTTAAGAAAATGTTGGATAGCCATTTGTCTGAAATGGTGTAGGGTTTCCTGCCTCAGCAGGGGGTTGGACTAGAAGACCTCCAAGGTCCCTTACAACTCTTTTATTATGTTATGTTATGTTAAAAAAAGATAAAAAGAAAATAATCTCAATAAAAATCTCTCCCACGTTCAGTCTCACCTTAATTTCAAAAAGATCTCCCATCACTTATTATTTCATAATCCCATTCCAAATAAAAAAAAAATTAAAGTAATAAAATAAAAATAACAAAATGAAAAGGAGTAAACATATACCATATATTCAAATATTCTATTGGAAGTTTCATCTCAAATTATTTCAATTTCACTGCCTATGCTTAAAAACTATATATTTTCTTAACTTATTAGATTCCTTATTATCCCATTCCTCCTCTTCTCATCATTTTTATAATCCTCTAATCTTTAACATAAACTTTAGTTTTACATTATTATATCATGCTTTTTATATTCTTGTCTAACATTGCTGCATGCAGCTCTTATCTTTAATATTCCAGTTCTGTAATCATTTCTTATATTTCTTGCTTAAAAGACAGTTGTATACTTCTCTTGTTGTTCATTATTTTCTACTTTATTCTCTGATATTATGAGTCTTAAAGGTCATCCATCTGTTTGCAAAACTCCTCCCTTTGAAATTGTCCTGAAATCACAAAGACTGACACCTATAGGTGTTAGTCTTTCGTCTACAGTTACAATCCACAATTAACAAAGTATCCATTTTTGAGCCGCACCTTTTTTCTCTTTGTTTCAATTTGTTGCCTTTTTTCAGTTCTGTTTAAATAGTTTCAATATAGTCCTTTGAATCCAGATTTATAAGAAATAGAGGAACTGGGAAATACTCAATTAAAATCCATTTTTAAAGTCTTAGCTAATTCCTCTCTTTTTCCTTCTTGCTTATAATTATTAAATAATCGATAAAAACCTCCAAAATTCTCCAAAGTCATTTTTAATTAGAAGTCATATTTTCCTCTATTTTCTCTATTCAGTTAGGGCTCTAGGCTTAGGTTCCAAGCCAAATTTTAACAGGTTAGAGGTATCATTAATTATTTCCTTTTGTTTTCATTTCCTGTTTAAATTAGCCACTATTTCTCAATTTTTCTTTAAATACTTGGCAAAATTGCTCTTAGTGCCTCTTTGTGAGCTGGTATTAACTCACCCGGCTTCAATATCTTGTTCTGTACTTATGCTTTATCCTCCTGCCTGTTCTTGTGGCTGTCCCGACTTCAGGCAGCTGGTGATGGCTGCGGTCCTCCTCGCTGGTCGAGGGAAAAAAGCCAGAGCTACAGGGAATTTGCAACTTCCCTGTCCACTCCAGTGGCTCCCTCATTCTTCGCTGCCCCTGCAGGGCAGTTATGGTCCAGACCAGACCCCCATATCAAGGGGGATTTTCGGCACTAACCCTCTTGGGGTTCATGTCTGTTCCATCACGACGCTGGTCACGCCTCTCGCCATATCTTCTGTCAGTGCTCAAGATCGAATGACTTTTTTTTTTGCCATGAAAGAGGACACCCTGGTTTTTCTTGTTCTGCAATGTAAATGGAAAAAGCAGATAATCTAGAAACAGCCCTTATTTTCTGTCTGTGCCATTGATTTTTCTGCCTATCCATTTGAGAAGGTGAAAGGCAGGAGAGAATATTTTTTTAATCAGGCTCCAAAAACAGCTTATTGTTATTATTTAAAAAACAGTAGCAAAGCTTTAGCATTTAGTCTACATATTCTGGACTTAAACTTTTGCCCATCTGAATTAGCAATTGAAGACCAGAAGATTTGATGCCACATGGTGGAAAATGCTACTGTAACGTTTCAAGTTAAAATATTTTCTCAAAGAAGAAAACCAAGCTTTCTGGGACAGCAATGATTCAGCCATGATAATGTTGGCTTTATTAAAGATCCAATCATTCTAATGTTGCTGGTTACAAAATACAGCCTTGATATTTCAAATGATAACTCTTTAAGCTGTTGTAATAAGAACATAACAATAACCCAGTATCTTTTTTGTGGCTCTCATCCATAGCAGACCTGGTGTGTTACCACTCTGAAACTTCAGTTCTAAAGATGATTGGTAAAACTTCAGGTTTCTTTAAAGGGATGTAAGCATGCATATTTAGCTATGTGACTGGCTAGGAATAATTGTGAGATCAAAGTTACACATGTTTCATTCTTCTGAAGTTGGTATTTGTGAAAAGCCCTGTCTTTCTCAACATCTCCATAATTTTCGGTTTCCTGACCCAAGTTGAACTGTTGTCTTCTTTCTTTCTCTCCCTTTTCTATTCTTCATTGCTTTCAGGCAAATAATGTAACAGATTCTAAATCAAAGTTTTTCATCCCCTTGTGAAAAGCACTGAAACAATTCTAAATGCCATTTTGTTTCATCAAACGCATAACAAATATTTTTATGTGGAAGGAGGGTAGCTGTACCCTATGAAAGTTTATGCTTTGTAAAATTGTTGTTGATCTGAATTTTGAAAGCCATGTAATCCATCAATTTTGTGAACAATTTGAACAAAAACCAATTTGGTTTTTATTGCGTATTGTTTATTTGATTTTCTTCATGCGTTATTTCTTGTATAATAATACTTTTTGTAAAGCCCTTCAGACTAATTAATTTTTAATTATAATATATTTATGTGAAACTTTATAAAATAAATTATTTTTTTTCATTTACATAATATTTTCAATTCATCATGTAAAAATACAGTGAGTTGATGTGTTATGATACAATTGTATTTTATGTATGCTTTGCCAATACGTGTGCCAATAAACCATATTAACAAACATGTTGTTTACATTTCCTTTCTAACAGAATATATAGTTATAAAATATTGGTACTGTACATGTAAAGAGAACTTACTAGTGCAGAATATTTGAGCAACACATTATTTTTTCAATAAAATGATTCTTTCAAAAGAGTTTTATGAATTTACATGAAAACATAAGGTGACATTGACATGTAGGAGAACCAGACAGACATTTGGAGTGAAAGTTTTCAATGATTCTACACCTCCAGTATTATTCAGTCAATAAAAGTGGTAAATGTGGTATTCTCTGTAGCAAAATACAAATGTGTTTCTTATCAGTATTACTGTAGTAAGTTTAGCTTTATTTCTGATTCAGTGTAAAATTGGACGTGTTTGGCATTTTGTTTCTCAAACAAGACTAGCAAGTGAAGGAAGTCCCATTCCCCAGATAGAAGAAGAAACCATGAGGCAGCAAACAATTCAAACACAATACAAATAAATACAAATGATTAAATTACAATAATTTAAATCCTTTCAAACTAAAACACTAGCCTTGTCTGACTCATTTCCAGAACTGACAGTCCCAGGGGGGCTAATCAAAAAGACTAACAAAACCACCAGAATGTAGCAACAAGTAGCCAGATGTGTAACACAGTGTCTGACATGTAACACAGTAGTGATATCTTGTGAAACCCAATCACCATCTTGTTAAAGCATTTATTAGGATAAACAAGACACAGGAACTAGTTAGATTTCCCAACTTCATTTCTTTTCAACAGAGATAAATCCTTTTTCCTTCCAAACAAGGCCAAACAAAGAAAAATTATCCCATCAATAGATATAGAATTAAAACATCACCAAATACAGGATTTAATTATCAAAAGCTTGTGTTAAACTGAAAGGCTCAGAAAGAATAACTCACATTTGGATGTCAATCAGCCTAGCTTCTTCAGCCAAGAAACTTTGCTGAATGTCACTTGTCTTGGTTTCTTGCCATTACAAGACTTCTTTCTGGCAGCTCTGCTTCGCTATTCCTTTGATTCTTCAAAGTGTTATTTCCGGCTGGAAGTATCCTCATTGGGAGGCATTTTCCTTCCAACAATTCTGGCGACCATCTGAAGGGACTCCCAGCTCACTGAGTTACTGGAGGGGGCCTGAAGAGCCACTACCCTGCCGGCGACAGAACTTTTGTCTGTGGGAAAGACTCCACGGACCCTGCCCAGTCGGCAACAGGCATTAAAGGGAGTTTTTTGAGTCTTGCACTCAACAGCTGCCTGGAAAGAGAATAAGTAAGTCCTATCTCTAAATTACATTTTTTAGAGATAGGAAAGTGGAATCAGGTGTGTGCGTATGAGTGTGTGTATATGTGTGGGGCATCCTCTACCAACAACAGCTGGATCTCACTCTCTTTGTGTTCTCTCTAGCTGCCGCCCCCCCCCCTGCTGCTTGCTTGCAAAAGCCGTGACCGGCAGGACCCTGGAAAGCAAGGGGGGAGAATCAAAGCATGAGACCTGTAAGAGGAAAGAGGAACCGAGCAGTTAGCGAAAGTGTCAGAGGTTTTTTTCTTTTCTGTCCTTTCCCTTTTGGTATTGGTAGACCAGAGCTGCCCAACAGCAATTGGTAAATAAAAATCCTGTGAGAGGAAAGGGCCCTTATCTCTGGAAGCAAGCAGAGATCCTTCAGGACTCTTCTGAGTCTGAAAACTGTGAGCAAGGGAAAAGCCAGTGACAGGAGGTGTCCGTACTTACTGCGGGGAGCAGTAAAGTCCTCCCATACCAGTGGTGAAATCTAAATTTCTTTCCTACCAGTTCTGTGGGTGTGGCTTGCTGGGGTGATGTGGCTGGGTGGGCGTTGCTATGTAACCATGTGAGTGGGTGCTCAAAAGACATAAACTCACTAACAATGTCCTGCTGGAGCAGGGTTGGACTAGATGACCTCCAGGTCCCTTCCAGCCCTGGATTATCCCCTGAAGCTGCGTCTAGTGCCAGGTTTGTAGTCCTTCTTTCCTTCCCTCCCTCCCTTCCTCCCACCCTCCTTTCTTTCTTTTTTTCTTTCTTTCTCTCTCTCTCTCTTTCTCTCTCTCTCTCTCTTTTTCTTTCAAAAACACTTCCCCAACCCCGTTTTTGGCCTGCTGGGAGCAAAAATGCCCCCCCCCGTTTCCCCCACTCCCCATTTTTGGCCCAGCAGGCTTCAGGGAAGCCTGCTGGGAGCAAAAACAGACTCCTCCCCACCCCCATAAAAAAAAGGTTCCAACGATCGTGCGCCACAGCTGTGATCCTTGGAGCCTTTTTTTTAACCTTTTAAAAGCATTTTTATACTACCGGCTCAGGTGAATAGGTAGTTAAAAATGCTTTTAAAAAGTTTTTAAAAAGGCTCCAATGATCGCGCAGCATAGCTGTGATTGTCGGAGCCTCTTTTTTTTTTTACTTTTTTAAAGCAATTTTTACTACCTATTCGCCCAAGCTGGTAGTAAAAAAATGGCTAAAAATTTAAAAAAAAGTTCCAACAATCAGCTGAACGATTCAAGATCATTGGAACTTTTTATTATTATTATTATTATTATTATTATTATTATTATTATTATTATTATTATTATTATTATTATTATTATTATTTTTTATTGAAAGAGTTTTAAAAAACAAAAACATTTTTCCCCCTTTTTCCCCTCCTCCCAAAAACCCTTCCCTCCTCCCCCGGCTTCCCGGGTCAATCACAAGGTATTGTTATACATAAACCAAACATAGAATAAAATTTTCCCTTCCAATCCAAATAACCACATCCAAAGCTTTTCATCTCCCAACCCCCTCCCCATTACATAAAATAACTTTCTAATTATTCAAAGGCAATCTGATATTTCTTAATCTGATATCTATTTTGTAGATAATCAATCCATTTTTTCCATTCAATTAAATATCTTTCCTGCGTATTGTCTTTTAAAAAAGCTGAGATTTTAGCCATCTCAGCCAAATTAATAACTTTCAGTATCCATTCTTCTATTGTAGGTATCTCTTCTTTCTTCCAATATTGTCCAATCAACAGTCTTGCTGCTGTTATTAAATTCAGAATCAATTTAGTCTCAATCCCTGTACAATCCGTTATAATTCCCAAAAGGAAAAATTGTGGCAGGAACTTTATCTTCTTCTTCAGTACATTTTGAATAATCCACCAAATTCTTATCCAAAAGACCTTAATTTTCTTGCAAGTCCACCAAATATAAAAATATGTAGCGTCATCACAATCACACCTCCAACATTTCGCTTGGATATTAGGATACATACATGATAATTTTTTGGGATCTAAGTGCCATCTATAAAACATCTTATAAAAATTTTCCTTAAATTCTGTGCTTGTGTAAACTTAACATTTCTAACCCAAATTTTCTCCCATGTTTCCAACATTATTGGTTCCTGAATATTCTGTGCCCATTTTATCATACAATCCTTTACCAAATCCTTTTCTGAATCTATTTCAAGCAACACATTATACAATCTCTTTATATGCTCCTGGGTCTGATTTCTAATTTGCTTTATTAAATTTTCCTCCCCTTGCATTTTTTTGATCTTCTTTCCATCTAGCACTTATTTGCCCATATTGAAACCAAGTATAATTCCTCCCTTCTTCATTTAATACCTGTAATGATTTTAATTGCAATCTACCTCCTTCAGCATACAAAAGTTCTTTATAAGTAATCATTTCCTGTTTCTGTTCTATATTTATATTCTCTATTGCATGTCTAGGGCTCGCCCATATAGGAATCTTGTAATCTAAGTTATAGGAATATTTTTCCAGACCAAAAGAGCACTTCTCAACACATGATTCTTAAAAGCCCTATCCACTTTTTTCATAAAATAAGTACGCATGCCATCCATATAACAAGTCATAACCTTCTATATTCAAAATTCTTTCCTCTGTTAAGTTAAACCAGTCACTTATTACTGAAAGGGTTACTGCTTCATAATATAGTTTAAAGTTAGGCATTCTTAAACCACCTCTTTCCCGTGAGTCCTGTATTACTTTCATTTTAACCTCGCCTTTTTACCCTGCCATATAAATTTGTTAATCCCAATCTGCCAATCTTCCAAATTTTTATCCTTTTAATTATTGGTATCATCTGGAACAGAAACAAAATCTAGGTAACACATTCATTTTAATAGCCGTAATCCTTCCCAATAGCGATAACTGCAATTTTTTCCAAACACTCATATCATTCTGAACTTTTTGCCATAGCAAGTCATAATTATTCTTATAAAGTTTCTTGTTTGATGAGCTAATATAAACCCCTAAGTATTTAACCTTTTTTACTACCTCAAATCCTGTCATTTCCTCTAGTTTTTGTTTCTGTTGTATAGACATATTTTTAATTATCACTTTTGTTTTATTCTGATTTATTTTAAATCCTGATACCTTTCCATATTTATCAATTACTTCCAACAAAAATCTACTTGAATTTATAGGATTTGTTAAAGTAACCACTACATCATCTGCAAAAGCTCTAACTTTATACTCATATTGTCTAATCTTAATTCCCTCTATTTTCGTTAATTCTCGTATTTTATCTAATAATGGTTCCAGAGTCAAAACAAACAATAATGGTGATAAGGGACATCCCTGTCTCGTTCCTTTCGCAATCTTAATAACTTCTGTCAAACTACCATTTATTATAATCTGTGCTGTTTGCTCTCCATAAATCGCTTTGATTATTCTAACAAAACAATCTCCAAATTGCATTTTCTCTATTAATTTAAATAAAAAATCCCAATGCAATCGATCAAAGGCTTTCTCTGCATCCAAAAAAATAAATGCTGCTGAAGTATTCTTCTTTTCCAAATATTCCAATATATTAATAATCTGTCTAACATTATTCCTCATCTGCCTCCCTTTTATAAAACCAGATTGATCAGTATGAATTCTTTGTTGTAAAACTAACATTAATCTATTTGCTATTATTTTTACAAAAATCTTATAATCATTATTTAAAAGTGAAATCGGCCTGTAGTTACCGGGTTTAGAGCAATCTTGCTCCTCTTTTGGTATCAGTGAAATAAAAGATGTTTTCCATGACGGGGGTATTCCCACTCCTAATTGTATCTGATTAAATAATTCTTTAAGTGGGCCTAATATTTCATCCTGTGTTTTTTTATAATAAGTTGCTGTAAGACCATCTGTACCAGGGTTTTCCCATTTTTAGTTGTTTAATTGCCTCCACTATTTCTCCAGTAGCTATCGGCCGATTCAGCTCCTCCCTCTGTTCTAATGTTAGAATATTAACCTTATAATCTTTCAAATAATCATAAATGTCCCTATTCAATATTTTGTCTTTTGCATATAATGCAGTGTAAAATTCTGAGAATGCCTTTTTAATTTTATCCTGTTGATATATCTCTTTACCTTTATATTCTATTTTTTGTATGACACGTGCTTTCTGTTTTTTCCTTAAGTTATATGCCAACCATCTCCCAGGTTTATTTGCATTACAAAAGGTATTATGTTTAGCATATTGTATATTCGTTGCCACCTGGTCTGCCATTAACATATTAAATTGACTCTGTAATATTTTTATAGCCTCTTTAAGTTTATGATCTTGTGGGTTTTGAATTAATAACTGTTGCTTCCTTTGAATTTCTTCTTCCAAGTACCTACGCTGCCTTTGTTTATTATTCCTTTGCCTATTGTCCAAGTAAATCAATATCCCTCTAATAAACGCTTTGCTCGCCTCCCACACAGTTCCTATAGGTGTCCCTTTGTACATATTAAAATCAAAAAATTCTTTCAACTGTTTCTTACAATAAGTTACATTATCCTCATATCTAAACAGATTTTCATTCAACCTCCATGTTCTACCACCTTTTTTCCCTTGTAATAATTCCATCCATACTGGGCTATGGTCAGTTAAACACCTCGGAAATATCTTCATTTTCTTCACCCTAGAAAGCAAGTCATTAGAAATTAAAATACGTGAGAAAGATTGATGCCTATCGGAAAAAAAAGTAAAATCTCTCTCATCTGGATTCCGTAACCTCCACATATCTCTAAACTCAAAGTCTTCCATCATTTCAAAAAAGGATTTTGGTAGTTTTGCATGTATAGGTATCTTCTTGGAGGAGGTTCTCTTATCCCTTCTTGTATCAATTACTCCATTCCAGTCTCCTAATAAAATAAACGAACTATAATCCCAGAGGGTCAACCTCTCGTGTAACATTTTGTAAAACTTTTCTTGTTGCTGATTAGGTGCATAAATACCTATCAGCAAAGTCTTTTTTGCATCTATCACCAGTTCAATAGCAATAAATCTTCCTTGAATATTTGCCTCAATTAACTTAGCTGGTATATCCTTCCTGATATATACAACAATTCCATGCTTCTTTTCCAAAGCTGATGCAACAAAATGGTTACCCAATTTTGAGTTAATTAAATATTTTTGGTCTGATAATTTTATATGTGTCTCTTGCAAACAAATCACATCATTTTTAAATTGTTTCAAGTAGTGAAATATTTTCCTTCTTTTCTGAGCTGAATTCAAGCCATTAACATTCCATGACAAAATTCTATTTGCCATTACTGGCCTCCTGAAGCTTTGAAGCAGACAACGGAAGATCCTCCTCCGGTATCTTCCATCTAGCTCCTCCCACAGCTTCCATGCTGGGATCCTGACTTTTACTTTGAGACTGTTGCTCTTCTTTACGCTTAAGAGCTCCTCTTGTCACCCTTTGCTCTTGTGGTTCCTTTGATACTGGCAGCAATGAAGACTCTTGGATCACCACGCCTTCTTGAATCTCTTGAAGTTTTTCTATCACTTCTATTTCGACTTTCAAAACTGTAGAAAGAAAATCCTTTGCCTTTAAAACAGTGTCAATTCTATATCTCCTTCCTTGATAGAATACTGTCAGTCCAACTGGCACCTCCCATCTGAATTGAATCTGATGTTTTTTAAGTTCTTGTGTAAAAAAAACAAATTCCTTCCTATCTCTTAACATCTTTGAAGGAATCTTTTTCAGCACCTTCAGCTCCTGTTCTCCAATTTTTAAAGTTGTCTGATATGAAACTTGCAGAATCTGATTTCTCATAGTCCTTTTCACAAAATAAACCACAATGTCCCGAGGAAGCTTTCTCTGTCTTGCAATCCAGAAGTTAACTCTATATATTTTATCAATTTGGTAAGCTACCTCTTGGGGTTCGACTTCAATAAATTCAGCCAATGCTTCTGATATAATTTTTCTTAAGTCTTCCTCGCTCTTCTTGCATACCACGGATTCTAAGAGCTCCTTCCATAAGTTTATACTGTAATATCACAACCTGATCTTCATTTTGATCCACTTTTTTCTGAACACCTTTCATTTTGTCTTCTAAATGCTTATTTGACTGAGAGATCTGTTGCATTTCCACTTCCAATCCTCAATTTTTACTCAGTCCTTGAACTGCCATGAGAATATCTTCTCTTATTTTTGCATTAAAATTCTCCATCATCTCTTTTGCCTATCTTCAGAAAGTTTTAATTGTTCTTTCAATATTTTCCTCAAGACTTGGTTCAGATCCCCTTCTTCCAGAAGGCTTTAAAGGTTTAGCTGCCATTCTGTCTTCAAAAGAATCAGGAATTTAAACTTAACAACTTTCCTTCCCTCCTTTCAGTATAAAAAAAACTCCGTTTGTAACAATCCACAAATAATGCTACTTTATCGTACTAAAAAAATTTTACTTTCACTTTCAGACGCCATTTTAAAAGTCAATTAATCAAAGACAAAGAAAGGTTTCAGGTTTCAGAAAGGGAGTCGGTACTTGCCGTGCTGATTCTACATCAAAGATCGAACACTTGTGAAATTCTCGTCTGCTTAGAAAATCAATCAATTTAATAAGTCCTTTTGAGCAGAAGCGACTCTCCTACTCCTTTTTCCTGATAAAAAACAGGAGCGTGTTTGAAGTTGGAGGGAGTGGAATTCGGTTGGACCATAAATCCAGGAAAATTCGCTCTTAAGAGCAAACCCCCTGTCAGATCTGCCACTTTTCCACAACTCTGCATAACCCCCTTTTTCCCATGCTAAGCTCAGTGAACAGTGATTTTTTCTGTTTCACTGACTTTTACAATCTTCTAACACGGAGTGCTCTGTTAGAGCACCCAGCAGGAGCGGTGACATCACTGGAGCCCTATTATTATTATTTTTTAAAGCATTTTTAACTACAGGTTCTAGCATGTACTCCTGCGTGCGCAGAGGGTACAGAACACATTAGTTCCTGGTTAAAACCAGGAATTAATGACAACCAGGTGGGTAGGCAGAGCCTCACGCCAGGATTGCTACCAGTTCTCTGAATCACCCGCCACAATCGCTATCAGATGAGGTGATCCGATCCAAACCGGGAGCATTTCACCCCTGTCCCATACCATTTTTTTCCAGTCTGAAAACTGCAGACAGGAGAATCCCTAACTGGAGGTGCCCATACTCTGATAGGGAACCAGAGTCCTCATGAATGTCTTTTTTTAATCCGAAAAATGTAGGAGGGGCAGTTGTCTCACTAGGAGACTCAGTTCACTGGGACCCCATAGAGCCAAATTGAATCCCTACATCAGAGGGGAAACATGGGATGCTTTAGCTCAAGCGACATGGTAGGCTCCTCAATAAAAGACTTGCTTGATGCCTAGGATGAAAAGAGGTTGCCTGTCCAGGTGGGCATGACAAAGAAAAAAGCACAGAGGCTATGTAAAAAGTGGCCTTTGCTTACCAATGAATATGGGAAAAGATCTGGCCAGAAGGCAGTACATTTGAATACTCAACCCTGAAAGCACTTAGGTGTAGACTGAAGCCAGCTCAACTACCCTACTGGTATTGCTGGGCTGAACTTTCCAGGTTCAAGGACCTAGACCTGACTAAAACCAGGAAAACCCAAAAACCCCATCAGCCCCAGACAATTCAAAACCAAAATTTATGGCCCCTTTGCTAAGCAGGCCTGTAGCTGTGCAACAAAAAGGCCAGCTTGATTATATATTAACCCACACTCCCTTTTCCTCATCCGATCTAGTCACAAGTAATTAATTGTTGGTTTTCTCTTGGTCTCAGGAATGTAAAAACAGATATAAAACTTGGGAGGTAATGGTAGGAAAATTGATCCCTGCCACTCTAAAATTATTTAGCTGTACCAGATCACTCCATAAAAGAAGGCAGAAATTTCATGAGAAAAATATTCCTTGTAGCTTATAAAAAAAGTGTATTGGATTAGCTTCAGTACTGAAATTCTTCTGGAGTTGCCTGTAACAATTAAATTGATTCCTGATCATGAAGCAAAAATACCTCTTGTTCATATGATAGTAAGCTCTAGCAGCTAATCCAAATCTAACATTGACTGGAGCATGAATTGTCCCTCATCCACTTCTCTGCAAATTGGATCATTGGATCACATCACTGTTTATTTTTGGCATGAGCTTCAGCATTTGGTATATACAAAATATTCTGAAATTTGCTTTGTCAATCTCTTCTTGACATCATATGACTGCTTAATATTTTTTTTCTTAATCTTGAGCATAAATTACATGTATTATCATGCCTTCACTCCATTCTATTTTAAATTGTCTTTTATCATTGCTGATATAGGCTCTGTAATCTATATTAAAACCTCTTAACAGGAGTCATGGTAGCACAGTGGTTAAAATGCAATTTTGCAGGCTAACTCTGCTCACTGCCAGGAATTCAACCCTGACCTTGGCCTTCCATCCTTCCAAGGTTGGTAAAATGAGGACCTAGATTGTTGGGGCCAATATGCTGATAAAGTGTCAGGACAGTCAGAAAGGCTGAAGAAAGGAGTAAACTATAAAATCTATCTTTAGATACAGATGAGAGGAGATATAATTAACTCAGTAACAGTAGATAACTAAAATTAAAATTCTGCACCAGGTAAATTCCAGCCATGTCCCACTATAAAGTAAATTCTGCAAACTGAACAGTTGAAATTAAGCAAATATTCATAATTTGCTATTTTAGGTTGAATGCATTCTACTTCCTTTTCTTCCTTTCTTTTTTATTTAGTTTTATTTTTGTAAATTTTCATTCATAAACATTTTTGAAAAACAGTGCATTGTCAGAGCATTATTTACAAAGAGAACAAAACCAACGAGAGTTGGTAGTAAATCTTAGCACACAAACTAATAGCAAGATCTATCATATCGCAAGATCTAAAATGGACAGCTAACATCAAAAACATCATCAAAAAAGGACAACAAAGAATGTTCTTTCTGCGCTAACTCAGTAAGCTCAAACTGCCCAAGGAGCTGCTGATTCAGTTCTACAGAGGAATTATTGAGTCTGTCATTTGCACCTCTATAACTGGTTCGGTTCTGCAACCCAACAAGAAAGACACAGACTTCAGAGGATAATTAGAACTGCAGAAAAAATAATTGCTACCAACCTGCCTTCCATTGAGGACCTGTATACTGCACGAATCAAGAAGAGGGCCGTGAAAATATTTACAGCTCCCTCACATCCAGGACATAAACTGTTTCAACTCCTACCCTCAAAACAACGCTATAGAGCACTGCACAACAGAACAACTAGACACAAGAACAGTTTTTTCCCGAAGGCCATCACTCTGCTAAACAAATAATTCCTTCAACACTGTCAAACTATTTACTAAAGCTGCACTACTATTAATCTTCTCATCGTTCCCATCACCAATCTCCTTC